>NW_024609846.1:97243079-97741870 GCF_016920785.2 Ixodes scapularis
GGTAGCAGCAAAGTAGGGGTGAAGCAGACGAAAGCCATCATTATTACTGCGACGATTGTGTCTCTCTCTAGAAGAATGGTACAGTAGCCTTCACACACAACCACGGACTGCGAGAAAAATAAGGCGGACGCAGCGTCCAACAATAGATAATTCGGTCTTTGAATGCTAAGGAGTTGGGGGCTAACTGCGAGACAAAGAAGGTGCCGTCCGTGGTGGTTACGCAATCTTTCGTCTACTTTTTGAGGCGCTATGGGAGAAAGGATGCCCAGAGGATTTAGTGGGAGGCGATCTTCTGAACGGGAGTCGTTATCCAGCGAGAAACCGCAGCTTTGTACCACGGCGACAGGGATTCTAAAAGATGGTGACGTTTTTTCTGTGACGGACGCTTTTCAATCCTGCGATAACTTTGCCACTTGTTTTGGTTCAAAGTGTGGGAACGTCAAAGCTTCCAAATTTAGTTTATCCTTTCTGTTGTTGACAGAACGAAAATTTATTTATTTTGAAGGGAAGGATTTGACCAGCTTTAGTAGCTAGGGACGAATAGGCAGAATCATTCGAGCGGCGGCAGACTGTTGCCTCCTGAGCGGATGTCTCTTTCCAGCCAGACGGCTGCTCCTTCAGGGCACGGCAACGGTGGTCTTTGTAGCTTCGATACTAAGACTGCACCAAGGACGCTTAGGAATTCCGCAAAGGGATAATCTCGCGTCTTTTGGGCCCGATCGTGGGAACGTCGAAAGTGTGTTCCGAGGGAGTTTGAAATGACACCGTTTATACATAGATTTGTTGTGGTTTCCTTGCCACTTTTGGAAGTGCGCTGAATAATTTTTTTTTGTTTTCAAACAATCATGCGGTTATTTGTAATCAAAAGTAACGAGTAACGGGTAACGTAATTTGATAGGAGATACCGTGAAATAATAACGACGTTACTTTACTCGTTACTCATTTGGGATTCTAACGAGTACGTCAGTATGTTACTAAAAAACTAACGCGTCACCAGTAACGTCGTTACTTGTTACGCGTTAGTTCCAACACTGCGGCCAGCACAGCTTACCACTTGTAGTCACTCGTTATTTTTACAAAACTCTGTATATGTTACTGTAATCAACGCCCTATGTTCAGTCAATTCAGAGGCATAAAAAAGAAGAAAGACGTTTAGAATTCCCTGTAACGACGATTAGAGTGCGGGACTTCAGGAGGAAATGTGGAAGGTACAGGAGGAGGGTATGCCCCTTCTCCTCATCCGTACCCTCCCTTCCTCCTCTCCTGCTCGCCTCCCATTTAGCGGAAAATTTTCGCTACATTTCCCCGCTAAATTTATCGGGAAAACATTTCCACAAAATTTAGCTGGGAAATTTTTTCGCCAAAATTAGGGGGGAAATTTATCCGCTAAATTCGGCGGGGACATTTTTCCGCTAAATTTAGCGGTGAATTTTTTACGCTCACTTTAACAGAGATTTTTTCCGCTAAATTTAGCTGGAAATTTTCCTGCTAAATTTAGCGGGGAAGTTTTTTTGCTAAATTTAGCAGGAAAATATTCTAGCTAAATTTAGCGGGAAAGTTTTTCCGGTAACCTTAGCGACAAAATTTTTCCGCTACATTTGGTGGGAATAATAGGGAGTTTTCGTAGACCGCGCTACCCCCTACGCTAAGCGTTCCGCAACGAAGAAGTCGCTACTGCGCCTGCGCGCCGATAGCCTTGACTGTGGAGTTACCGCTATCGTAGCGGATTGCGGAGGGCCTTGCGGGACGGCGAAAACGATCTACGAAAACTCCCTATTTTGTCCACTAAATTTAGCGGGGAAAGTTTTTCGCTAAATTTAGCTGGGAAATTTTTCCGCTAAATTTAGCAGGGAAATGTTTTCCGCCAAACTTAGCGGGAATGTTTCCCGCTAAATTTAGTGGGCACCTTTTTCCGCTAAATTTTGCGGGGAAATCTTTCCGCTAAATTTAGCGGGGAAATGTTTCCGCTAAATTTTGCGTAGAAATTTGTACACTAAATTTAGCGGGGAAATATTTACGCTAAATTTAGCAGGCAATATTTTCTGCTAACATTAGTGGGGATCTTTTTCCGCTAAATTTAGCCGGGGAGTTTTTTCGCTAAATTTAGCAGGAAAACTTTTGAGCTAAATTTAGTGGGGAAATTTTTCCGCTAAATTTAGCGGGGAATTTTTCCGCTAAATTTATTGGGGAAACTTACTCATAATGCAAAGCGCGGCAACGTCACGATTGACGTCACGTGTGACGCAATTATGGGAAACTTCCCATAACGCAACGCGCGGTTAGGTGGACGGCGACGCCGTCGCCGCTCAAGCCGGAAACGGGCGCCCAAGTTCTGCGCTTTAAAATATTTTAGTAATAAGGCAAATCATAAGGCATAAGGCAAATCTGGTTTCTGCGCACGGGCCATGCGCACACTTGGTGTGGGCGGAGTCCGTGCCCTATCAACGCTACGAGCCGGTCAATCAAGCCACTCGAAAAGCGTAAAATCACGTCATTTTTCGTGTTATCGCCACCTGACGCAATAAAGTAAGAGTAGGGACATCGCGTTTATAGCTCTGCCCTCTTTTCTTTTGTGTCCTATTTATATTTGGACGTTTGTACACGCGGAAGAGAAAGATACTCCGTGGTGAAGCCGCCTTCGCAGTCTCGGCTTCTCTCCGTGTTTCAAGAGATTGTCGCTTCACGGAGCAGACAAGAGATTGACAAATGAGCGCCGGCCGGCTGGGGGCTTTCGCTGACAGCGGGGAACGTCCCTGCCTGCGTCAAACCATCAGCGCGTGAGGGGGGGGGGGGGGGGGGGGGGGGGTTCGGCATGAGCGAGGGGTCCGGCACGGCGCAGCACGCACGCCCCAATCACGTTGTTGTCACGGGCAGCTCGTGTGTTCCCGCCACTATCGTCGTCATGGCGCCCTCGCGGGGCACAGCGTACACGTCCAGCACGTAGGCCACGCACGCCCTCTTGGGCTTTCTCAAGGTGGCCAAGACCTCGGCACTATCGGGGCCCGCGGAGACGCTTCAAGGAGCCGCTGACGGGCGAGGGGTCGAGAGGGCGATGAAAAAAGCACACCCCCACTCGAGCAGATTGTGGTCTTTGGTCGCTCGCGCTACTCTTACGAGAAGAGCAACTCTCTGCGGTCACGGGACGCCTCCTTCTCACGACGATTCACGGAAAACTACTCAAGCTGCGGGCACACTGCTCGTGCATCCTAGAGTCACTCTATGGGTTCCCGGAGTAACGAAACTCCGAAGGTTCGTCCTCGAACCGCGGCGCGACGCTGAAACCGAAACCATGGCGCCGCCATCTTGGGTCCACGCGTCGGCGGGGGTATGAAGGCAATAGTGACATACATTGGAGCGTGTTGAAGGAGCTCGTTCATTCCGCGGTACGTGGAATGAACCAGCTGCAATCGCCACTCACCTCACAAAGCTTGCTTGTTGCAGTGGCCTCGAAATCTTTCCGTTTTACTATGGCCAACCAAGCCTTCCTTCCCCGTCTTGCAGCTGCGTTCTTTCCACACGGGATCCAGAAGAACCACTTTCCATCCTCCGACCTGCTGCTGCACCCAAAAGCGCAACAAGGAGGCATTGTGCCACTAAGTACACAACCTCCCTGTTTTTGACATCGGTAATCGCGTGGAAAAGACGGCGCGAAACGCGCGTTCGATGAGCATTTGTTTGCTGGACCCAAGATTGTGTCGATTAGAGCCGCTTGAAGCGCTGATGGAGGTGAGTCTAGCGGTGCTTGTGTCACGTGATCGCTACCGTCCAATGATGCTCACCAAGCCAAAACATGATCGGCTGGAGTGAGTATGTTGTCGGCAAAACGTAAACAGAAAAGGAATGCGTTACTCTGAACTCATACAGTGACTCTAGTGCATCCTATACAAGACACGGCGTTCGCTGCAGAGATGATGGCAGAAGTATCTTGGGGCACGCCGAAGGCATGTTCGAAGGCTATGTATACTTCGAACACGTCTGCACTGCCAGACAGTTATAACCTGAAACGTTCTTTGGCTTCTTTATCTGGCTTTCATGAAGCCGCATTTCGTGAAGCCGTGGCCTGTTACGTCACATGACGTCAAAATGACGTCATACGGTATTACGTCAAGTAAGCTGTGCACCAATTGAGTTTCCACGCTAAGTTTAGCGTGAAAATTGACGTCGCGCGACGTACAATTCAATTCAGTTTCTCCCGCTAAATTTAGCGGGGAAATTGACGTCACGTGACTTGATGCCACGTTAGCTATATGTCCACCTAGTGTTTCCGCTAAATTTAGCGGGGAAATTGACGTCGCGTGACCTTCTGTCACGTGACCTATACACCAATTCTGTTTCTCCTCTAAATTTAGCATGAAAATGAACGTCACGTGAGTCACGTAACGTCACGTAACAAGTACACGTAACGCCACGTAACAAGTACGTTACGTTACGTGAGACACGTAACGTCACGTACACAAGGCCAAGCCTTGTGTTTTTCCAGTGCAAGGCTTGAACCCTGGAATAATGGTTTTTCTTAGTTAACACACAACTACAATGCCGTCACAGCCCAGAACACATTTCTGTCTATGTGTGGGAGGTCAAGTCACAAGAGCGGAACTGGCAGATTGAAAGTGCACCCTTTTCTTTTGTAACAGAAACCATCGCAGTACGTTCGATAAGATCATTGCGGACAAGCGAAAACATGTGTATGTTTTTATGTAAATGCCCTGGGAATCGACGTTTCATCATTGGCATCCCGCACCAGACGTCGTCTTCCAACGACCCCCTAGCAGGTTCATAAAAACCAAAAATTGGGTTGTATGTATGTTTATCCAGCCTAGAACTTAGTCTGCCTCAACGGGTGACTTGTCTCCCAGCTGTAGATGAGAAATTTAGCCAGTGCAGTACAACCGCTAGCCTGAGGTCTTCAACGTGCACCGCGCAGTAGTGATACACGACCGCAAACCGGTACGATGCTCATCCGGAGCAAAACTGGCAGGGGTGAAGATTGAACCCAGGATCCCTGGGTTCTGCAGCGCGGGCTTTAGGTCCACGTCCGTAAATGATTAGTTCTGTGTGCATGAGTTGTAATGATAAGTGAATATAGGCATGTTTACCTTTCTCTTATATCCCAGATCTAAACGGGGACGGCATTCTCGAGCGTCTTCGTGCCACCTACAAAATGTGCCGAACATACCTCTGCAGTTGGGAACGTGTTAAACATCTTTTGATACAAGTACAAGGGATTCACAATATTTCGTTGGCCTTTCGATGTGACTGCATAGGCCGGCTGGTTAACATATCGCGTTATGATTCACCACAGAAGTGCTTTAAAGTGGTGAAAGGGAACTGCAATTGACTTACATATCATTACCCTCATTTTGCCAGGAAAAAAAAAAGCCTCTGGCCCCAAGTTTTATTTTTGTGTTGATACAAAAATTTATGAGAAAAAAAAAGTTTTTGGTTGATTGTGCTTTGCTAAGGAGGACTAATATCTCCCCCTAAAGCTTCGATAATCTTATTACACCTGAGTAACCGGATATTAGCTATTTGGAGATCGACAAGCCCAGCGACGAGTGACGAGATTTGCCGTCACTCTTCGCTGTCGCCCGTCGCGTCGCTAAGTTCTAGATTTCCAGAAAACTTGGCCCGCTGCTCCTGCCCATCGCGACGTGCGGCGTTTGAATGTGGTTTCGACGGACCGAGCAACAGCGGCTCCTGTCGCGTCACTTCGAATAATCGCTCATATGTGGTTTATGCTTTACGCGATCACATCAAAGGGCTAACGAAATATCGTGAATTGTATGGTGATAAGTTGAACTCCCTCGAGAATTATCAAATAAGGTGAAGTTTTTCCGATTTATCACGAAAAGCCACTGCCTTTTCAAGTCTCCTTCTGCGGGAAACTGGGGGAACTTGAGCGCATCACACACAGATGAAGCTTGCTGGTGTTTCCTTTTTCGGGTATTGTTCGTGCAGCCAAAAACCGCACAATGTTTCCCAGTGGATCGAAAACGCTCTATCTCCGTACGATATGCGAAGTGCGTAAGGCGAGGACACCGACAAAAAATACAGTTTTTTCAGATGTCATAGCAACAGATAGCACAGGTCGCATCAATGTTGGGTCGCATGTCCAATGTTGCCACGTAAGCTTGACGTTCCCGCTAATCCTGGCAGACCGGCCGTTTGCAAACGCTCCGACGTGAGCCAGACTGGCGGAATGCCACGTTCGCCTGGCAATAATAGGGAGCTTTCGTAGACCTCCTTTCCTCTTCCACTAAGCCCTCCCCAACGAAGAAGCCGCTGCTGCCGCGGCGCTCTAATGTAGCGGGTTGCGGAGAGCGTTGCGGGACGCCGAAAACGATCGACGAAAACTCCCTCTTATGAGATGAGGCTAGCGGGGAGCAACGTTGCTTCGTCCTGGCGTGCCTCAGTTGAAAATTTCTATAGTTTCTCTCAATTTAGCGGAAAAATTAACGTCACTTGACTTACACACCCATTCCGTTTCCCTGCTAAATTTAGCGGAGCAAATGACGTCACGTCACCTGATGCCATGTGGTACCTATACACAACTTCCCCGCTAAATTGAGCGGGAAAATTAATGTGACGTGAAAACGATTCGGTTTCTCCACTAAATTTAGCGGGGAAAATAGATGTCACGTGACCTATACAGCAATTCAAATTTCCCGCTAAATTTAGCGGGAAAAATAACGTCCTGTGACCTATGCACAAATTCAGTTTCCCCGCTAAATTTAGCGGGGAAATTGACGTCAAGGGATGCTAGAACGTTTCACGTATGCAACACAATCAAAGGCTCAAACCGGAAAAAAAAAAAAAAAAAAAAACGTTTTCGGTTACGGTTACGGTTACCTTTTCCGGTTGATATCAATTTCGTGTCGTTTTTTTACGGTTTTAATTTTTACGGTTTCGGTTACCGGTTACACGTTCCTAAAAACCGGTTTTTACCGGTTTCTCTAATAATTTGTTATATCGAAATGCTAGACAGCTGTTTCATATTAAACAGCTTAAAGTAGTCCCAGATGTCATGCAATGCGACATTCCCAATAACTTGAACTCACAAACTCCTTAGTACTTCTTATTGGTCAAAAGTTGCACACTTTTCTAGCTCCAACACTTGTTCACTACATTTATTTGCATTATATAGTTTAATACCCAAGCATACATGACACCGCCGTTACTCGGGGATCATAGCATTGTATAAAATAAAAATAAACGTCGCTACTTTGTTGTCGTCAGTGTTTGTAAACAACCCCCAGAAAGTTCCCACTGGGTGCTGGAAGAACCATTCGCACCCTGGATCGCGCTTCCCCGCTTGGTCGCTGCAACGCGAGTGAAGCCACCAGACGGCCATCTTGCACGTGGCCAAATTACGTTCTTGCTAGCGTTGCAGAGGCTGGGGGCAGCGTACGGGAGACACGTTCTCTATCCGTTAATCGTCATTCGCCGAAGAAGGTTTTTAAATCCCTGTGTAAGCGTTGAGACTTGCCGTTGAGAACACGGAGAAATTTTTACGAAAGCGCAATGCCACATGAAACATTGTGGTGGCTTAGCTCGGCTATGCCAGGATATAGACCTTTTCTGCAAGTGCGCCGCTATCTTGAATTGACGTCACTTCCAGTATGGGCGAAAACATTGTTTTTCCTTTGCCACGCCAATAGAAGGCATTTAGGATATAAGCGTAACCGTCACACTTTCTCGTTTTGCCTCCCCTTTATTTTTTTACCATTTGCAGGTTCAAACGTTGGATTATTTTTTTGTCGCCCATACCGGATACGCCTATTAGGTGGCTGGGGACGAGAGTACACAGAAAAGGTCTATACGTAGCGTGTGCTTATGCGCATAAAATGAGAGGCGCTATCAAGCGGCTCCGGTGCAGCGTCAGACTTGGCTACTGCACCACGGAGGCGCACAGCTAGGCACACGCCGGCGCCCGTGCGTCTGCCGCGGCTATATCACTTCTCTGGAATGCACAGACCGGCAAGGCGGGCGAGGCGGGCGTGGCGGCGGCTTCGCGTGGCTCTCATAATGAGCCGTGCTCATTATGCGAGCCGTGCTCATTATGCGAGCCGAGTCATTATGAGAGCCACGCGAAACTGCTCAACCTCGGCCAGTGTAGCTAACACTACAAAAGGCACGACTTGTCAAAAGCAAGTCTCGCCGGCCTCGCGGCGTGATCAAATCTCTCTTGGCACGCCGAAGTGCTGCCGTCTTTGTGCTTTCGCACGCTTCGATACCGATCAAGATTCGACGCCGTGTGGATGTGTTTTGCGAGTGCAATGTGCGTGAAGCCGTATGTGTCTCTGGAGCAGCGTTTTACTTTACTCTGACGACTGTATTTGTAATTCGCGGCACTTGCAGTCCAGAAACGAGCTTGATCCAGCGTTCAGTGGCGAGGGAAGAGGGGTGGGAGGAAGGTATGTCTTTGTTTTCGTTGTTAGACGGTTTACAGAATAGAGCACAACAGCTCATCATTGATCAGTGGACTGGCTCATTATGAACAATTGCCCGTGACATCAAGTTTGAGCGCGGCTCGCCTAATTCTGATCGGTCAACAGATTGAACACGACCATAATGGCCACGCTATACAGATTTTCAATCTCGCCGTCTTGTACTTTTTCCTTCGAAAACCATCCTTGCTCCTCAGTGTTGCTCTATTTGTGCTGCCATGGGATCTATTAGAGTAGATTTGGAGCATAGCCACGGTCAACAGTGCATAAGAGCAACCATGCCGATAGTCCCCCCCCCCCCCCCTTATTAATAGTAACTCATCGGAACAGCTGGACGACCCAGAACTCTGTGGTCGATATATGATGCAAAGATATCCGTGCGCGACACACATTCAAAACTTTATTCCAGAGACGATTCTTGAACGGTATCCAAGAGTGCGAAGGCACAGAGACGTAGCGCTTCGGCGTGCCAATGAACCTTTGATCACTCCGCGAGACCGGCTTAACTTGCTTTCGACGAGTGGTGCCTTTTTCCTGCGGCACTGAGCTTTCGTAAAACTTCCCGCGTGTTCCCAACGGCACGTCTCAACGCTTACACAAGGTCGTAAAAAACGTCTTCGACGAATGACGACGAACGAGTAGAAAACCTGTCTTCAGCACGCTGTCGCCGGCCTCTGCAACGCTAGTAAAAATGCGATCTTGCCATGAGCAAGATGGCCGTCCGGTAACTTCATACGCGGTAGTGGGAAGCGCGATCCATCAATTTTCATAGAGATCTGTGGTTGTGATTGTAGGAGTGTGGCAGATTTAGTAATATAAATGTTTTATTATAAGCTCGACCACTGATTCTGACTAAGTATTCTTAATCCTTAATATTGATTGAACGGAAATGCATCACCAGATGCACCACTCGCTGACGCTAACTCTGTCAAATACAAGGAGGTTATAAATACTAGGAGGGGGCACGTTGCAATATTTGTGAAGCCTTGTCATATAAAGTTAAAATGACTTTACGGCCAACGTGACCGTACATCTTTGTGGCAATTAGCCCCGAAAAGTTCGCGTGGCGCTCCCTTACGGCGAACCGGGGTGACGTCACGGCGAGGAGAGAATTTTTCCCCGACTCGCCCCGCTCGCCCTGTGGAGGCTGTGACGACGCTAGCTGTCGGCGCGCTCGTTTCTATGTTTTTTTTTTGGCGTGTTCTTTGTAGGAAGTGTAAATTTTTATATGAACCTTTATTGAGGTATGGCCTGTAGCTACAGGCAAAACTTCGACCAACATTTTAAGCATGGTTGTCAGGGCAGGGAACTCATGAATCGCAGCTGGTACATGAAAATAAAGAAATATGGCCAGGAGCATCACTATAGATTTACATCTCACACAATAATTGCTGCTGATGGTCTGAATGAATTAGCAGGTTATGTATACTATATTTTCTTGTATCTCTGTTTTTAAACAAGATCGCCAAAGCAGAAGAGCTGCATGATGCTCGAACAACATGCTAAATACAGTCTGGGCCATGGGGAGAGAATCATAAGTAAGGCAGCCCAAATGCAGGAGCAAAGCAAAAAAAAAAAAAAAAAAAAAACAAGGAACATTTATTATAAACATTGCTCACATTTGACCTTTGCTGGATTCCGATAGTATTTCAATGGACTACACGGGTAGTATCCGTGGACTTGTTTATATTAACCCTCAAGTAATGTATAACAAACGTAAGAGAAGGTGTCTAGCTCGTTATTAGTCCCTTAAGCCCTAAACTTGAGATTTTACTTAAATCGAAGTTTCTTGAAGCTAAAATATCAGAAGCTTTTCTCACGCAGACTGTCGCCCTTTACAGGTTCCACATTTTCTGCCACTAGTGCTGCATTTACCACTGGACAGACGTTCGAATGCTTCCTTTTACTCCTGTTTTCCTCTGTTGTCAGAGAGTCCGGCTGTAGGGAGTTTGAAGGCTGAGGAAGCTTTTGGGGACCTGCAGCAGTGTCTCGTTTAATTGGAAATGACAATTTTTTCCATACTAAACGGTGTATTTTCCGAATACCCAAGGCTGGAATAAAGAATGTCAGGAAAAAGTATAAACATTCCAAATTGTGCAAATTGTGGCACTATTGCTGTGCATATTTTGGGCAGTTGAATACATATCATACAGGCAACTGGGGGCGATTCAGCCGTTTTTGCTTCTACCATACAAACTAATTTCCAGTAGTTGTGCATCCTCTAAGAAATATGCTTGCATACGTGTATAAACTATATAATTAATTCACGAAGAAGCTACATTTATGTAAAACAACCCTGTTCCACGAGCACTTCAAAGATCATCAGACGCAGGGCCTTTAATACATTTGCAAACCAGCGCATGCAGACTGGCAGCGCAGAGTCGGGGTCGCGAGCTAATTTGCCGACCACCCAAAGACCCATGATATCAATGCCACTTTAAATGCCTTGAAAGCGGGATGTAATATCGTCCCAATTCATGGACATGCAAGAAACAGAATTCCAGCGTCTGAAACACTTGCGCCACCCCTTCACCGACCCCTCGCAAGATTGTCTTGTGTCGTGTGGACGAACGGAGAGGTTCATCGGCGGAATTGACTCCGCCGATAGCTTTCGGGATTTGTAACCCAGTTTTGAAGGTAAAAGGGACAAGCAGGCTTATAAAATATTCGGAAGCACGTCAATATCGGCCCTACTCAACGTCGTGTACATCGGGTAAACGAAGTCCAGCTCCTCGAAGAGCTTGCGGCACACAACGCCAAACCAGGAAACCGGTGCTGGAATGCGAGCCGATGCGAGATCGCGGAGCGGAGTCCTCCGCCTGACGTCACGGTGCACCTCACCCAATCAGGACGCGGCGACCGCAGCGACGCTTGTGTTCGCTCTCGGGGCTAATAGGTGCGCGTGACATGTCTCGTGTGAGATGAATAATTGATTGTAGAAGGATTCCTTGCAGGGTTGCGCGCTCTCCGTCCGGTAGGTTTTGTCAGATCGAAGGCTAGACGTGAAATCCAGTGGCCTAGAAGGGGGTAGTGGGCTCAACGGCTGGCTATCGCTGAGGCGCTTCATGTCCACGCGTAGAGATGGCGCTCCGGTCGACGCCACCTGAATCTTTACTGCGCGCGTCAGCGATCGTGCCCGCGTGGGCAAGTGTTTACGTTGAGATGGCAAGTTATATTTACGTCTCCAGTTCTTTATACCTTCAGAACTTGCTCTTTTAATCTTGTGGACGAATATATTCGTGGTTTTACTATATCGCAAAATTTCTGAAGTGCCTCTTTTTGGACCATTTCATGTAAACAAAATTTCCTGATTGAGTACTGACGGCATCGCCTGTTATAATTTCCGCAGTTCACGCAGACAAATATCGCCTATTTAGCATTGCCTGAGCCGGAAGAATAATTACACGATGTTTCTCTAGGGGTTAGGAATCAAAGTTTATTCAAAACACTCAAAAACACAGACATTTACAAACAGAAGTGAGTGGAAGCACGGCTTTGCTTGAAAGAAAAAAAAGTGCTCAACATCTAATCATCCAAATGTTACGACTCGTGAGCATTTGCCGATCTTTGAGTGTTTTGCCTTCCCTCTTTTTGCAGCTTTATCGGCATTGAGGCCCTTCACAAAAAAGTGAAAACGGGTGGTCAGGTAGAAGCCAATTACCTTGGCTGTAAGTGCAGGTGCATGCTCCTGGCAGCCGATTTCGTGGTAAAACCTAGACTTCACTATGGCGAGAATGTCCAAGATACTGTAGGTTGCGGGCATCTTCTAGCTCCGATTCCCACAAACCCTGTCTCCGGGTGAATATGACACTTCAATACTTCGCTCTCGGCAAAAGGGTTTATTCACTCACTCATTGCCTTGGGGGGTTTCGGGATCGGGGGACGGTCATCAGCGAGGCCGGGGGAGAGTCCGCTGCCCGAGCAGCTTCTCAGAGTCCCAGCGGTGGTCGTCCACACCGCGTCATGGGGACGTCGTCGTCCAGGGTCGCTGTCCGGTCCGTTCGTCGAGTCCGCCACTCGACGTAGTGCCCGCACTCCCGCGCGCCAGCGTCCGGCGCCGTCCGAGCTCGCCTCCATGACCGGTCCCTTGTCTAGTCGGCCGCCCAAGCCTTCTTCCTTTGTCTCCGTTCCCCTTTTAAGACCTTCCCAAGTCCTTGTCCCGCCGACCGTCCAATCGGGAACCTTGCTGCGAGCCGACCCTCCGACGTCAGCGCTGGGTGAGGGGGCGCTTGCCCCGTTCCTCCCGGAGAGCTCGGACGTTCCGCGACAGGACGGCGACGGAAAACGGGAAGGTCACGGGGAACGAAGGAGCGCCCGACGGTACGGCGGCGGGGACCGGGAAGGTCACGGAGCGCGGGGGAGCCAGGGAGAGGGTCCCCACAAGGTTTGCAACTTATTCTTGCTGGAGCACTCTGTAAACCAGTTCTCAAGTTTCTGCACAAAACAAAAAAGGGCACCAGTGGGGTACAGTAGCCCTCCTTTGTCACGATACTCTGTCAGCCTGGCTAGACCTGAGGTGCATTCTATTGCTGGAACAGTCAAGGCCTGCATACAAGGCGCACAATTGAGCTTCATCACACACTTTCGGGCAAAATAACCTGCGACGTTGTAGGTCAGCCGTGAATCACTCCGTTCAACGTGTTCGTCATAATCGAGCGTGGACGCCAGGACAGTCTCAAGTGCAGGTAAATCCACAGACTCAATCAGCTCGTCGACTTTATCCCACTAGCTACCATCAGGAGGGCCAGCACTGCTGGTGTCGGTGGTTTCTAACAAAGCAGTCAGTGCGCAGGGATCACTGTTTCCATAACGAATAGCCTTCACTAAACTGTAAAACGAGAGACAGTTCACAGTCATCAGGAACTGTGTGGGCTTTGGGTGATCATTACACCCGGATGGTTGCCTAACGATTTCAAAGAGATTTTCGATGGGATCCTGGCTAAGTCGCGACGTTATGAGGTACTTAAACCCTACTTGATCAACAAGGTAGGAAAGGAGTTCGAGCCTGCTATGAAGAGTGACCCGGAGGCCAACAGCTGTCGACTCGCTGACAAATCCACCAGCTCCTCCGGCATGTCTCTCCCAGGCTGTCAAGTAGTCCAGGAACTTCGCTGAGGGTTGCAGCTGCTGGCGAGTTTGGCCGTAAGGCCTTTGCATGGAATCGAGATGTCATCACAGCAATCAGCCGGTTGATCAGCCTGAATGTTAAAGAAAGTGCGACATTGCAATGGCAGTTTATCTGGTGGTCTGGGAAATCGTACCGCTCCTGTATGGCCGGTTACTTTAAAAGTACAGCATAGGTATTTGTGTAGACCAGGAAAGAGAATACCAAATCTTGGTGGTTTAATAGCGATAATACAAGGCAAACATTATTGCCGGTTTCTGCAATATGGTTGTGCTGCGCTCTTAGTTATCTCGAACTCGTTAGACTTGGGTTACCTGAAGAATTCTTGTGTCGCAGAGATGCCTCCACATTTGCTCTCTACGTCCTCCTCGTAGAGGTGAAGGCCTTACAGTACCCTTGTTCCAAAAAGCTGGAATGCATAACCAACTCTCATTTTCTCAAATGCATTGGGCTGCAAATGACATTTCGTAAGCCCGGGCATTGCTTTGAGGGTCAGGCTACTCGAGTTAATCTTGTAGGCTTCCCTGATGGGCTGCATATTCACCTGCACAAATAAAAAACTTTGTTGTCGATAAAAAAATAAAACATTGACCCACAAAAGCATCGCCTATGACTGAATATAGCATCAAATTTTTAAGGCTGAAAGTTAAATCCACATTTCAGTAGGCCGTTCCTCAAGCACTTGATGAGGTGCTGGAAGTCCGATATGAAGTGGAGGCTGCGGCTGGCATCAACTGGATGGTCCACCTTGCACTTCACATTGTTCGCTGTTCCCTGGACCCCCAAAACTTTCCACATCTTGCGGTTCCAGCTGGCACCATCACAGGTTATAAAGTCAACAAAGAGACCACTTTGCTCAGTGAGAATTGCCGCTTCTGTGAGAACGTTTGCCAGCATTTTGCCCTTCATGTTTCCATTTGTTGCAAATGTGTCTATGATCTGGCTCTACTTTCCGACAAACGGCACAAACATAATGACCATCCCGTGATCAGATTCCACACTCTTGTCTGTTCTTGAGGTATATTTCCCCAAGTCTCAAATCCTTCGATGTGCCCTGATTGCTTGACACACAGGTGTTGTGAAAGTTTCAGCTCGTCCACAAGCAGTCCGCCATGCTTCTTGAAGTCATCCATATTCAAGGTATTGTTTTTCAACTGTCGCAAGACTTTGTGACTAAACCCGAATGCACTCCGGTACACACCCATGTATCGTTTCAGGGTTGACTTGCTTGGAAGGGCCAGAATTTCACTGTCTCTGATGTGGTTGGACAGGCGGGGGCTCTTCATCTTCGTGATGATGCATTCCAAAATTCATGCCTTGCTGTAATGAAACCCCTTCTTCTTTACTTTTGCTGCAGAAAAGCATTGTCTCACGCTTTCTTGTTGTTTTGTAGGGAGCTTGGAAATGTACTCGCTGAGAACATCTTCTTTCACTGAGGCATTGTGGGTCCGCATCTTCTGAACATCTTCCTTCATGGCTGTCATGCGCGAGATAAGCCATCTATTTCGCTGTCCAGCAAACTTCAACCTCTGAGGAAGAGTCTGACGTGGCTTGACCGGTGCTCGCAGTACTCTTGCTCGTCTTGGCAGGAGCGCATGTCGCAGATACTTGCAGGAGATGCATTGTCCACATGAAAGTACAGAATATCTTGAATTATTATACCATACTTATTGTATCCGATATTGCAAATGCACATGTGATGTCACTGCCAGTCACCTAGCCCAAAAGAAAAGCACTATCATATTTCTAATACCTTCACTCACGTAAGCTGTGGGACATACCGTTGAAATTTTTCCTATTCCAATCCTCGTACGCACACCTTCCGCGCAGAGAAAGCTAGCTGAGTTTTACAATATTGTTGCCTGTTCTAAGGAAGCCTAGAATACAAAATAGTATATTTGGTGTCGGATTCATTAACTCTGGTGGTGACTGTCCATTATTAAGCTCTGCAAGGCTGACAAATAATGTAACGTTAAGCTCACCTTTGTTCTCAACTTTGCTTGGGCAACTGCTACTGAAATACAATTCTCGTCTAACAGTCATTTTCTCCTTGAGCCCACTTGGCAGGAAGCTTGCATTGTAGTCACTGGCGTTCAGAGCACCTGAACATAGTTCGTAGGAATCTGCCTTTTCCAGCAGGTGTTCTGCGTCCATCTGAGATTCCACGTGGCTCTCTTCGATCAACCGCCCTCGCAGATAAACTTTACCGTACGCACCAAGCAGCTTGTCACTGACAAACATCATAACTTTTTCAGACGTGACGGATGCTTCTTCTGTCAAAAACAATGTACATGACAATAAAGTACTCCTTCGAAGTCTGGGAAGTGGTGCGTGGACCAGAATTCAGATGGAGTTTTAAGATCGCATAAGAACTCCAAACAGTGTTCTTTCCCCACTGCAGGTGCTGAATCTTCTGTTGCCATGTCGACATCAGGAGCGTGCTGAGCTCGAAAATCGTCGCGATGCTGCGTGCTTTTGCTCTTCTTGGTCGTGCTTGTTCCTTGACTTTTGGAGACCTTTCTTTTTTTTTTTTCTTGGTTTCGGTGTCTTCTTTGTGAGATAGCTGGGAAGATTCGGAAGAATCGCAGGAACTGCATCGGCTGAAAGCATAGGTTTCCCACGCGGAATACGTACATCTTTGCCGTCGATTACATCGACGTAGTCCCTGACTATAAACTTGGGCTCAAAACGCAATTCACAACCAGTACACGATTCGTCCAAGAACTTATCCGCGCGGTGCAAGTTCCTCTCTCACTGCTTACGCCGCTCCTCGTCCTGCGGCACCTTGAACAACGACGCCTTCGGCGCAACTTTTACTCGGCTGTAGCCCGTCCGACACCCGGGCGCGTAACAATAATTCTGGCGGCGACCAGGCATCTTCGTTTACGCCTGACACATGTTGGTAAAGGTGAGCGGCGAACACAGACCGCGGATTGCTCAAATAAACCACGAGCAAGGCACCTTTCGCGGAGACGGAGAGCCGAGCGCCATTACGCAGGCGGGAGAAACTTCAAGTAGACACTGCGGCAGCGCCCCTAGCGGACTCTAGTACAGGTGACATCGGCGGCTTCAACGCAAAGCACGAAGAGAACGGTGAACACACTACCCCCTTCTAGGCCACTGTACGTGAAGCAAGCAAGCAAGCAAGCGGTGTAGGCCACTGGTTGAGGCGGATCACGAGCAGACGACACGCCGCTGCAGGTGCACGGGACGATCAGGGCAATCGCCGCAATCGCAACGGAGAAAACGAAAGCCTGGCATCGCCAGGACGCTAATTTCCTCTGGCTACGGCATGGGCGCTTGCAGCGTGGTCGGCTGCATCAATCGGACTGGCTTTTCATCAGCGGGGGTTACCTTTCACCGTTAAGCCCTTGGCATATTACGCACACATAGTATCATGATAACAGGAATCGATCAACAATTCTCTTAGATTTCCGACGGTCGCCGAACTGCGGGAACGATGGATTTCGGCCGTTTGTTGCGGCGGTGGCTGGACCCCATCGAAGTGGAGCGTGGTGTGCTCCGTGCACTTCCTATGGTCAATAAAACATCTCCAGTCAAGCTGAGCAGGTTCAATTTGTCACGACCAGAATAAAACGTCCCAGTGGACGACCTGCATAGTGGACGCAACGAAAAAGAAAAAGCCAAACGCATTGTAGCGTGATATAACATGAGACCGATGAGAGCGCAGCTATCATTTGCAGGCGAGTGCGGAAATCATAGCCGTAGAAATGCGCAAGTATTGGTCGAATTTATGGAGTCGACATAGTTTCGCAATCATATGAGATAAGAATACTCCCCGCGGATGCACGGCACATTACCCAAAAAACACCAACAGGCAGTCGTTACAGCGCTGAGGTTCACATTTAATACTATCGTTTTCAGGATGGTAGCAGTCTGTAACTAACAGAATGCATTTACTCTGCAGTTGAGGGTACATAACGAAGCGCAGCAGCCGCAGAATCGGTCGGCTGGGCGCGGGCCACAGTTTCTAGCTGTGATGACTGATACGTAAAACCCACCTGCACCACGCTCCCTGGTACCCGCAACCATCAACCACGCGACGGTCACGTGGTGTGGTCACGTCGGCCCGATAAGTGAGGAGGGTAAGGAGGAAAATGAGGAAGAGGCGAGGTAACAAGGGAGCATGGCTTGTGGAGGCTACAGGGCTGACGTCATGCCCCCTCCGGCTCCTACCCTAATCTCCTGGGTCAAATGGCCACGACGACTGATCTCTATGACAATTGCTGGATCGCGCTTCCCCGCTCCGTGAGTGCGGCTACCGGACGGCCATCTTGCATGTCGAAAAATCTCCTTTTTGGAGCGCTGCGGGGGCTGGCGACAGCGAGCTAAACAGACGGTTTATACACGTTCGTCGTCATTTGCCAGAAAAGTTTTTTTAAAACCTTGTGTGAAGGGTGAGACTTGCCTTTGAAAACACATGGTAATTTTTACCAAAGCGCAGCGCTGCAGGAAAAGGGCATAAATCGTCAAAAGCAAGTTTCGCCGGTCTCGCGGCGTGATCAAAGCTTCCTTGGCACGCCGAAGTGCTGCGTCTCTGTGCCTTCGCACGCTTGGATACCGATCAAGAATCGACGCCGTGGCAGAGTTTTGAAGTTTTGTCGCGCGTAGATGTCCTTGCATCATATATCGGCCACGAATTAAATTCTGGATCGTCGAGCTGTTCCGGTGAGTTGTTACCTATAAAGGGGAAACAAATCTGTGGTTGCCATCATGCGCTATTAACCATGGCTATGTTCCATATTTACTCGAATGGATCACATCGCAGCACAAATAGAGCAACGCTGTGGAGCAAGGTACGTTTTCGAACATGAAAGTATGAAACGGCGAGATCGAAAATTTCTTGAAACACGAACCATATGGTCGTGTGCATTCTATCGCCATCGCCACGACCGTACCCCCCTCCGCCTCCTCCGTCACCACTGGATCAAGCTCGTCTCTGGACCGCAAGTGCCGCAAGTTACAAATATAGTCGTCTTAGTATAATATAAAACGCTGCTCCCGAAGCAGATTCGTCTTCACGCACATGCACTCTCGAAACACATACAGATGGCGTCGATTATTGACCGGTATCCAAGCGTGCGAAAGCACGGGGACGCAGCACTTCGGCGTGCCAAGGAAGCTGTGGTCACTCTGCGAGACTGCCGAAACTTGCTCTCGACGGGTTGTGCCCTTTTCCTGCATCGATACGCTTTAGTAAAACTTTTCACGTGTTCTCAAAGGTAAGTCTCACCGTTTACGCAAGGTTTTAAAAAACTTCTTTCCGAGAACGACAACGAACGAGTTGAAACCCTGTCTTTAGCTCTCTGCCGCCAGCCTTTGGAACGCTCCAAAAAGGCGAATTTTCGACATGCAACATAGACGTCCTGTGGTCGCACTTGCAGCTGCAGCGACCAAGCGGGACGCGCGATCCAGCAAATGGACCTTTTCCACATACCGACGGCACCAGGCGGTGGCTGCACGAACTAAAAATCGAGGAAGTGATCTATCTGCGCTACCAATCGATAATGGGAGCTACGCTACAGTTTCTTCGCTCTCTGAGCAGCGGCGCCTGCCCAACGCGACTTTAAAGAGGGGCATGCGTGGCGTCTACCCAAACGTCGTGTTTTCTTTTCCGTCCACTTTCTTTTTTTGTGTAACACAATTATACATATGCTGCAGTTACGTGTTCTACTCGCTGATATACAACCTCCTTCCGAATTTCCTCGATTTTTCGTTCCGACTTCCGCCGCTTGGCATCGGGAGCTCGCGCGTGCGCAGAACGCTTCTCGGAAAAGGTCCATTGTCACAGAGATCAGTGGCCACGACCAGAGCCGTTTATACAGGAGGTTGTTGCCCGCTGTTGCACGCTGGAACCAGCGGATTTGGCGATAACACAAAATGGCATTACTTCTTTGTCTTGTTTATTCCTGAGAAATCGCATAGAGTTCCTATGAGTCAGAGCCACAAAAGAGCGGACGGAAGTAGTCAATCCCCGGTTAATAGAATACGCAGCTGTGGTTGCTAGGCTGTCAAAATCTCCTTAAGAATGCCAACTCTCAGTATAAACGGCTCTGGCCACGACATTTCAAGATTTCTCCTCGAGGACATTCTTGAGGAATATGACCTCGAGGAGAAATTTTTCGGTTAAGATTGGTTACCGGTAAATAATTTACGGTTACGGTTACGGTTTTCATAAATTTCAAATAATGGTTTCGTTCCGGTTACGGTTTTCAAAACAATTCCGTTCCTAAACGGTTTTCGGTTTCGGTTACGATTACGGTTTGAGTCCCTGAACACAATAGACACCTTTTCTGAAATTGCTCTTGGCAACAATGAGCCGCTGCCCTGACGGCGCTCAAAAGTGCGGCTGGCCACTATAATCGAGCAGGCGCTGCCATTATGGGATATGCTCCCGCGATCGCGAGCACCACCGCCGCTGGTCCCGCTTCGCTGTCGTGGTCCAGGAGCCTGCTCGACATTCCGAATTGTGCACTACGGATAAAGTACATGCCAACTACGTCGCCCACAAGACGAGAGATCAAAACTGAAGGCGTAGTTCAAGTTTGTAAATGAAAGTTACGTTCGAGGCTCCTCCGCTCAACACCGCGACTTTCTCTTCCCGGCTTCGTTCTTACATCGGAGATTGAGTAGGTTTTCTCATCTGTGTTGGCGACGCTGTCCACATCGACAATGGAGCCGCTTTTCGCGTCTTCGTTGGCGATGCGGTTTACATTGGGCGCGTTAAGTCCATGCTCCGGAGCGCGAGGGTTCGGCGCCTCTTTCACTAAATGAGCGGGAGTGCCGCCGGAGACACACTTGAGCGCGCTCTTCTTGCACCGACTATTTCTCGGAGCGCGGGTGACTTCTTCGCGCTCCATGATGTCATGTAAACAAACAAGATTGCTGCGCTGTTGTTGAGACCGTCTAGACGAAAGGTGTAGCCGGACCGCTGCGCCTTTTGAGTTGATTAGTGCTTAATCCAGCAGGTAACAACGATTTGATTTGAAAGCCAAGACAGGCAATTAGCGTTCCGAAAAAGGTTTGTTCGTGCATCTCGCCTGAAAACGAATTCATATCTATCAAACGGTAGCGTGCCGGTAGTGTGACAAAAAAGTTGTTGAAATGAAGAGATAAATTCGGACCACTCTGTCTCTTTTATAATGCTTAGCCCAGCGAATAAAGATACTTTGATTGGAAAGCCGAAACATCAATGTCGTTGCGGAAAATGTTTGTTCTTGCGTTTTCCCTGAAAAGAAATTGATCTATCGAACGAGCGTGCCGATAGCTCGGCGACAGAAAAGTTGTTATGATAAAAAGACACAACGCTGCTCTTTTTAGAATGCTCCGCCCAGCCGCAGCGAATAAAAATACTTAGATTGGGAAGCCGAAACATCATTTAGCGTTTTGGGAAAAGTCTGTTCGTGCATTTCACCTAAAAACGAATTCATCTATCGAACGGTAGCGTGCCGAGAGCACAGCCACTGCGACAGAAAAGTCGAGATGAGAAGAAAGTCGGACCGCTGGGGCCCCTTCCAGAATGCTTAGCCCAGCGAATCAAGGTACTTTGATTGGAAAGCCGAAATATATCAGTATGCGTTGCGAAACGGTCTGTTCACTCATCTGGCCTGAAAACGAATTGACGTGCTCTCAATTGAACGACGGTGTGTCTCGGCATCAGCGTAGCTTCCGTCTAGCGCTGCAAGACTGCCCCACGAAATATCAGACAAGTTTGAAATTTTCCTGCGTCGACAAGCGGGAACAAGAATGTTGTTTTTAATTTAAATCTGAACCAGCATGCATGGTCAATAAACAGATCGGCGAAGGTAACTTTCTACATACGTGCTCGAAGCGAGTCTTCGAACCTTTTAGGAATATTAAAACGTTCGCAGAAACTTCATAACGTCGTCGTCTCTTTAACTTTACACTCTGCCACTCCACATCGGCCTAATTAATTTATCTTCGCCATAATTTCGGCTTCTGCCACCCGTATCTAGCACTGATCAGTGGTGTCCAGGAGATGCCGGGTTCGTCATAACCGTGAGGTCCGAAGGAGCTCGTGTGGCTCGTCGATATAGTTTCGGTGTGTCGCGCTCCTGTACGCCACGTGCCGTTTAGTTGCCCCGCTCGGAGTATGAAACTCGGAGCGTCGTAGTAGGAGTACAGGAGCGCGTACTTAGCGCGCCCATTGGACGCGTTCCGTAACGGCTCCAGGAGTCAAGGAGTCAGGGCTCCTTCCACTAGATGGTAAAAACCGACTTCCGGTGCACGTTGCTCCGAGTGTTCGGAGTCAGGCTCTCGTGCGCCGTCTCCGGAGACTGTGCATGAGGAGTCAAAGGAGCGCAGCATGACGTAATTCCGGATCGCTGACGAAGTTCCGGCGCTAAAAAAGTAGAAAACAAACAAAATGGCGGGATAAGCTGCGTCGGTTCTATCGTGGGTGTGCGGTTTGCTCGCTTTTGTTAATGAAAAGTGATCAAGATAAGACAAATAACGCGCTCGAATTTCTTTTCCAGGTAAGGCTCTTTTCGAAAAATACATTGGACCGTATTTTGTTTGGTTTGAATGTGCCAATAAACAACGTAGACTTTCATTTGACGCCATGTCTTGATCGCCGTTGCACGGAAACTCGGTGAATATCGACGATAGTCCTGTCTGCGCTGAACAGAGCAAGGCAGGGTATGAACGCGACTTTGGTAGCCGGTTGGACACTCACGCAGAGCATGATCCCGATTGATGATTTGTTTGCGTATTTAAATCGGGGTGTGCAGAGCGCGACACTGTTAGCGCGAACAAGTGATCGCCGTTCTTTCCAGTTTTTCTCTTTGAAACCAAGGGATGTCATCCAAAGTAATATTGCTACCGAAATATTTGGCGGGCTCAATATTTCACGATTTGGAGGGGTACGCTTCGTATTCCTTACCGTATAGGGTAATTTATTTGCGGCATTTATTTTTCGCGGTAAGTCACAACTTTCGCGAAAAATAGGTCCTCGCGAAAATTAAGTCGTTTACAGTGTACTTGGATGAACTTGTTGCATCAAGAAGCGGCCGCTGCCGACAACGTTCGAGAAGTAGCCAGCCTGACTGAACCGCTTCAGCCTAAAGCCACGTATATTTAGTGTTATATATTGTCCCCCTTCACGTTTTGTAAGAATTTCTCTGTTGCTTCGAACAACGGATCACTCGGGAAGGAAAACAATTGGACACTTGGAAGAAGACAGTACCCGAATTTCAGAATAGCTCGTACGCCACACCCGAGTAAGGTATCCTCGGGGAGAGCTTGCTCTCGTAGATATACTCTATCTCAGGAGTTGTGTGCAGCAAAGACAAAGGCATTGGCGCGGGCACATACGTGGCTTTCAGGTGTGCTTTCTTTTCGCGAGTGCTCGTGAAAGGAAAGCAAATATGAAAGCAAGGCCCTCGCGCCTATGTTCTTGCCTCTGCTGCACGCAACTCATGAGATGCAGTGTAGTTATTTTTCCTGCGCGAGCTGTCACAATAACTCCTCCCGCACGCGCGCATATCCTGACTCAATTCATTTCTAGCGGAGCGCGCAAAGCGCGCACTTTACGAATTGCGGTTTATATTGATGCATTTTATTTTCGTTGACAGCTGTATTTTTGCAGCAAAACAGTTAACCTTGTCCTGTTTGGGAGGTTATACTTCGTGCCTTTCCGCTTGCACAGTGCCGCACAGCAATAAAAACGCCAGGGGGATCGGTGGCCGAGTGGTCTAGCGCACACCAGCTCGGAGCACGTGGAGCGAAAGCTCGCGCTGCAGAACCCAGGGATCCTGGGTTCGAGCCCCATCCCTGCCCGTTTCGATCTGGATGAGCATCGTACCGGCGTGCGGTCGTGTATCACTACTGCGTGATGCACGTTAAAGACCCCAGGCTAGCGGCTGCACCGCACTGGCTAAATTTCTCATCTACAGCTGGGAGACTCGTCGCCCCTGTGAGGCAGACCCAGTTCTAGGCTGTATAAACACACACACAACCCAATTTTTTTTTTTAAAACGCCACTGGGAAGGTGCTGTGCGGGCGCTACAGAGCACACTGGTTTCTGCGACCGTATGCCTCATAATGGCGGCCGCGTCCCAGCCGGAGTGGCGCACGTGACCATTCCCCGCGAGTGCGCATATGGACGCAGAGTCTGTTGTCCTTGTTGTTTAGTCAAGAGGTTACGTTGGTGGAAAGTGGCATTCTTTGAGGTTCTCACCCTCTCCCCCCTTTTTTCTTTTGTATCGAAGTGCCTATATAACCAGGTTTGGAAAATAAAAATTTCAGCTGTGTTAGAGACTTTTTAGTGTTGTGTCGTTTACCCGCAGTCTCGGGTTTTTTTCAACCATGTGCAATGTACACCAGCTCGTTTGCGCCGTTAATTTTTGTTCATTAGTGCGCATAGTTTGGAATCGGCGCCGTTAGATGGCGCGGCACTGCTAGAAGGGTCTATTGCGCAGCAATTTGTCATATTTATTTTTGAATAACCAACGTAATAAAACCGTCATACAAAAAAATATTTATACAATGTTTTCAGACTGTCATTTGTATGATTTATGAGCCGCGTAACCGCGCCTTCATAGTCTCTTTAGAGAAAAGAGCGCCATCTGTCGCACGAAAATGCAACTAGCGCCCCAACGCTATCTTGAAGGGTTGTGCCGCCTTGTCCAGGCCAAAAGCCACTGACAAGACGCCACCGTCCCTTTCCCTGTCCTACAGCAAATAGACACGTTTTCTACCTACTTGCTTGAGGGGCACCGCGTCGCTCATGATCGGCGCACGTTTCAATGTTGTAATACTAATCACAATACGTTCGCGTTTTGTTGTTTAAGGTCAGATGGAAAGTGGTTTGGTTGCCCGAATTAGTGAAGAAAGTGTAATTGTCTCTTCCTGGCCATGATGTCCTGACTAAACGTCAGCTACGAGCGGGGTGGCGACTGTTTTTTTTTTCTATTTAAATTGCCTATCTATTGAATCAGGTGGAATGTACGATCCTCCTCGATGTAACTATAGTGCAAATGTGAAAAAGAGAAAACGGAAAACAATGACCAGAAGGTTAACCTGACAGGTTAGTCACGGCTTGCTACTTTGTACAGGGGGATGGGGAACAGGCAATGAAAGTAGCGATGAAAACGACACTGGCATGGAACCTTTGCCATGAAACACCCTTTGTGCTGTAGTTGCCGTCCTGTATAATCAATCGAGCGAAGGCGATTAGCATCACTTTAAGGTCACCAAAAAAATGCAAAAAAAAACTTTTTTTTTAATTTTTTTTAGCTTTATTATAATATAAAATTGTTTCCCGGAAATCCTTTTCTTGAGTGCCCGCGTGCAGGTTGTTGTTTATCTTGCAATAAAACATAATTAAATTAAATAAAATGGAATGAAATGAAAGTGTGGGACGAAACGGTAGTCTACCTCAAGCGAGGTGAACTTTTCCGTTTTTAGGGTAGAGGAGAGGTGGTAGAAATCGATAGCTGCAGGAGAAATATATACACATATATATATATATATGGGTATATATATATATATATATATATATATATATATATATATATATATATATATATATATATATATATATATATATATGGGTGGTTTCATCTCAAATCGTGCAGGCAAAAAGGGTCGAATTTTTAATTTCGATGAAAAAAATATATGTTATGGCGCCGTTTCTAAAACCGCAGTCGACACAAACCGCAAGTTCGTCGGATTTTTTGTTCTCGACTTATGAAGTTTTAAAGAGGCCGCGGCGAAAAGCAGTGTTTTTCACACCCGTCGTGGATCGGATGTTTCGCTTGATCTCCCGCCATGGATTTTCAGTCCACATTATATTATCTTTTTTGAAGCACTCTGTGGACACATTTAAAAGGCTCCAATACCATGAAATATTTTTAGGCCTTTTGCTTTTTTTCTGTAAAAATGTCAAAAACGCCTCCTCGGTCCATTGTTAACGAACTTTGACAATTAATTACTGGCGATCTACTTGGGTTACACCGATGTTTTTTATGTCCACGGAGAGCCCAAAACATGCTCTTTATATTTATTATAAAATGCCTTGGCTGTGTAGAATATCCTTTGCGGTACGTTTACGTTAATATTATGCAAAAACCAAAAAGTACCATTTTTGAAATTGATTTTCTCAAAAAACCCATTTTTTATTTTTTTTATTTTTTGTTCAAATGTAGATATGACACTTGTCTACACGAAAATCAAGCCTAGAAAGTGTATATTTTGTTTGCATGTTTTATATTTAGGCCTCAATATCGGAAAAAGACGTCTTTGTTTTGCAAGACCTAAGTCAGACATAGCGACCCATGCGTCTCTATGAATTGTGAAAAAGTTTTCTTGAATTTTCTTCTGCATTCTGTAATCAATTATAAACGGATTTTGTGGTATTGAATATTTATGTATGTTTTGATAAGAGCGGGAACCATGAGATACATATCTAACCAAATCAGCAGGCCTAGTAGACTTTCAATAACAAAAAGGCACGGACGTTGTATTGTTTCGATTTATAAACCTTTCAAAGTAAACTAGCACGACTAGCTATTAGCTGTCATATTACTAAGACAAAGAAAGTCACCACATCGTCGATATATGATATACAATTCTTTACGAAACCAAACACTGGGGCTTGTTCACCGCACATCGCACAGGTCACCAGGGAATGTCCTTTCACTTCCGTAATACACAAAAGTGGTGACACAGAAACGGTCCGAAACACACAGACAATGTGTCACGCAGAGGGGTAGGAAATAAAAATAAATAAATAGGAATTAAATTGCCCAACTCCGATCTTAACGAAAATTGCGTTTAAAAAAAATAAATAAAATAATGTATTTAGGTTCGAGCGGTGGCAAGGCGATAGGTCCACGCCTGGGGGAGAGTCAGACAAAGAAGTCGACGGCACGTAAAGGTAAAACAAAAAAACAAAAAAAATCAATAATTTAATAAAGACGGGAAAACTCAGCCGCACATGGCAAGAACAAAAACCAACTCCCCCGGGCATTCCCTAAACGGGACGCAACCAAATGCGTGCGAACACGCTCTCTACATCACCGCCAGGCCGCTACGCCATGACGAAATAAACTCAACAACTGAACAGTGCTAACAAACAGTTAGTAAGAAAACATTGAAAAAAAACAAAAACAAAAGACGTTCAGAAAAAACCGCACCCGAGAAACAAAGTTCAGCGGGGCGAAGAAACACACACGAGTCGGCCCCACGACATTGAAGTCTGGCAGAATGACGGAATCCAAATGATGCTCGAATCTGTTCCTCCCTCTATTACGCACATCCACGACGGCTGTGCGGAACAGTGGCTGTACGAAAGAAAGTGAAGAATAGATTCGAGCAGGCGATGCGCGAGAAGGTATCCGAGACTATGCTTCAAGCTTCATATCGGGAGAGGAGCTTTCGAGGTTTCTGCAGTTACTCAAACTTTCTCTTTCCCCTTCCCTTTAAAAAAAAAAAAAAACACGTCAGCCGGCGCTAACGTTTCATCTCGGGAGAAGCCCACTCTTCACAAACGGTTATAGTTGACAAGGAGGCTGACTTCGACCCAACTAGTCTCCGGGCAGAATACAAACACAAGTATATTTACCAACACGCTCGTTTTAATGTCAGTCTCCGGGCTTTGCTGTTTCCAAAAGAGATAACCCTTTATAAGGACAAAACGAGCGGGTTGGTGGCTATAGTTAAACTTAAACACTCCCTTCTCGTTTTCTTCCTCAAGTTTAATAGGTAACCCTTCGGTGCTATCGGATCTCCCCGGAGAGAGAGAGAGAGAGCACGGCCGTTTCAAGGTAAGGATAGGGCGCTCGAAGCTAGGGCAAACAGGCGGTATTGTTTCACGCATGCACGGATGGCTGGTTTCAAATTTCCCCACATCCCTAACGAAACCGGCCCATCTTCGTGTGTGCGTCTGCGGGATTTCTGTCCCGCGCCGCCGGTTTTAGCGCGCACGCGGCGTTGTTTTGGCTGGCAGAACAGTTGTTAACCGTCGACATTCTAAGGCCGTGGTGTCCTCATCCTTTCAGGCAACGATTCCTTTGCTTTCTCTTGTGCAATACTCTGACAGACTCCTCCTGGGTGGCTTTCACTGTTCGCCGCGTCAACGACACAATCGTACCATTTCACACCTCGTGACACAGGGTGCGCTGCTCGCTTTACTGTCACGGGCCGTCCCATCTAACACAACGAGAGCGAAAGGTCGTGGTCATCTGCTGGCTCCGAAAGGGCGGGACGTTCATGCAGGCCAATGAGGGCCCCGAATCAATAAGACGTCTGCGGACTTCTACACGTTAAAAATTTACGACACCTGCTGGTCTGTTAGGAAGTGTTGCTTTCTCTTTTTGGAACTCCTCCGATGTAGCTTGCCGCCTATAATAAAATTTAAATAATCAATAAATATATCAGGGTGGAAATACTGTATTTCATTTTTATGTGGGAACGTTGAAAAAAAGAAAAAAACTATTTCCAAGCTTGTGAAGACGCGCAATTCGCAAGTCCATTTCGAGCCGTAAAAACACGTTTTTGTACGATATTGATGCCTATATGTAGAACATACAAACAAAATATACACTTTCTAGGCTTGATTTTCGTGTAGACAACTGTCATATCTACATTTGAACAAAAAATAAAAAAAATAAAAAATGGGTTTTTTGAGAAAATCAATTTCAAAAATGGTACTTTTTGGTTTTCGCATAATATTAACGTAAACGTACCGCAAAGGATATTTTATACAGCCAAGGCATTTTATAATAAATATAAAGAGCGTGTTTTGGGCTCTCTGTGGACATAAAAAATATCGGTGTAACCCAAGTAGATCGCCAGTAATTAATTGTCAAAGTTCGTCAACAATTGACCGAGGAGGCGTTTTTGACATTTTTACAGAAAAAAAGCAAAAGGCCTAAAATTATTTCATGGTATTGGAGCCTTTTAAATGTGTCCACAGAGTGCTTCAAAAAAGAAAATATAATGTGGACTGAAAATCCATGGCGGGAGATCAAGCGAAACATCCGACCCACGACGGGTGTGAAAAACACTGCTTTTCGCCGCTGCCTCTTTAAAAATTCATAAGTCGAGAACGAAAAATCCGACGAAGTTGTGGTTTGGGTCGACTGCGGTTTTAGAAACGGCGCCATAACATATATTTTTTTCATCGAAATTAAAAATTCGACCCTTTTTGCCTGCACGATTTGAGATGAAACCACCCATATATATATATATATATATATATATATATATATATATATATATATATATCTCAAATCGTGCAGGCAAAAAGGGTCGAATTTTTAATTTCGATGAAAAAAATATATGTTATGGCGCCGTTTCTAAAAACGCAGTCGCCACAAACCGCAAGTTCGTAGGATTTTTGGTTCTAGACTTGTGAATTTTTAAAGAGGCCGCGGCGAAAAGCAGTGTTTTTCGCACCCATCGTGGGTCGGATGTTTCGCTTGATCTCCCGCCATGGATTTTCAGTCCACATTATATTATCTTTTTTCAAGCACTCTGTGGACACATTTTAAAGGCTCCAATACCGTGAAATAATTTTAGGCGTTTTGCTTTTTTTCTGTAAAAATGTCAAAGACGCCTCCTCGGTCAATTGTTGACGAACTTTGACAATTAATTACTGGCGATCTACTTGGGTTACACCGATATTGTTTATGTCCACGGAGAGCCCAAAACACGCTCTTTATATTTATCATAAAATGACTCGGCTGTATACAATATTCTTTGAGATACATTTACGTTAATATTATGCAAAAACCAAAAAGTACCATTTTTGAAATTGATTTTCTCAAAAACCCATTTTTTAATTTTTTTTTTTTTATTTTTTGTTTAAGTGTAGATATGATAGTTGTCTACACGAAAATCAAGCCTAGAAAGTGAATATTTTGTTTGTATGTTTTATATTTAGGCCTCAATGTCGGAAAAAGACGTATGTTTTGCAAGACCTAAGTCAGGCATAGCGACCCATGCGTCTCTATGAATTGTAAAATAGTTTTCTTGAATTTTCTTCTGCATTTTGTAATCAATTATAAACGGATTTTGTGGTATTGAATATTTTTGTATGTTTTGATAAGAGCGGGAACTACGAGATACATATCTAACCAAATCAGCAGGCCTAGTAGACTTTCAATAACCAAAAGGCACAGACGTTGTATTGTTTCGATTTATAAACCTTTCACAGTAAACTAGCACGACTAGCTATTAGCTGTCATATTACTAAGACAAAGAAAGTCACCACATCGTCGATATATTATATACAATTCTTTCCGAAACCAAACACTGGGGGTTTGTTCACCGCACATCGCACAGGTCACCAGGGAATGTCCTTTCACTTCCGTAATACACAAAAGTGGCGACACAGAAGCGGTCCGAAACACACAGAGAGTGTGTCACGAAGAGGGGTGGGAAATAAAAATAAATAAGTAGGAATTAAAGGGACCATGAAATTATTTTAAAATCTAATTTCATCCACCGCACGTCGTAAAAGGTGTGAAAAGAAACACAAAAACACAAAACTAGGGAGCCAAAAAAAATTATTTGCTATAGAACTTTTGTAAGAAAACTGGACTCTTTTGCGACTTCTTTCCTTCGAAAGCTCTGCCTTTTCACTACGATGCATCCGCAGAAATGGAGCACGTCAGCCGAATCCACGTCGCCTATTGGGTAAGAGCCTACCTCACCAGCACCGCGATCGTAAACAATAAATAGCCGGCGAATGTTTCCTAAAAGTTTTGTTAAATAATATTCAGACCCACATTTTGTAGCATAATTAGAGATGTGTGGCGAAAATTGCCAAATTTGATAATGCTGAGAGCCAAGCGCCATCTATCGTGTGGTAAACGAAGCAACTACTGCGCGTGCGCAGTAGGGCAGGGCTGGCAGGGCCGAGTTCAGAACGGTTATTTTCTTTGGTTTCCTTCCTCTCAAAACTCTGACTGACTGAACGTTTATTTTTCTACGTGTTCATCTCGCGCGTGTCGACTTCAAGCAGCAAGAAAAAAATGTACTTAAAACAGACCACGACGAACAAGAACGCTGGATCCACAAACACCCGAGAAGAGCGACAACAGCCGCGAATCGCGCTCCGACGAAGCTCTCAGAATATAGGCCTATCAGGCACTCCGACTCGGCGCAGCGTTGCTTCGTCGCAAGACCGTCTGTCTGCCTGCGACCGGCTGGCGTGCTGAATGGAATATGCCCGCGCTACCCTTGTGGGGTACCCTTGTGGACCCTTCCCGTATAATGGTTTGATCGCTGACCTCAATTTTACGTTAAGAGGTGAGGTCAATCTCTTCCCCTTGTTTTCCGAGGCAGTGTTGACGAACACTCGTCGAAAAGGGACCCTCGTCGATTCTCTCTTCTTGTTTTGTGTGATATAGAGCTGAAATAAACGCTGTATGGATTACCTTCGTAACACGGTATGTACACTTTGTTATTGGTATGCCATTTTTATCCTGACAGACTGCACGTCACTGTCGAGCTGTAACAGTTCGTGAGAGGTATACGTGCAATACCGGTCCAACCTTTCTTTGCCGAGTGTCGCGTCAGTATCGAGTTGCAATCGTAAAAGATCGGTCCCGAAGCGCTTACCAACATCGCGAATACAGCACTTCCATCAAACGCGCGCGTCCGCTCCGAGTGTTAACAGGTATTTACGTGGCTCTTGCTGACACTCGTAGTTCAAACGTATCTTTTTTAACGTCGGCTCGCTCCTGCGTCTCCGAGACCGCGAAAAACGCCGCGCAATTTGTTTCCATCTACGTCGCTTTGCAAACGACTGACACTGGCCGCCTTTTGCCAACAATGACAGTTGGGTTGACTTCTGGAGTCTTCACCGGAAGACTGGCTGCACTTCCCAACAGGCATACCGGTGTATGGGACTAGTCCCATGCTGTCGCTGTAGCGCAACATATCTCGTTGAATTTCGCTCAGCTGCGATGCGGCGATGAGAGGCGCCGATTCAGAAAATACATCGGTGACATCGGCGCAGTAAAACCTACCGGCGCACCCCAACTCGTTGCCGCTAATGCTCCCATCTCCTACTGCCGAGAGAAGTTCCGGTTCCGGAAATAGCGTACGTCACGGCTTGTTTTGCGGTTAAGAAAAAGTCGATATTTCAATAATGTTTTGTGTAGAAGTTAATAAACCGAGACGAAAACGGATGCCTGTTCGGCATTCAGTGAACATTGACGGTTTAATGTAAAAGTTATCTGGAAAAAGTAAAAAAGTCATTTCATGGTCCCTTTAAATTGCCCAACTCCAATCTCAACGAAAATTGCGTTGACAAAAAAAAGTATTTAGGTTCGAACGGTGGCAAGGCGATAGGTCCACGCCTGGTGGAGAGTCAGACAAACAAGTCGACGGCACGTAAAGGTAAAACAAAAACAAACAAAAAATCAATAATTTAATAAAGACGGGAAAACTCAGTCGGACATGGCAAGAAGAAAAACCAACTCCCCCGGGCATTCCCTAAACGGGACGCAACCAAATGCGTGCGAACACGCTCTCTACGTCACCGCCAGGCCGCTACGCCATGACGAAATAAACCCAACAACTGAACAGTGCTAACAAACAGCTAGTAAGAAAACATCGAAAAAAAAAAAAAAAAAAAACGTTCAGGAAAACCGCACCCGAGAAACAAAGTTTAGCGGGGCGAAGAAACACACACGAGTCGGTCCCACGACACTGAAGTCTGGCAGGATGACGGCGTCCAGATAATGCTCGAATCTGTTCCTCCCTCTATTACGCACATCCACGACGGCTGTGCGGAACAGTGGCTGTGCGAAAGAAAGTGAAGAATAGATTCGAGCAGCGATGCGCGAGAAGGTAACCGGGACTATGCCTCAAGCTTCATATCGGGAGAGGAGCTTTCGTGGTAGTTTCTGCAGTTACTCATACTTTCTCTTTCCCCTTCCCTTTTTCAAAAGAACACGTCAGCCGGCGCTAACTTTTCATCTCGGGAGAAGCCCACTCTTCACAAACGGTTATAGTTGACAAGGAGGCTGACTTCGACCCAACTAGTCTCCGGGCAGAATACAAACACAAGTATATTTACCAACACGCTCGTTTTAATGTCAGTCTCCGGGTGCTCATTCTAAATGCGCGGGTCGTCCAGATTTTCTTAACTGGTGTGAGTTGCAACAATAAAAAAGTCTCTGGCTAGTGCTGCGCGTCTTGGTCGTCTCGGTTCTTTGTTGGTCTATACCAAAACGTAATCAACAAAAGAGATAAGCCTTTATAAGGACGGGACGAGCGGGTTGGTGGGGATAATTAAACTTAAACACTCCCTTCTCGTTTTCTTCCTCAAGTTTAATAGATAACCCTTCGGTGCTATCGGATCTCCCCGGAGAGAGAGAGAGAGAGCACGGCCGTTTCAAGGTAAGGATAGGGCGCTCGAAGCTAGGGCAAACAGGCGGTATCGTTTCACGCATGCACGGATGGCTGGTTTCAAATTTCCCCACATCCCTAACGAAACCGGCCCATCTTCGTGCGTGCGTCTGCGGGATTTCTGTCCCGCGCCGCCGGTTTTAGCGCGCACGCGGCGTTGTTTTGGCTGGCAGAACAGTTGTTGACCGTCGATATTGCAAGGCCGTGGTGTCCTCATCCTTTCAGGCAACGATTCCTTTGCTTTCCCTTGTGCAATACTCTGACAGACTCCTCCTGGGTGGCTGTCACTGTCCGCCGCGTCAACGACACAATCGTACCATTTCACTCCTCGTGACACAGGGTGCGCTGCTCGCTTTACTGTCACGGGCCGTCCTATGTAACACAACGAGCGCGAAAGGTCGTGGTCATCTGGTGGCTCCGAAAGGGCGGGACGTTCATGCAGGCCAATGAGGGTCCCGATTCAATAAGACGCCCGCCGACTCGTACACGTTAAAACTTTACGACACCTGCTGGTCTGTTAAGAAGTGTTGCTTTATCTTTTTGGAACTCCTCCGATGTAGCTTTCCGCCTATAATAAAATTTAAATAATCAATAAATATAACAGGGTGGAAATACTGTAATTCATTTTTATGTGGGAACGTTGAAAAAAAGAAAAAAACTATTTCCAAGCTTGTGAAGACGCGCAATTCGCAAGTCCATTTCGAGCCGTAAAAACACGTTTTTGTACGATATTGATGCTTAAATATAGAACATACAAACAAAATATACAGTTTCTCGACTTGATTTTCCCGTAGAAAGCTATCACATCTACATTTTAACAAAAAATAAAAAAAATAAAAAATGTTTTTTTTTAGAAAATCAATTTCAAAAATGGTACTTTTTGGTTTTCACGTAACATTAACGTAAACGTACCGCAAAGAATATTTTATACAGCCGAGTCATTTTATAATACATATAAAGAACGTGTCTTGGGCTCTCCGTGGACATAAAAATTATCAATATAACCCAAGTAGATCGCCAGTAATTAATTGTCAAAGTTCGCCAACAATTGACCGAGGGGGCGTTTTTGACATTTTTACAGAAAAAAAGCAAAACGCCTAAAATTATTTCACGGTATTGGAGCCTTTTAAATGTGTCCACGGAGTGCTTGAAAAAAGATAATATAATGTGGACTGAAAATCCACGGCGGGAGATCAAGCGAAACATCCGACCCGCGACGGGTGTGAAAAACACTGCTTTTCGCCGCGGCCTCTTTAAAAATTCATAAGTCTAGAACCAAAAATCCTACGAACTTGCGGTTTGTCGCGACTGCGTTTTTAGAAACGGCGCCATAACATATATTTTTTTCATTGAAATTAAAAATTCGACCTTTTTTGCCTGCACGATTTCATATGAAACTACCCATATATATATATATATATATATATATATATATATATATATATATATATATATATATATATATATATATATATATATATAAATATATCAGGGATGGGCGGTATTTGAAGTACGTATCTCAAATACTTTGAGTATTTTGCATTTGCATTTAATTACAAATCGGGTAATGTATTTGTCGTGTGTATTTAAATACTAAAACATGGGTATTTCAAATACAATTGTAATTAAATACAATTTTATGGGCGAAAATACATCCCTCAAATTTATTGTCACGTCTCATTCTGATCATCCTAAGACGCGTTCAGAGCAGGAAGAAAACTACGTTCTGCATCAAATGCAGTGTCTCTCAATCAAGCACAAGCTTTTTGGGACTTTGTGATAACGGTGCTAGTCCAGGGCAAGAATAGTGACGAAATCGACGTTCACAGGCAGACTTGCTAAATAAGTGGCTGTGACAAGTTGTGATGCTCTCCAGCCTGATTTCCATCTATATTTTTGCCTGGAACATTCTAAATGCGCGGGTCGTCCAGATTTTCTTAACTGGTGCGAGTTGCAACAATAAAAAAGTCTCTGGTTAGTGCTGCGCGTCTTGGTCGTCTCGGTTCTTTGTTGGTCTATACCAAAACGTAATCAACAAAAAAAGCTGCTTGAAGCTCTGTACTTTTTTCACCTATTACGTCCAAGCTGATTGCATTTTTGTGATTATATTTCTATTACGTTACTAGAGACTCGCACACTAACTCCCGAGTGTGCGATGCAAAATTAAAATGAGATACCCAGAAACCCGTTGCAGGTGCCCTGAAGTCGCAGACGCAAATTTTGAGGAATGTATTTGAAAAAGTATATGGAGGAGACCAGATACATTTGGTTGTATTTGTATCTTGTACTTAAATGTTTTTGGAAATGTAATGAGATTTGTAATTAAATACATTTTTGACGAAGTATGTTGTATTCGTATTTCGATACATATTTGCATGTATTTTGCCCATCCCTGATACATATATATATATATATATATATATATATATATATATATATATATATATATATGTGTGTGTGTGTGTGTATATATATACATATTGAAAGAGATTGAAGATTGTACCTGTAGCTTCTCAGGCGGGACGCATAGAGCAATTAGGGCGGACATTTTTTATGTTGCGATATGGACTGATTAGGTTGTCATTTTGTTTTTTCAGTCTTGAAGAGAGTCCTGCCGTATCCATCAGGTCCAGCACCGGTTAGATTGCCGCGGTACGATTGGTTCATGCACTTCTTGGGAACATGAGCCTTTGCGTTGTGCTGGCGTTGATGTCAGCCTTGCCGAAGGTATTCTTTAGTGCCTTTCTGTGGTCCTCGTACGTTGGTTATGCCCAGAAGGCATGTTCTATGTCTTCTGGATGACTGCACGAGGTGCGATTCGCTGTGTTCTACCGCCTGAAGTACGATTAAAACGAAAATCAAGTAGGTAAAATCTCGCTGAACTTGTTCAGAAAGCCGTTAGGCATGGCTGGGGTGAAGACATTTTCATGAAGATGGCGACGTATGCGAGGTAGACCAAAACATCGGGATGTAGTATATCTGCTTTCTCCTTCATGGGAATATGGTCCACTCGTCAAAGGGCGAATCGTCATGATTGGTAAGAGGCCCGTTTGTCGCAGCGGAGCATTGGTCATAGGATGATTCGTCATGGGGCAACCCGTCGGACAATGGTTTCTCCCCCCAGAAATGTAAAGCAAGTGTTGTGTCCCGAACGAGGAATGTTGCGGCAACTTGAGAACGACTATTTTCGAACTCGGACTTAATTCCCAAAAATAGAGGTGATCGCGATTGAGAGAGGTGGAGCGATGCTCCTGCCTTCGCGGCGGCTTTCCGTATAAGTACCTGCAACAGCAGGTACTATACACCGTCGTGTTAAAGTTGCCGCAAAAGATTTTATTATAAAGCAGAACTAACAGCTGAGTCGTCTGCTAGTTAGATTATTACACTTTCAAATGACCGTACCCCCGAGAAGGACCCAACCACGATCTGCATACTGAGGAGCCGTCTAAACAGCAGGTGTGTGCCAAAACCTTTTCTACGTTTAGCATTGACAAACTTTGCTTTTAGAGCGCAGGTCTTAGGGGCTCGTTTCCGGCTTGAGTGGCGTCGCCGTCGGCGAAACCGCGAGGTCACGTGACCCACCGTCCCAAGGTCATGTGACCCCCCAGGTCACGTGACCCCACCCGAGGTCACGTGACCCCCTGAGTTCACGTGACCTGACCCCGAGGTCACGTGCCCCCTCGAGGTCACGTGACCTTTCCTCAGGTCACGCGACTCCCCTCAGGTCGCGTGAGCCCCTGACGTCACACGACCCCCCTGAGGTCACGTGACCCCCCTTGAGGTCACATGACCCCCCTGAGGCACGTGACCCCCCTCAGGTGACGTGACCCGCGCTAACGTCAGACGACCCCCTGAGGTCACGTCACCTCAACGACTCACCTATCCCTCAGTAGCCTTCCATCCTCCTCCTTAAAAGGATACTACAACGAAATTTCGGCGCTCATTTTTTGGTCTATATGTGTTCAAAAGAGCAGTATCACATGGAACATACCAATATCTTGTTAAAAAAGTCTCGAAAAGGAATTTTAAAACGAATTAAACGATTAGCAAAGAGCACCTGGTGGATGTCGCTAACGCCTCGTTTGTAATGCTCGTCTAGGAACCTTGACAGCTACAGCTAGTGACGGAGGTTGTCTCGTCTCCGGCCACAACGAGAGAAGGGGGGAAGGAGGAACTCCCCTCTTCCCGAGAATCCCTTTTGTGTGTCGCAAAAGTCGCCTTTGTCCCCCTAGAAGATTATAGAAGATTAACCCGTCACTCAAAATTCGTACAAAAGCAGCCGCTTCGGTGGCTGGAGCGACTAAGCCATCCTCTCGACGTCAGCCTCGCCGTAGCTTTGCTCGTCTTGAGACGACCTACGTCACGATTGCGTTGGATGTCACGTGCTCTAAGCTAGGCCTTCTCCGAGTGCTTGCCAGAGTGGGCCGTTTATAACGAAAAATACAGCCACCGGGATCAAAATACAAACGTGCGATTGTCATTTACGGATATTGTGGATCATATTCAACCTATTTTTGAACACGACGGGAATATTTCAAATTTCGTTGAAGTATCCCTTTAAGAGCTGCACTCTCATCCGGCGTTACAGGGAATTATAAACGGCTTTAATTTTTTTTTTTTAACTCACTTGTTTATTTTACCACAGCCGCTTGATTAGGACTCCCCTTGGGAGCGGCCTGCCGTATGCCTCACCCCGCCGGTGAGAGCGATAGTTCTACTTTACCCCGCAGCGCCAGCCGTGGCGCTCGCTATCGGCGAGAGAGGATCGGTTCGCCCGACCCGGCCCGGTGTGGCTATTTAGATTGTCTTTCGTGAAGCGGCAAGTCTCAGTTGAAACGAGTGCCAGATTGCATGAATGATGTGACAAACCTGTGTAGAATAAAAGCACACGATTCTTTCTGCGCGGAACTCACTCAGCTGCAGGCTGAGCATTAGAGCCGCATTTAGCTGACAGGATGAGCGAATTGTCATTTTATCGTTCCCGTAAGTGTTGCCCAGTTTCTATTACCACTGTAATATAGGAATTATAGTTGGATATAGCTAGGCCATATAATTTCCGGTTTTAACCGATGCTCGCTCAAACTGTGCCTTTTCTTTATCTGTGAGAGCCAATAAAAACGGATTACTCGTGCCTAACTTCAGCAATATAAGCTTCAATGTTCACGAACAAATCAAGGGAGTCATATAGTTCGCAAGCGGAATACCTTTCGGGAAAGAGATTTCTGCGAAAGTCTCAATATATTCTCAAGAGAGTTATTTAGGTCACCAGCCGAGTTTGCCAGAAGAGGTCTGAGGAGCTTCCCGAGAAAGAACTTGCAGAGCTCTTCGCTGTGGTACGGGTCTCTGCAGTTAGTACACCAGAACACCGGGCATTCCATAAGGCGTGGAAGCACAGCGCTCGAGAGGACCTTGCAAACCTGTCCACAAGGACGAATTTTCGCCGACTGCAGAAACCTCTTGACAAAGGTGCCCACGAGCTTGCACGGCCAGACAGCTTCAGGTCGTGGATAGCTGAGACATCCTTGGTCAAGGCTAAACACGAACTAATTTACTCCATCACGTGATTCATTGCCCTTAAGTTGCAGCTTGCATTTAGGACACGTCACCTGCAAAGTTGAGCGGGTTCTACACATTGGCCTTCCTTGCTTCAATCTCTCTTGAAATTCGTCGCAGGTTGTCGCAGTTTTTTTCATTCGCTCGTTCAGTCGTTTGGCTTGCATTTGAAGGGGGTGCCCGTTTTTCTTGGCATCTTCCATGAAGCCTGTCAAATTGAATGACGTGTGACATTCTTCCACTTTAAACTCTTTTCGCAGGCAAGGGTCAATAGCCACGCACTCATCAACAGCTGGTTTTGTTTCTGCAAGGGACTGAATTTTGCGTTGTTGGCTTCTACCGCTCGCGTGCGACGAGGAGGTGTTAGGTGGCACACGAACAAGCGTTCCGCGCTTCTTTGAATCTGCTGGTTTCCATGTACAACGGATACAGTAGGAATTGAATCGGTACCGTTGTCAGACGCAGCAACTTCCGCTTCATCTCTACCTTGTAGTCCTCCTCCTTAAAACGGAGAGAGCACACGACGGGTCCTGGAGCTTGGTTACCACCGGCTGCCATTCTCGCTGCCTTGTCGCGAAATGTTCTTCAACCAGGCACTCCGGACGGCAGCTCTTGACTGCAGAGTTGCGGATTTCTCGCTGAATTTGATTTACAATGCGGCACGCAACAGTCTTTAGGCATCGCGTGCTCCGTAACCCATCTGCACACTTTAAAACTGTGGAGAGACAGAAAAAGGCGGCTGTCTACGTCTCTTCTTTCTCATCCATCAGTGGTTATCGCCACAAAACTATAAAAACGAGCAAAAAAAAAAAAAAAAAACGATCGAAAACGCAAACCACACACGCGAGCACAGGGTAAAACTACGATATTTTCTCCGCGCAAAGCGGTACAAAGGTGGGGGACAAGCGATTTTCGCGGCCTTTTGCAACCGCGGCAGCGCCTCGTTATCGGCGAAGCCAATGACGGGCAGATATCTTTTCTGGGTCGCGGAGCAAGAGCGCGTTGGGAGCCTTCTTTAGCTTTGAGCTCACAAGACCACTCGCCCGTGTGCAGCGCCTCCATGGCAGATGGGAGAAGTTCTCCTCTCACAAGCAACCTTTCGTTTCCGGAAAACAAACGGCAGGCCGCACCAACAAGGGGGATCCAGAGGCCGTGATCTTACAGTGGAAAACCGTAAAACTTCACATAACATTTTATGGGGCACTTCTTTCGCCGTTAGTGATGTCACCGAGCTTGAAATGCCCGTTTGATCGCCACTTCGACATCGATGAAATGAATATCTCACAGGGTGAAGGTGGCACCACGTTTTATTTATTTATTCATTTACCCTCAGGGGCGAGAGACGTTACAGAGGGGAGTGGCGTACAAAGGTCACAAAAACCAAAACAGCATAGAGCAAAAAAATAACATACAGTTGTTAGGGCTCTTTATAAGAAAAGATCAGCTACGACACTTCTAAAACGCGTGCAATCAAGGATTTCGGCGATGGCCCCGGGAAGGTGATTCCACATTGTTGAGATGCTAGGAATAAAAGAGTCATGAAAATGTTTCGTGCGGCTAGGTGGTATGCCAACGTTGTGATGGTGATCGATGCGTGCTGAAACAGAATGAGGTGCTGTTACTAGCCTTTCTTTCAGAATCGCGTTCTTATGATAATTCTTATGAAACTGACATAGACGAAACGATTTTTTACGCTGCGAAAGGAGAGGTAATGATAAGCATGATTTCATTGCAGTCACACTAGATGTACGATGGTAGTTGGAAAGTTTAAGACGAGATGCTCGGTTTTGAACTCATTCTAATTCCGAAATAAGAGATTCCTGACCTGGATCCCCAAACGGAGGCTGCATCTTCCAATTTAGTGCATGTTTTATGAAGTACTAATTTTAATAAAATGGGCGCAAGATAAAAGTTTCTCCGGAGATAGCCTAGCATGCGATTTGCGTTATTTACAACATGGTCGACGTGAAGTTTCCAGGACAGGTTAGAAGACGCAGGCACGCCCAGATATTTATACGATAATACGGCTTCGAGAGAGTGGTTATTTAGATGATAAGAGGGACATCCTCTATCACGACGAGAAATACGAATATTTTTGCACTTGTTAGTATAAAGTTTCATGTTCCACAAATCACACCACTCAGAGACGCGGTTAATATCAGACTGGAGAAGATGGAAGTCAGAATCACTGTTAATTTCACGATAAATCACACAGTCATCGGCAAAAAGACTCACAGATGAACATATATTAGTTGGCAGGTTATTAATATAAATACGAAATAGGAGATGGCCCAGGACGGAACCTTGAGGTACACCTGAGCCAACAGGAGAAGGTTGAGAACTAGTATTATTAACTGTTACAAACTGAGACCGGTTATTGAGGAAAGAGTGCAACCATACTAGCACATTGGGGTCTAAGTTAAATCTACTCAGTTTGAGGAGAAGTAGTTTATGTGTTACTTTATCGAATACTTTTGAAAAACCGAGGAATATGCAGTCCGTTTGAGATCCATGATCAAGGATGGAATGAATATCATGTGTGAAACACAAAAGCTGAGTCTCGCATGAAAATGTTTTGCGAAATACGTGCTGTGCCGTGTTAAAAAAGAGAACTTGGACTCTAAAGAGATTGCAAGATGCGAGTAAATATCATGTTCAATAATTTTACATGGAATGCTGGTGAGTAATACGGGTCGGAATTGTTTTGGACAATGTTTGTCGCCTGATTTATGCAAAGGAATCACCTTCTTGACCCTCCAATCCTCAGGTACACAACCTGTATCAAGAGATTGCTCAAACAGTTCAGTCAGGATTATCGAGCTATACATCTTAATATTAGTTAAAAATTTAGAATTTATGTTATCAATACCAGAAGATGACTATATCTTAAGATGTTCGATTATACTTGCAATCCGACAGTATCTATAAAAATTGGTTTCATTCTTGAAAACTCGAAAGAGGAATAGTCAGGATAGCTGGTAACTGTATTGGTAGAAAACGCCAAAGCAAACACAGTGTTAAGTAGACTAGCACAATCATCGCTGGGAACTGCTGTGCCGTCAGAATCTCAAACTGCTATAACGTAATCATCATTTTTGTTAACAACATTCCAAAATTGTTGCTGGTTATTTATAAGCATGGAAGGTAATGTTTACAAGCTTTTCAAAAATTAAATAGACACGCTGACTGCAACCGGCAGATACACTTCATTGCTGGAAAGTACGACACTGCCTCGACAGCCTAGTGCAATGGTTCGAAACACTGTTTTGATATTTTGGACTTTTTATATTGGACTAGTAAAGTTTATTTCAAATGTATTTCCTATCCCGAGTGTCGACCAACACACTGTTACCAAACAAGCCCGCCTTTGCCCACCGGGTGAGGGCACTGCGCGCGCGCAGAAACCAGATTTTCCCGAGGCGAAGGATCTGCGCATGCGCAGTGCCTACAGCAGTGATACCGCGTCGGCGTGACGTCAGAGAGTTGAGCTCGTCTATATTTGTGCATAGACATCATTTCTAGCAGTCTGAAACTAACGTCACGTGGTATTTATGCATAGCATCACGCTCGAACGCTCGCACATCCTCCAGCAGTGTATAAATTTTCATGCATATCAGTCCTTATTAAAGGGAAGCTGAAGAGGTTCCAAGGAAAAATATGAGTTAGAGGTGAATTCTAGAGTATTTTTATCCCGTGAACTTGAATATCCCATTCGTTTTCTCTAAAGATATAAGGAAGCGCGGTAAAACACGAAAAACCTCCGATCAGTCGTTACGCCGTATTAAGATCTCGCGGCCGCCAAGCGTGTGTCGCACGTGTGGGCAGCGCGTGCAATTGCAAGCCTTGACGCCTTTCTCTTACTTTTTTTTAAACTTGCAAGAGTGCGCGTGCATAGCTTTGATAGGCGTTGAAGATGCGCGAGAGCGAAGGTTCCTAAAACTCCTAATATGACGTCACATTCCGGGAAGGAGGGGCTTCAGTGGTACTTTGAAAAGGATTTTCTGCACCCTCCGTGCACCAAATAGAAACATAATTTCGGTATTCGTGATACTAGAGGCCAAACGAAGCCAATTTAAGCGTTGCTCCTTAAATACAAAACCGCTTCAGTTCCGCTTTAAAGCAGCCCATTTCATTGTGTTAACTGCACTGTCGTCAAGGAACATAGCTAGATACTTAAAGTTTCGGTTTAAAAATAATTATTCCCTTCCTGCGCTGTCAATGTGACCAACTGTCCAATGGACGAGTCGGCCTATGACGAATGTTCCTGCGTGACGAACCATCATGTTACCAGTCGACCTGTGACGAATCGTCCTCATCCCAGGGAAGTAATATTTTGAGCCCGACAATGAACAATGTTCCGCAGAAAAAAAACAACCTTGGGTATGAAAAAAAAAAATTGATGGCGGTGTTTTAGTTTAAGGAATATGACTGCAAGCCTTCACGCAGAAAGGTCAAGCATAACTAAGCAACTTAAACCGTACCAACCACTTAAAGTCTTGCAAAGAAATCTAACGAGGTGTGCTCAGTGCTAGGAGAAAACCACCTCTCTATGCGACAAGCGCATTGTTGAGATTACTTTAAGTGTTTTAAGTTGTAGAACAGAGCTGCTTAGTTGTGACCTGTCGAGTTTCCAACATATAAAACGACCTCAAAATATTATTGAAACAAAGGCACAATTGAGACCCTTTGAGCACATTATTAAGAAATGCTTAATAATTGCGTTTAGATATATAAGGTAATAAAAAGCAACAATCAAAATACTACATTTCGTGTTGAATTGTGGCCTGGACGCGTATTTTACTTGTAACGAGACGCTCGTTGACACGTGACACCGCATTTTCCACTGCGTTACCGGCAGGCTTGTGACACCAGCATGGCAGACGTCCAGTGCAAGCCATATAGAAATATATCGCTTGCGCATATCTAATCGGGCATCGCTTCATGTGGTCAATTTCGCCCCCCCCCCCAACGCAAATTAGAAAAACAAACATAATATGGCGCTTGTTCTTTTTTTTTTAAACTCTAGTGCATGCTGGCTCATGTTTAATATTGTCACAGAGTAAGGCGAAGAGGCGATAAATTATGAACTGATGAACTGAAAAGAAAGGTTTAATCGGCGAACTTGTGCAAAAAAACAAAACAAAAACAAAAAAACGAGCATTGAAACAGTAGAAAAGGGGGCGGCGATTTGGCGGCGTAACAGCAAGCGAAAGCCAGATTGACTCGACAAGGTCCCGCGCAGCTCCTTATCTAGTGTGCGTGACTATCTCAAAAATTCGGCAAAAAAGCTTCGAGCGTCGCGCACTCAGGGCGAAAATGAACAGGCACTTTCGAGAACGAGGAACTAGGAGAAAATGATAAAAGTTAACCCCGAGTAAGCATTAACGCGGTTCTTCTAGAATTCCGTGACCGAGTGTTGCCTGTTCGGCCCTGCGCGCGGCAATATTAGTTAAACTCAAGATAGTTCTTAAGTAATAGGACAGTAGAATGATAGCAAATACACCATGAATCATAACCAGGGTCATTCGTTTTCAGGTAAGACCCGATATTTCAGATTTTCGTACCCGGAACGAGTTTTATAAAAACCTATTAAACTTAATTTCTCCCCGAAAACCCACTTTCCTTGGAGGCGAAAACCAGCTGAAAGCCTGGAAAGTAGGAGACATTCTAGAATCACTTTTACATGTCTCCCCAAAATCGCCAGTTCGACGATCACAAATCTTCTAATTTTTGTGACCTTCGACGTATATTTGCTTCTAAACGCGCTTAAATGGCACTTGGAGACTGGAAGCAAGTTCATGGAAGCTAAGAACTGACCCAGGGATCTGTTGGCATGACGCTATTGCGCCGATGTCCTATTTATTAAATATCGCGCCCACAAGTTACAAAAAGACCTGCGCTACTTCAAGAGGAAATTCAAGTATTTTTTTCTAACATATTGAAATTGCTTTCTCGCCACCTAGACCTCAGGCCATTTGTGGGTTGATTGATTGATTGATTGATTGGGGTTTTTTGGCACATCAGCATCTAAGGCCATAATGCGCCAAGAGTCTGAACTATTGCGGTAGAGGGTTAGAGAGAGGAAAGAGCTATAGTAGTAGGTGATGTGATAAAATATGGACATGCATTTGTATAAGTGTAAAAGGTATGGTCATGAGTTAGGGGTGGAAAATAAAATCACAGTCGGTGTATAAGGCCGATATCAGTAAGAAACTTAAATAAGCAAACATGAGAAATGAGTGGTTCATCACCTAGCAGTAGGGCTAGGTGTAGTGGGACATGTTCTCTATATAGTTGTGAGAAGTGTTTCTGACGGTATTGATCATAAGTGCGACATTCAATTAAAATGTGTAGAACGCTTAAGGTTATGTTACAGTATTCACATACTGGAGCATCCTCCCCACTCAAAAGGTGCCCATGGGTGAGACGTGTATGACCAATTCGTAACCGACACAGGATTACTTCGTAGAAGCGCTCCCGATGCCGGGCTCTCTTATTCACTTATGTAAGGTTTTACTGCATGTAATTTGTTATACATTTCAGTATTCCACTGAAGTTGCCACTTTAACCGAATGCACCGTTTTAGAGACGTGTGATAGTCTTTATAAGGTATTTCACGCAAGTCTATTTGTTTCTTGCTAGCAGAACGTGCTGCAGAATCAGCCGCTTCATTTCCCGGGATGCCAACATGGCTAGGCACCCAGCATAAAGTTATGCGAATGTTGCTGTTTGCGGCTAGAATAATCTTACTCTGCAATTCAGAAACAAGTGGGTTTGTGACCCGTTCCAGTGATAAAACTGCTTTTAAAGAACTCAAAGAGTCAGTGAATACTACTGAGCGAGGAAACCTTTTCTTGGTTATGTAGTCGACCGCCAATAGCAGACCATAGAGCTCTGCCGTGAATATGGTGGCGTTTGAGTTTATTCTCCTTACTCGCTTAACAGATGGTCTAATCATAGCGCATCCCACAGTGGAGTCGTCTTTTGTCCCGTCCGTATAGAAACTTGTATACTCTTGATATTTACATTGAAGTTCCAAAAATTCCTGCTTCATGACTTCCTTCGGAACATCTTTTTTACTATGTTTCGTTAGTGTGAAGTCACAGTGAATGTTGCTGTAGTCCCATGGGGCAATATGTGGAGGGTATTGGACTACTGGGGCCTTTGCATCCATCCCAATAGACTCTGCTGAACTACAATTCCTAATTGAAAAAGGAGGAACTATGGAGGGCTTGTTTTGAAATGTTCTCTGGAACCGAATGTTTTCTATGTTATCTCGGGCAGGATGCTCAGGGACCGAGCGGACCCTAATGGAGTACATGAAACCTAGTGTGAACCTTCTATACTCCAAGGATGGTTCATTAGCTTCTACGTACAGACTAGGTACTGGGGAGGTGCGGAACGCACCAGTAGCTAAACGCAACCCCTGATGGTGAATGGGGTCCAACATCTTCAAAGCCGATGCCCGGGCAGAACCATACACTATGCAACCATAGTCAAGCCGGGAACGAACGACAGAGCGATAGATGCGTAATAGACATAGTCGGTCTGAGCCCCATGCCACATGCGATAAAACCTTAAGAACGTTGAGAGATTTCAGACATTTCAGTTTAACGCTCTTAATATGTGGAATAAACGTGAGTTTTGAATCAAATATGAGACCCAGAAACTTGTGTTCACTTTTTACGGAAATTGGAGTACCATAATACTTAAAGATGGATCATGGCAAATTCCACGCCGACGAGAAAAACAAACACAGGCTGTTTTCTCGGGCGAAAATCTAAAACCATTCGTATCAGCCCATTTGATCAAGTTATTAACCGTAAGTTGTACCCGACGTTCACAAATCGACAAGTTACAGGACGAGACGGAGATCTGCAGGTCATCAACATACATAGAATATTGTACTGAAGGTGGTATTACACGGGTAATTGAATTTAACTTAACTATAAAAAGAGTGACGCTGAGCACGCCTCCCTGGGGGACTCCATTTTCCTGTATGAACTCTCTTGAAAGTGTTGTGCCCAGCTTCACGCGAAAAGTACGGTGCTCCAAGTAACTTTGGATGGCAGCTAACATGCGACCTCGAACACCGAAACTGAACAAGTCTTGCAGTATGCCAAAACGCCAAACCGTGTCATAAGCCTTCTCTAAATCAAAGAAAACAGAAAGGCATTGTTGCCTGTTCACAAATGCCTCCCGCACAGCAGTCTCAAAACGAACTAGATGATCAATTGTGGACCGGGCTGAACGGAAACCGCACTGGTACTTATCAAGTAGGTTGTTTCTCTCCAAGTAAAATATAAGTCTCTTATTAATCATTCGCTCCATAGTCTTTGAAATACAGCTAGTTAAAGCTATGGGCCTAAAGCTAGATGAACATGAGGAATCCTTGCCTGGCTTTAGCACTGGTACGATGATAGCAACCTTCCAAGAGGATGGAATGTGACTCTCGAGCCAAACTCTATTAAAAAGGTACAAAATAAGTTCCAGGGTGGACGGGTGGAGATGTTCGAGCATTTTATAATGAATCCCATCGGGTCCAGGTGCAGACTGCTTGGATGAAAGAGCCGACTGAAGTTCGTGTAGTGTGAATGGAGCATTATATGGTTCTCTCATAGCACCAAAGGTGGTCATGGTCTTTTTTTCAGCGTGCAACTTGTGTCGCTGGAAATTTTGAGTATAATGCTCGGAACTCGATACAAATTCGAAGTGTTCCCCTAGGATGTCTGCCTGCTCTTTCAGACTCGCAGGGCATATTCCATTTCGACTTAAAAGTGGGACAGAAAATGCCCGGTAAGAACCGTCGATTTTATGCACTCGGTCCCAAATTTCTTTCAGGGATGCACTGCTATTAATAGAGGAAGCATATCCTCTAAAGCTTCGCCGCTTAGCATGCCTTCGGATGTACCTTGCCTGTGCCCTCATTCTTTTGAAATTAATAAGGTTGTTCGGTGTAGGATATCGCCTAAAAATTCCCCACGCTTTGTTTTGTTTCTTTTTAGCCTCTCGGCAGTCTTCATTCCACCACGGCTTTGGCCTTTTAGGAAGATGGGTGGACGTCATCGGTATGGCAATCATTGCAGCTTCCAGGATGTGCTTTGTGAGATGGTCTGTCGCTTTGTCAATAGAGAGTTGATGTAGAGATGTAACAGCTAAAAGAGATGATTGCTTAAAACGTGCCCAGTCAGCTTTTTCAAACTTCCACCGAGGTGAACGCGATGAAAGAGTGACGTGAGAATGGTTAAACTCTAAAATTAGTGGGAAGTGGTCACTTCCATATGGATTTTGGATGACCTTCCATGAAAGCAATGGTAATATTAAAGGGTGACAAATGGATAAGTCTATAGAAGTAAAAGTATGAGTGGTAGAACTAAAATAGGTAGCTTCATTCGTGTTAAGTAGGCACAATCCCGAGGAAAGAAGGAAGCGTTCAATGAGAGCCCCTCTGGGATCTCGTCTGCCACTCCCCCACAGAGGATTGTGTGCATTAAAGTCTCCCAAAAGTAAAAAAGGTGGTGGAAGCTGACTAACAAGGTCTTCAAGCTCTTCAATCTTTAGCTGATAACTGGGGGGTATATATAAAGAACAAACTGTAATTATACGATCTAACAAAATGCGGGCTGCCACAGCCTCTAGCCGAGTCTGCAGAGTCACTTCGCTACATGGAGTTGAGCGTTGCACTACAACTACAACTGCAACACCTCCAGATGAATGAAGTGCTTGTATCCGGTCCTTGCGAAATACCTGAAAGTACTTTAATATATTAGTGTGGCTGGCTTTTAGATGCGTTTCCTGCAAGCGAAATGCAATGGGGGCATGATCGTCTAGCAGCTGGCTCACATCGTCATAATTCGGAAGGAGGCCTCTACAGTTCCATTGAAGAAAAAGAGACATTGGCATTCTAAAAGGAAGTCAGATCGATATATATGGGTGGTTTCATCTCAAATCGTGCAGGCAAAAAGGGTCGAATTTTTAATTTCGATGAAAAAAATATATGTTATGGCGCCGTTTCTAAAACCGCAGTCGACACAAACCGAAAGTTCGTCGGATTTTTTGTTCTCGACTTATGAATTTTTAAAGAGGCCGCGGCGAAAAGCAGTGTTTTTCACACCCGTCGTGGGTGGGATGTTTCGCTTGATCTCCCGCCATGGATTTTCAGTCCACATTATATTATCTTTTTTGAAGCACTCTGTGGACACATTTCAAAGGCTCCAATACCATGAAATAATTTTAGGCCTTTTGCTTTTTTTCCGTAAAAATGTCAAAAACGCCTCCTCGGTCAATTGTTGACGAACTTTGACAATTAATTACTGGCGATCTACTTGGGTTACACCGATATTTTTTATGTCCACAGAGAGCCCAAAACACGCTCTTTATATTTATTATAAAATGCCTTGGCTGTATAAAATATCCTTTGCGGTACGTTTACGTTAATATTGTGCAAAAACCAAAAAGTACCATTTTTGAAATTGATTTTCTCAAAAAGCCCATTTTTTATTTTTTTTATTTTTTGTTCAAATGTAGATATGATAGTTGTCTACACGAAAATCAAGCCTAGAAAGTGTATATTTTGTTTGTATGTTCTACATTTAAGCATCAATATAGTACAGAAACGTGTTTTTACGGCTCGAAATGGACTTGCGAATTGCGCGTCTTCCCAAGCTTGGAAATAGTTTTTTTCTTTTTTTCAACGTTGCCACATAAAAATGAAATACAGTATTTCCACCCCGATATATTTATTGATTATTTAAATTTTATTATAGGCGGCAAGCTACATTGGAGGAGTTCCAAAAAGAGAAAGCAACACTTCTTAACAGACCAGCAGGTGTCGTAAATTTTTAACGTGTAGGAGTCGGCAGACGTCTTATTGATTCGGGGCCCTCATTGGCCTGCATGAACCTCCCGCCCTTTCGGAGCCAGCAGATGACCACGACCTTTCGCGCTCGTTGTGTTAGATGGGGCGGCCCGTGACAGTAAAGCGAGCAGCGCACCCTGTGTCACGAGGAGTGAAATGGTACGATTGTGTCGTTGACGCGGCGAACAGTGACAGCCACCCAGGAGGAGTCTGTCAGAGTATTGCACAAGGGAAAGCAAAGGAATCGTTGCCTGAAAGGATGAGGACACCACGGCCTTACAATGTCGACGGTCAACAACTGTTCTGCCAGCCAAAACAACGCCGCGTGCGCGCTAAAACCGGCGGCGCGGGACAGAAATCCCGCAGACGCACGCACGAAGATGGGCCGGTTTCGTTAAGGATGTGGGGAAATTTGAAACCAGCCATCCGTGCATGCGTGAAACGATACCGCCTGTTTGCCCTAGCTTCGAGCGCCCTATCCTTACCTTGAAACGGCCGTGCTCTCTCTCTCTCTCTCCGGGGAGATCCGATAGCACCGAAGGGTTATCTATTAAACTTGAGGAAGAAAACGAGAAGGGAGTGTTTAAGTTTAATTATCCCCACCAACCCGCTCGTTCTGTCCTTATAAAGGGTTATCTCTTTTGGAAACAGCAAAGCCCGGAGACTGACATTAAAACGAGCGTGTTGGTAAATATACTTGTGTTTGTATTCTGCCCGGAGACTAGTTGGGTCGAAGTCAGCCTCCTTGTTAACTATAACCGTTTGTGAAGAGTGGGCTTCTCCCGAGATGAAAAGTTAGCGCCGGCTGACGTGTTCTTTTGAAAAATGGAAGGGTAAAGAGAAAGTTTGAGTAACTGCAGAAACTACCTCGAAAGCTCCTCTCCCGATATGAAGCTTGAAGCATAGTCTCGGTTACCTTCTCGCGCATCGCCTGCTCGAATCTATTCTTCACTTTCTTTCGTACAGTCACTGTTCCGCACAGCCGTCGTGGATTTGCGTAATAGAGGGAGGAACAGATTCGAGCATCACCTGGACGCCGTCATCCTGCCAGACTTCAATGTCGTAGGACCGACTCGTGTGTGTTTCTTCGCCCCGCTGAACTTTGTTTCTTGGGTGCGGTTTTTTCTAAACGTTTTTTTTTTATGTTTTCTTATTAACCGTTTGTTAGCACTGTTCAGTTGTTGGGTTTATTTCGTCATGGCGTAGCGGCCTGGCAGTAATGTAGAAAGCGTGTTCGCACGCATTTGGTTGCGTCCCGTTTAGGAACTGCCCGGGGGAGTTGGTTTTTGTTCTTGCCATGTGCGGCTGAGTTCTGCCGTCTTTATTAAATTATTGATTTTTTTGTTTGTTTTACCTTTACGTGCCGTCGACTTCTTTGTCTGACCCTCCACCAGGCGTGGACCTATCGCCTTGCCACCGCTCGAACCTAAATACTTTATTTATTTTTTTAACGCAATTTTTGTTAAGATCGGAGTCGGGCAATTTAATTCCTATTTATTTATTTTTATTTCCTACCCCTCTCCATGACCCACTCTCTCTGTGTTTCAGACCGTTTCTGTGTCACCACTTTTGTGTATTACGGAAGTGAAAGGACATTCCCTGGTGACCTGTGCGATGTGCGGTGAACAAGCCCCAGTGTTTGGTTTCGTAAAGAATTGTATATAATATATCGACGATGTGGTGACTTTCTTTGTCTTAGTAATATGACAGCTAATAGCTAGTCGTGCTAGTTTACTTTGAAAGGTTTATAAATCGAAACAATACAATGTCTGTGCCTTTTGGTTATTGAAAGTCTACTAGGCCTGCTGATTTGGTTAGATATGTATCTCATGGTTCCCGCTCTTATCAAAACATACATAAATATTCAATACCACAAAATCCGTTTATAATTGATTACGAAATGCAGAAGAAAATTCAAGAAAACTTTTTCACAATTCATAGAGACGCATGGGTCGCTATGTCTGACTTAGGTCTTGCAAAACAAAGACGTCTTTTTCCGATATTGAGGCCTAAATATAAAACATGCAAACAAAATATACACTTTCTAGGCTTGATTTTCGTGTAGACAACTGTCATATCTACATTTGAACAAAAAATAAAAAAAATAAAAAATGGATTTTTTGAGAAAATCAATTTCAAAAATGGTACTTTTTGGTTTTTGCACAATATTAACGTAAACGTACCGCAAAGGATATTTTATACAGCCAAGGTATTTTATAATAAATATAAAAAGCGTGTTTTGGGCTCTCCGTGGACATAAAAAATATCGGTGTAACCCAAGTAGATCGCCAGTAATTAATTGTCAAAGTTCGTCAACAATTGACCGAGGAGGCGTTTTTGACATTTTTACGGAAAAAAAGCAAAAGGCCTAAAATTAATTCATGGTATTGGAGCCTTTTAAATGTGTCCACAGAGTGCTTCAAAAAAGATAATATAATGTGGACTGAAAATCCATGGCGGGAGATCAAGCGAAACATCCCACCCACGACGGGTGTGAAAAACACTGCTTTTCGCCGCGGCCTCTTTAAAAATTCATAAGTCGAGAACAAAAAATCCGACGAACTTGCGGTTTGTGTCGACTGCGGTTTTAGAAACGGCGCCATAACATATATTTTTTTCATCAAAATTAAAAATTCGACCTTTTTTGCCTGCACGATTTGAGATGAAACCACCCATATATATATATATATATATATATATATATATATATATATATATATATATATATATATATATATATATATATATATATATATATATATATATACTATATATATATATTATACATACCAGAGAAGACTAGACACAAATTTACGGGGCTTTTGGTGCCTCAACACGGCGGATTGTTTTTTTCTTGGCAGTGTCCTTCGGTCGTCCTACAACCTCAGAGGAGACCAGAGGAAGAGACTCTGTTTCGGGAAGAGACTGGTCGTCTTCAGAGAGCGGTAGGCTCTCGTCCATTTTTTCATCCGGCGAGAGCGTTGGGCCCTTGGGCGGTGGAGGTTGTTCTGTCCGCCTGGGCTTTTGGTTGCTGCAGGAAGCACGAGGAGGGAGCCCTCGACCCCTGCCAGAAGGACCAGCTAGGGCCGCTGATGGCGCCCCTGATACCTGGGACGGGGTGGTACCCTCCTTGGAGGGTACAGCACCCTTAGAACATGAAGGTGACTGAGTGTGCGTCACCTTCAAAAGTTCGGAAGGGGACCCCTGTGGAGAGGACAGGTCTTCCAGGGAAGTCTGTGTCTCCACAGATGCCGTAGACAGTGGGGGTCCCCTCAACACTGCCTGGGCATAAGAACCCCTTGCCTGAAAGGCAAGCTGTTCTTTGGCTGCTTGGTAGCTCAGGTTATGTTTCACTTTGAAAGTCAAGACGTCTTTTTCCTCTTTCCATTTTGGGCAAGAGCGAAAGAAAGCAGGGTGAGCTCCGCTACAGTTTATACATTTCGGTTCATTTTCACAGATGTCCGCTACATGGTCAGTACCACCGCACTTTCCACACGTTTCTCGGCCGCGACAGTTTCGGGAACCATGCCCAAAACGTTGGCAACGGAAACACCGCTGAGGATTTGGAATGAAAGGGCGGACTCTGCAGCTCAAATATCCTGCCTTCACGGTGGATGGAAGGGCATGGAGCTCAAATGTGAGTATCAGATGGCGGGTTGGTTTTTCTTGTCCGTCACGTTTTAAGGTGATTCGTCGAACAGCAACGACAGCACTCTTGCGAAGACCTTCGAGGATCTCGTCTTCACTGCATTCGAGAAGGTCATCTTCTGAGATGACACCACGAACAGTATTCAGGGTACGGTGGGGGGTGACAGTAACCGGGTAGTCTCCCAGGCTTGTCATCTTCAAGAGTGCTGTGCTCTGTGGCTTGTTTTCTACCTCAACAAGGAGGTCTCCAGCAAGCTTCTTTGCCTTATAAGATTTTCCAACCACTTGCTCTAGATGCTTTGCAATCACAAAGGGAGAAACTTTTGACAAATGCACAGTGTCACTTGCGGAGTGTACTACAAGAAATCGAGGATATTTTTCAGGTTCATTAGCTTTTTCAAAAGTAAGGGGAGCGGGGCGAACCCTTTTCGGGGGTCGCTCTGCTCGGGGTTGAGAAGAGAGGGGCGCCATAAAAAGGCAAAGGGTTTTCGGAATCTGTGGCGCGCCACCCACCACGGAGCCCAACGAGGGAATACGTAATACCCCATAACAAATATGGCTTTGCTGGAAGCATTACTCTATTAGCGCTACCCAGAAACTATAACCAAGTGTGGATCTGGACGAGAGTATCTGTCACCACCCAAGGTTAGCCCTTGCCGCCAACGAAGTTGAAAAGGAAAGAAGAGAAATGAGAAGAGTGAAAAGAAGGAGGAGACAAGGGTGAAAGAAGGGAGGGGGATAGTAGAAGGAGTGGCGACTAGACTGAATCATCCTGGCCGGGCCTTAAAAATGTGGAACGCTTCACGATTTTGCGTGTCATCCTTGCGCAGGGGCCATGCTAATCTTCTCTGTATCGTTCCAATTTTAGTATATGTACTTTGGAAGTACAACCATTTGTGGGGAAATAAAGGATGTGGAGTACGGGGGGGGGGGGGGGGGGTGAAATGCTTAAAAAACGTTGTGCCGAACCCGGGCTTAAAAAAGCCGTGCCGAACCTCAACATGTCAGAAACAAGAAATACCATGTGAGCTCGAGCACTATGTTTCTGCGTATTATCTGTACATTGTTTAATTTTCTTAGTGATAAACATAATTACGCACCGAAATCGATGCGCTAAAGTGAAAAATATTTTAAATAAATTGTTTCTAAATATAACCTGTAAACCCGAATTCTGGAATGGTTCTTGAAAAGCTCGATTTCTTCCGGATTGTCAGGTATGAGAATAGCGCCGAATTTTTACTCCTCGATTTTTAGAAAATATAAAAAACGTTGTGCCAAACCCGGGCTTAAAAAAGCCGTGCCGAACCTCAACATGTCAGAAACAAGAAATACCATGTGAGCTCGAGCACTATGTTTCTGCGTATTATCTGTACATTGTTTAATTTTCTTAGTGATAAACATAATTACGCACCGAAACCGATGCGCTAAAGTGAAAAATATTTTAAATAAATTGTTTCTAAATATAACCTGTAAAGACCCGAATATCTGGAACGCTTCTTGAAAAGCTCGATTTCTTCCGGATTGTCAGGTATGAGAATAGCGCCGAATGTTTACTCCTCGATTTTTAGAAATATAAAACCCAAAAAACGAAGACCCTAAAAACACACCCTATTGAAATGCGACAAGTGGCTTCATGCTAATTTGCAAGAATGAAAAAAAAAATCCATGCAAAATATGTAGACAAAAGTTCTAAATTTTCAGCACTGACGCCTATTTAATTGCGAAAAGCCTATTAAAGTTTATTTAAATACTACAACAGGTTTTAATCTGTGGGTGGAAATAAATGTAATAAAAGCACAAAGAAAAAAAAAAGGATGATTTGTAACATGAAGTTAGGGGACAAACGAGTTGGTGAAGGTTTAACATAATTTTTTGACAAACCCCCGAGAGTAGGGAAAAGAACCGAAGGACGCCACAACACAAATTCCACGCTTCAATCGTCCTTAATACCGCCGACACGCACCCGAGGAAGTAAGAACTTGAGTGGGTTCGACCCCAGGATAGTGGAATGCAAGCCCGGCGCGATAACCGCTGCGCAACACCGCAAGAGCGCGAGGAGCATAAAACTTGCCTATGACCCCGAGTACGGTCGCTCGGTGCGGCTCGTGGAGGTATGTCGAGAAAAATGCGATCAGGAACTTTTCTGAATGGTACTACCGTTAAACCTACCTGGCTAAAGGATTCGCGCAGAGTCCCGGCCTTCTTAATTATCGATTACTTTTTTTCGGGGGTCTACCTAGATTAATTTAAATACGGCGAAGTTCGTCTCTCTCTCTCTCTCTCTCTCAAGATTTCCCATGCAGCCTGAGCAGTATTTTAATCGCTTTTGGAACCACCTCCCACTCTTTCTTAGCTCTCTTTTTGTGTCGAGGCGAGGTCAACGGCCATCAAGAACATCATGCCTGGAGGCGCTTTGATAACTGCGCTCATTTTTGTTTTATGGCGAGAAAACGAATTTTCCCATTCAAATGTTTGCAGGGTACCGGCGTCTGGAGATAGATGGCGCAAGTGAACCATGTCCGTGACTGTGGGGAATGCGTGTTTCTTCCGTGTATGATTGTCCTGTCGCGTTGGTCATACAAAAAAAAAAAAAAAAAAAAACCAGTATGCAGACATTTTTGAAGCATATAGGTATAAAACAAGCATTCCTCGAGTACGCTTGAGGAGCTGCCCGCAGAAAATTCTGTCGTACATGTATGCAGCGAACGCCGTGTCTTTTGTGTAATCTCTGGACAGCGTGTCGACGGTTTCGCGCTATGACCACATAAAGGGATACTGCTACAAAATTCTATCGCTTATCGTCTAAATGTCAACCACGTTCTGGCCACACCACGAAGACACCGATTTCTTTATTAGCTCGTAAAGATACCAACACATTATTTAAATGCAATAAGCCGAATGTTGTTACGTCCCTATGAACTTAAAAGTGGCCATGAAATAAGTTTAGGGCAGAATAAATCAATTTAAATTGGGATTTTACTAATAGCGTATTGTTCAGTGGGCCAAAAGGAAGAGGGCAGAAAGCCGAAATACTGACTTTCGGTACGGAAGTTTGAAAACATATTGGACTATTTCGTGCCTCCCTTCCTTCGAAAGCTCTCCGCTTTTTCGCTGTGATACATCCGCGGTACCCAAAGCACGTCACCCGGCCCCAAAGCACGTAATACGACACCCGTCCTCGCTATTTATTTATTTACTTATTTATTTATTTATTTACTTGTTTATTTATTTATTTGTTTATTTATTTATTTGTTCTTGTTTTCAGTGACCCACCAACAGCTTAACGCCTCCTTAGTGTTGCGCTTATCAATGAGTCAATGAGTAGAAAAAGGTTAAATAGGATAAAAGCGAAACGTTAGGAAAAAACAATAGCCTCAACACAATTTTGAAATTTACGCTTTTCATAAAAAATATCAAGGCTAGCATTCGCACAAATCTGTTCTATGGTTATAAGTCAGTTGTAGGCCTGTCATGGGTGCAGCATGGTAAAAGTCGGTAGGGTAAAACAAAGTATAAAGTCTACAAGACTGACGAGGAACGTGCAAGTAGATGTAACTAAGTAGCTCTGGGGAATCAATTATACCATTTACAATCTTATACAAATATGTCAGTTCACGAATTGTTCTCCTGTTGTGCAACGAGTCCAACTTCACGAGTTCACAAATCCTGTCATAACTATAAAAATAATTCGGTTGAAAATAACGACCAAACGAAACACGAACGAACCTACGTTGAACACTCTCAATTACACCTGAATTTGTCACCCGAATACAGTTCCAGACAACTGAGGCATATTCAACACGACCACGCACCAGTGAAGAAAACAAACGTAAAATACAAAGTGGTTTAGAAAAATCGCGTGTCACTCGTGTAATGGCTCCCAGCACTCTAAAGGAAGCATTCGTAATTGTAGTCACGTGATGATTGAAATTAATTGCAGGATCCATTAAAACGCCTAGATCACGGATGACCTTAACGCGAGTAATATTGGTGGAATCTAATACATAGGAAAAACTCAGAATTTCACGCTTCCTAGAAAACTATACTCCGTTCTCCCCCAAGCTGACAGTGCGGCGGGAGCTACGAGCTTGCCGGACCAATCAGCCGCCTCTCTTTCAATACCTAACCTCATCCTCTACACGTGGGCATGCGCGAGGGAGCGTGATCAAGTGGCAAAAAATAAAAGTGACTGGCCCAACGAGCGCATAGCTTCCACAGCCACGGCCGGTAGCGAGGAGAGGAGAGGAGGAGGGGGGGGGGGGGGTGCGCAATTTTTGTCCGAATTTTGAGCGATGGGCTACGTCCGGGTACACAAACGAGGATCCGAGCAAGAGGGGAGTTCCTCTTTTCCCTCCTTTCGAACTGCTTAGTAACGCAGCGCGATTGATGAGTTTAGGAGGAAATCTAAAGGCCCGCTCACACTTTTGCGACTGAGTAAGACCGAGAGAGGCCAGACCGGTTTTTAATCCTCTTGCGACGTCTTAGGACCGGATGCGCTGCAGTGGAGCTGGTCCTAAGACTTCGCAAGAGGTTTAAACACCGGTCTGGTCTCTCTCGGTCTTACTCGGTCACAAGAGTGTGAACGGGCCTTAAGAAGGAAACAGTTGAAAAATCGTTTCATGGCCCTTTTAAAAACAGCGCTGCTCCGCGGAATTACGACAGCAAGCAGCGTCCGCGCGAGCCCTGTCGTACCGGATTTCACTTATCTCCCGGCCTATTCAACTCCTGTGGGGAGCGGGAAGGGGACACTTAAAACGACCAGGTTGTAACGTGTTGACAACGCCTAGTGACGGAGCTCATAACAGCCCCCGAGCAGCTTTTCCCGTGCTGGAACAATTGACGTCACGTATGCGACGTCAATTGGTCCAGTTCCCGCTATGCATCGCGCTCTTTGATGGCTGATCTTTGAGTGCTCGCTGGAATCAATTCTCTGGAACGAAAAATATAGCCGTCTATTCAAAATACAAGCGTGCGATTGTCATTGGCAGATTGAGTTGATCATGTTGACCTTACTGTATAACGTGAGATGTATATTTCATGTTTCGATTCAGTATTCTTTTAAGACTGGGTTCACACATCCGCATTTGAGTGAGATTTGCCAGATTTGCCTCCAAACTTAGAAAACTCCTTTCGTTAGATCAGTGCTTTTCCTTTTGTAAGAGAGCGCACTTACGAATCATGAATCAACCTTACCTTAGACTGGCTCTTTTAATCCAAGGCATCCTCACTCCTTTCTTTAGAGAACGAAGGAAGCGACGTAGCCACCTTACGCTTCCTTTCCTTTCCGCTTTCAAGATGGCGCGTTCTGGGTTATGGGGGACGTTTCATACGTCATCAATTACAGGTACAACTGGTGTGCTATAGAATAGGGGCAGTGGAGGGAGCGACCGCGATGCTGCTGTTTACCGTTCAACATTGCTGCTTTCGGTATTTTTGAGCAGTGCGTATCCGTGGCGCGTCAAACTGGGCTTTGAGGCTCCGTTGCGTGGACCAGTGAGCTTTGACTAAAGGTGGGTGAGTTTGAATTCAATGAGGGACGCTTACATCTACCCTCCACGCTGTACCCACGGTTTCACAAAACGTGCCAGCTTATCTAAGCAAGCGCGTGCCTTTTAGAAGTAATAGAAAAAACAAAAAAAAGAAAAGAGCAATGAAGTTGTCATACCCGCAGTCCAACCTGGTCTGCAGTGGGGTACATAACGCTGTGCATAAATGTACTACGGCATCCAGATGATTACTTTGTAATGCCTTTCCGAACTCACTGATTCTCTGCAGCTTGGATATTCAGAATTAACAAGAAATAACTAATGATCTAACCAGTCAGATCCTTGTCCAATTCAAGGACCTAAATGGTTTGGGTAAGCTTGACAAAACGTTTTTTTTCGAAAACAAAAACAACAATCAGCTTGACGACAACAGTGAATGAGCGGTTGCAAGCGTCGTCATGTTGAAAGAGTTTATGCTGTGCGACAAGCATTGGACACTTCGCGAGCTTCATGATGCCGAAGAAGTGCGTGTCACTCTGTGTTAACTTAACGATCTCGGAGTGAATGGGGAAAAGGCCGTGTCTTTCACTGAAAACAGTGCTGGTGTTTTCTCCTCGAAATAAAGTCAGTGACATATTCGCCCAGAGAGAGTACACGATTGACTCTCTTTCCCCTTCTATTTCCTCAACACTTACAGGGGCGGATCCAAGAGGGGGGGGGGGGCCGACAAGGCGGTCGCCCCCCCCCCCCTAACGAAGTTGACTCCTCCCTCCCCCCTTTTTGGGGGGCAATTTGACATGGGTGGACCCGCCGGTGCACAAGAAAAAATGGGAGAATAGTATCCTTACAAATTTTCCGCCCCCCCCCCCCCCCCCCCCCCCCCAAACGGAGTTCTGGATCCGCCCCTGCGATACTAACAACAACTACTCGAAAGATATTCTTGGGGTAAGCTGGCGCAGACGCGGCCATTAGGTCCGAGAAAAGGAGACGCCGAAACCATACATCATCAGGAGGCTACATCGCTGAACGAGGTCTCCCGATGAGCCACCTCACAATGAGCTTGCAATGCAAAAAATAACGGAAGTCTCGAGCTGCTTTCAGCAACGAAGGGAATACCTTTCATATCTTTTGCACATAAGAAAGGTCCTCTTTACATAGCAATTACGCTCCAAACGACATAAAAAAAGAAATTGAGCGTAATAATATTTTATTATGGGGTGTACGGAACGCATCTCCGACTGGTGTGGTGTTTACCGCGTCCAGAAAAAGTGGTCCCTATATTAACGCCTGACGGCGTCATGAGAGGGTCATGCTGTCGCCGGCCGCGATCCTGGCGGCGTCCCAGCAGCGGTGGTGGATGTGTCAGCAGCCTGTCCTGCTGCGGGTCGCTTTCCAGCTTGAGAGCTCACTGAAAGTTCGGCAGCCAGGAGTTGGGATGCTGCGACGACGACGAGACTCGCGTTTGCTCGTGCTTTTTGCAAGAACTTTTACGGCCAACCACCAAGAAAGCGACATCCGACAGCATGGCAGTCCGGCATTTGTGACATCATTTGTTGCCACTTCAGGAACCCTTTCGATGCATGCGCGGAATAGAGCGCTAAACACACCATTCGCAAAACCTCTTCCGGGCGCCATACAAGTTAGCGGCGAGATGTTTTGGTGGCGCCCTCGTATGGCTTCCTTTGGTGACGTCTTTGCCTTGCGAACAACAAGTTCGATGGTGTTTGTAATGAGCGTGCTGGAAGCTTGAAATAATTGCGCTCTAAAACCAACACTGCCAACACCGTCAAAAGTGAGGCTCTTACAAACCTTATTTCCGTCGAAGGGAAATTCTTTGCTGACGTCCTAGTCAGCATTGGACCAATCGTGGGAAGCCGACCACAGCGACGCTTTCGGTCCCGCACGTCGCCAATAGGACCCCACAAAAGACACTAGCACTGAGTCAGCATTTGGATAGGACATGTGTTCAGTCAGTGAGGACGTGAACCAAACGGTATAGTGTGACGTTCTTCCGTTACAGGAGTGAGAAGCAGGAAACAGCTAGGAGCCAGCCATATAACCTATTTTGTGATAAAAAACAGATTTAGGCAGCGGCGACCTCTACAGCTTGCTCTTCCTATGTAGCTTTTGTGGGGACCATGTCCTCTCATTTACACTGTTAGCAAGTCCCGTGTATTTGGCGAATATTTGGGGTGAAAAACACGCCATTTACACAAATTACCATAAATTTACACGATGAGTAACGGATAATTCGTTCAGAAATCATGCGAGGTTGTAAAAAACGTGTTTTGGTTCGGTCATACACGCATAACCGTGTAGCCGACCTCAAAAACACGCATCGCCCCCGGCGACGACCGCGGCATTGCCGGCTATCGAAGCACCGGAATGCTTGGGGACACACTTAGAAAGGACCGTCGAGACAAATGCCGCGGAAAGAAACATGTCTCGGAGACAGATATGCACCAAAAGCAATTGCGCCATGTCGCAGGACGTTGGCGAAACCCACGCTTACCGGGCTCGCCGCCATCTTCTGGTCGATGGCAATGCGGCTCGCTTCATGTCGCCCATGTTTGTATTTAGTTTAGGGGTCCTGATAACAGTTTCTTAGACACCACAAATAAAGTTATGGGTCTAATTATTCGTTCCAAACAGTTAAAATGGATATAAAAAGCGTGTCCTCGATGTGAACACGTGACATTGCAGTAGGTTTCGTTTTTGCTTCAACCTTCAACTGCAAGCGATCTGGCGATCTGGCCACGGCGCAAGCGCAACGCCGATGTACGCTGGAAGCAAGCGCCGGTTGGCTTTCGTTGTTTTTGTTTGACCGGAGAAAATCTGGCAAGTACGCATGGCGTCGCTACTGTTTTGGTTTGACGGGACGCGAGAAGCTTCGCATAGAGCTTCGGAGTTTGCGAGCACATAGTGAAGACGTGACCGGAGAAGTGCCCCTGTGATGTTCCTGGCAGACGGAAAGTAGCATTCGTAATCGTCGTGTGTGCTTTGAAAGCGAAGGGAGTCACAGGGTCCACAAGTTCGCAACCACAAGCCAAGGTTCACGACAGCGCGGCGTTGACTTCGGCGATCTCGTTCTGTTTGGTGCAACCCGGCGATGCGAAAAAGAGCTGAAACATTCGTCGTGTGTGGTGCCGTGCTTTGTATTCCGGGTCTGTTTGAACCACGCTTTTAACACGGAGCGCAAATTGTTTGTTGCGTGAAGGAGGTTCAACGGGTACAGTCCCGTCGTCGTCAGCTGATCCGGTCCAGCTGGTCCGGGAGGACGCAGCGAGCGTTTTTAAAAGTAAATCTTCCCTCGTTCCGTTTCGAACTGTGGAAGTATCCCGACACATACCGTGAGTAAGAAGCAGCGGGCGTTTTCAACAAAATTACGTCGTTTTAATTGAATAATGGACTCCGGATTGTTGTCTTAAATCTGCCGTTTTTTATGCTTCGTGTTGGACTGCGTTTGCATAGCGACGCACACCGCTCGAGTAGATGATTCGGTCCTGCAACGAGTTTGTTGCGCCAATCATGCGGCGTGAATAAATTAGGGCAAGGTTTCCTACCTGCCCACAGATGCATGTACTGAGACCATTTTTTATGTTGTGAACGTAGTGCTCTTTCTTTATTTTGGAAGACGCGTTGGTGCATTTATTATGGTACAATCACTTGAAAGTTGAGAAATTGGAGAGCGAGCAAGCTTTCCCAACTTTGTCTCTTTCTCTCTGGCACTGCCCTGTTTCAGTTTCAGTAGGCATATCTACTAGCAGGTACAAACTGCTCTAAAGCAGGTAAAAAACGGGAAGCTTAGGACGGTGCGGACTCCGTGTTTCGCGCTTTTCGCAAGGTGACAGGGTAAATGCTTTTGTGAGATATGCGGAATATGCAAGCGATTTTGTTACGCCCGTTGTTTGCGTCTCTCCAGCAAAACGAATAAGATGATCTACTACAAAGGCGCAATCACAAGCCAAGATTTAAGATAGCAGTCGTTTGCGTCGGTGATCCGTGTAGCTGTATTTTACCCTGCTCTCTGCAACACCGTGTCATGACGAAGAGCTGGAATGGTCACGGTTTGTGCTGGCCTCCCGGTTGACAGAAACCCGCGTCGCCCGCATCGGCACCGAGTGCGCTTGGGCTGTTGATGCTCCAGCCTTTCATCCGCGGCTTGTCGCCAGCTCATCCTGCTGCTCAACGGTGAGGAAGCGGCGAGAGTAACCTCGGAAGTGAATGTAAATCCTCGTTCATTCAGTTATCCGGTGTCAAAGTGTTGAAGATGTCCAACGTGTACTGAGGGCGGGAACTACGAGCGTTTTGCCTTGCTTTTATAACCGAAACCAGAACAACGAGATAACTGCCTTGCGTACTCTAAAATGACGGAAGCAATAAGTTTCAACAGGTCGAGTACGTCACCGGGGATGTAGGCGAGACGGTGCACACTGTTTAAACGCTTGCAGTATCCACGAGTGGTACCAGGAAAGCGACGTCAACAGAGAAGGAGCTCGCGATTCAGCATAATACACTGCTACGGGCCCGTGTATCTTCAAAGTTCGGGGTGGTGGCATTATAAAAAAAAAATTGCATCAGCGCCCCACACCAGTGTTCACGAATAACACCGGTCACAAACTCCCAAGCCCCACCGCTCTTCTCGACACCGACACGACATACGACAACAAACTGCATCAAAACGCCCCAAAAGTGAAGGCGTCTGCTCCCGTACTGCAACTGCTGCAACTAGCGGAAGTGAAGTGTTGGGCGGATGTCCGGATGTCCTTCACAAAAATATATAAAAAATGCTTTGCGCAAGGATCATTTTCATTTATTATTGTATACGTAATGACAAAATCCCAATAATTTGTTTTTCTATCTGATTCATGCTAGTCGGACTGCTCATAACACTGGTCAAGCAAAAAAATAACAAAAATTTGAACTTTTTCATGACCGGTGTAAGATTTATTGTTAACATATTATTATTTATTGCAACGGACTAGCATTATAGATTTTGCCTCCATACTTTTTAAATGCAAACAGTTCTAACACACGGCTGTCCATTGCGCCGTGTTTTGTGTATTCTTCTTTAAATCTGTAATGGTCAGTGACCAAGGAGCTCACCCGCACATGTCAAGCTTATATGCGCCGCGGTGAGAAATGGATATCGAGTAGGAAGTGTCGGGCGTTGTGTCGGTTGTTGTGTTTGTGTATATGTCGGTGCCGTGTAGTTGTGTGCTGGGTGTGCTGTGTTGCCTGCATTGTATGTAGGGTTGCTGTGTGGCCGTGGTCATTCCCAGTGTTAACAGACTCGCCTTTTTTTTAAAAACAGGCTGCTAGAAATATCGATAGGTGGCGCAAGTTACCGCCCGATTCTAAATAGTTTGCTCAAGTTATTTATCCATGTGAGTTCGGCATTCGTTTTTTTCTTTTTTTGTCTAGCGGCTCGTTGAAGCTATTGACGCCGCCGACCGCCGACAACACACGTACGTACCTTTGCAAGTAGCTACGTCCGCCGCTTGGAGACTTTACTGTGTATAAAAGACATCGAACGAGAACTAACGCGCCCTGTGTGCTTTCAATTCGGCTGAAAGGCGCGCGGCTCGCTGGGCTCGTCTCTCGCCTGTTCTCGGCCGCTGGCCGCCATGCTTCATAAGGAACACGCTCGAAACGGTTTTGCGGAAGGCAGACACGGTGTAGCGTGTTAAGTTTACACAGCAACTCATGTGTAGACGAAAAACACAGATGGCCTCGTGTAAAACGAACACGTTTCGACGTGTCCGCTATGGGACAACGGTTTACACGTCTGGGCGTGTTATTTTTGCTAACAGTGTACTTGTCGACGTCTCTGTAAGGCAAACGGGTTCCAATGCCCAACTTAACTGAAGCCGGGAAACAGTCTTGATCGGCCACTAGGAAACCAACGTAACAGCCACGGTAAATGCCTGTTCAGACTGGAAACGGACACGCGCATTCTCCATTGCGAAAGATTAATAATTAAGCAAATAAAGCATGGGACAAGTTTTGCGGTCGGACTACATGTTGGTAACCTCTTCAGGGATAAATTTTTACAGCCGCTTTCGCGAACCATGGGGCAATCGCAACGTATTACTTATAGGCTTACTCAATGCTTACTGCATCGTGTACCTTGAGCGTATCTAGCATATATGTGTGCATTAACTCAATCCGTCTTTATGTTTGCACCACCGTCAAGTCTGATTGAAAAGAAAATTCTGAAGAATTAAAGTTTACAGATTACATGACCCAATGTCTTTACTACGTCTATCAAAACCTAGGTAAAAAAAAAATAAAACAGAAAACAGCAGACAGAATTAACGAGAATTACTTTGGGACGAGAGTGTCTGCCCATCTGGCCGAGAGCATGACGGAGGGCTGACAACAAAACAGACACAGCTTCAAGAACAAAGCTCAAAAGGTAGTATGAAAGAGCCGAAAATTGGACACATCATTTGCCCTCTTATTTCCTGCTCTCTACAACTGCTATTTCGGTTAAACGATTCGGCCTGCAGCGCCGTGAAATCTTCGGCAGGCTGGCGATGCTGTTGTCTTCTCAAAGCGTAATCTGTAGTAAGTCGGCTTTCACTACGCCCAGGGAGACCACATTGGTCTGGTGACTCTGAATAAATGATCGGCAGACTCTGAAAATCGAGTATGTAGCGTTTAGGTGCAAAAATAAAATCGACACAAAGTGGCTATACTTTCGACAAGTCGACTGACGTCGTCTTCATATGAACGTGAACAAGGGAAAAAGGACCTTTTCCGCTTACTTTCGCCCCCGACCGCCAAGTAGGCATATCCGGTATGGGCGACAAAAAAATATTCAACCTGCAAATAGTAAAAAAATAGAGGGGAGACAAAACCAGAATGGGTGACGGTTACGCTTATCTCCTAAATGCATTCTATCAGCGTGGCGACCGCAAAACAATGTTTTCGGCCATACTGGAAGTAACAATATTTCAAGATGGCGGCGCCCTTGTGAAAAAGGCCTATAGGAAGCGACAAAAAGTCAATGGAGATTCGTTAGATGTGTCAGATTTTTAAAGTCGAATTTCACCCGGCAGCAAGTTCAACGTTAGAGACGACATCTTTCCTAAGGTTGAACAACGACACCGTTATATCAAATAACAAATTATTTCGAACTACACAGACACAGAAAAGGTAATTTTACACCTGGGGCTTATTACAATACATTATATTTCGCGTAATAATGTGGCTCCCTCATTATCCGGATTATATAATTTGTATCGTACAGCAGTGTTTTTCTAAAGTAAGGGCAATGTAATAAAACATGACCACCTTATCAGAAATAGCCATACTTCCTTTTATTTAAGCTTTCGTTTGTTCCATCATCACCCACACCTTAAGAGATGCAGGGCGTGCAGAATCCCGTGCATCTCATTAGGGCTCGGCAGCCAATGAGATTGCGCCATTAGCCGACAAGAACGGTGACTATCGAATCGCGAAACGAGACGCCTGAATACAATAACCTGCATTTCTTAACCTGTCACTGACTGTATACTATAGTGCTATGCGCAACCCAAACAGGGTGCATTTTGGTTCCTCTGTGCCACATTTCAACCGCCAGGTCGCGCCCGTTTTCGCTGCACACTTGGATAGGCGTTAGCTCACCGCTTCTCTTCCTCGCAATTCCCCCCACCCCGCTAGGTGGCGTTGCCTACACCGAAGTTACCATGGTGGTAGGATGCTTCTGGAGGCGACATGACGCCACCAGAGATGAAGTGAGAAGTGTGGAGGGACACGCTCCTCACGATGACCTACACCACAGCTGTTTTGGTCATCGTTAGGGGCCTGTTCCTTCACACTTCTGACATCACCTCTGGTGCCGTCATGTCACTTCCAAAGGCTTCCTACCTCCATGGGAGTTACGAATAAGTAGCTCTCCGCCTGGTCTTCAACGTGACGAGCAAGACGTAGACTTTCTCTGTGCTGTCTTGGTGTACATGACAGTGAGTCTTGCGCCATTATTTCGTGCGCGAGTGTCGCTCCCGTCAACTCTCTCCTGCCGAAGCTTCTGTGAACTGTCAAGCGGGAGAGCGACCTGCAGTATAACAAGTGTCTACCGGATCCACCACCACTGCCATGACACCGACAGGATCGCTGCGGGTGATAGGAGACTTCTATGGCGTCATCAGGCGTAAGTCGGACGACCACTTATTGGGACGCGATAGAAAGACCAGTCGGAGACGCGTTTAAAGCAGATTTTGAAAAGACCTGCTCCTCCCGTTCCCCGCTCTCCAGGGTTAAAAATGTCAAGCACCGTAGTTGCAGATAGGGCAAGAAGGCCAAGGGCCGCTAGCGATATGCCACTTTCCTCGGAGTCTGATTTTAGGCACGTTTCCTGGAACAGGTTATTATAGCTCTCTTGATAGCGACGCCATCAGTGGAGTGCGACGTATGAAGAAAAAAAGAAAGAAAGAAAGGTTTATCTCCGTTATGGTTCACTAACCTGCAGGCAGAGATGAAAAACATGCACAGAAGATAGTTCCAGGGATTGCGAAATCTGACGATTTCACACGTAGTCGCTTGCTTTGATACTTTTACTTTTTCGGAGAAAGAGTAGGGTGTTAGGGCGAAGGATTTCCGCAAAACTTAACTCGATCCGAGGATCAAATATTAGTTGTTTCTTTTAGAAATGAGCAACAGAAGCGGCGACATCGAAACCGGAAAACAGTCGCTTGATATGACATCGTTCTGGAAGATAAACCATATTTGGCGGATCCAGGACTCCTTTACACTGTAATGTCAGTTTGCATGCTGTTTATTTTTGATTATGCTAAACTCAGCCTTCAAAAGAAAAAAAAAAACGAACAGAAAGAAAGGAGCATTTCCTAGGGCCTAGGGGCATGCGCGTGTGCCAAATAGTCTACTGAAAGTGGGGATGGGTCATGACCGGAAGCTCGCACAGGAGAAGTTGGAACGTCATAGAGAGCACGGACTGGTGTCGTCAGCTTATCTGAGTTAGGTTGAAGTAACCTTGTTACACGACGCATTATAACAGCTTCGTGGTTAGAAAACCACAGTATCTCACGTATCGGAAACCATCGGTGACAAAAACAATAAAGTCAAACTTGCCTCGATTTTTGTGGTAAACCTTGAGAGCACGGATTGTGATGTATACGCACTATCTGGAAGAAGGGTGAGTGCGCAGGCGAGCTGCTGAACAGTTAACATAACTTAACCTGAGTCAATGAAGGAAAAGAAAGACATGAAATGAAGGGTACAACACACACCGTCTCCGAACATACAACGTATCCGTAAACAACAACAAAAAAAAAACACCAATGTGATTACGTTAATCAAAATATACCCGAACTAAAAGTTATTTATTTGTGTTTGTTTTTAAGTATGCATTCTTTTATACTAGATTTGAAGCGCGCCTTGTCACATAATTGCAAGCGGCTACTCTTTAACCCAGTAGACACAGCCACTTCGCCTGCGTTGTCACCTCTTTCGCGTTTCTTCTCGGGTTTGTAATGTTTTGTTCGAACTTCAAAGTTTCTTCGGATGGAGCCGCAAACGCCGCAAGCCGCCGCGAAAGAGAAGACCCAGTGGTCCGACCAGAAAACAACAGCTCTTATAATAGCTTGAGAGCACAAGCTCGGTGACTTGCGGCGGGCCATGCGAAACGCGAGAGTGAGCGTCCTCAGCTTCGGCTTCGAGCCTTTGCTGCTCGGCACGGTGCTTGGCGCGTAAATAAATGAGGGCGCTCATTAACCGTCGCACCCGTTTACCGTCCTCCGGTGCAAGGACCGACACTCGCGACTGTACAGGCGCCATTTCCTTTCACTTTGCTCAGCTTCTGTCTTTGGCTTATTGGGGCTAGAGCAACTGTAGAGCGTCACCAACAAATGAATTACAGCGGAAACGCAAAAAAACATAAATTGACTGCACAATTTGTTTAAAACTACCTATAAACACTTTTTAGAGATCGTAACCTTGAACGAACGTATTTAGCTTACAAAAAAACTTTACAATTAGTTTTCTTCAGAGAGCAGGCGCTATCATCATCATGGCGCAAAATGACATTCAAGATGTACGTATAGCACGGGCTCGAAATGTAATGTCATTCGGCGCCCGATTGAGATTCGCCCTGAATCGGATTTGCCATGTCCGTGTGGCACGGGTATTACATTTATGTCTTTCATTTCTTTCCCTACGTCAGGTTAGCATATTCATTATGCCTGCATTATGAATTGTTATGCTTGCTTACGGTATACCGCACTCGTTGACTTTATCAAAATCATCAAGATAAATTAAAATTTATTCAGGACCCACGACGCCGCGAGATCACGACTACGCTTTGTCATTCAGAGGCCTGTTGCGCTCACTGACAGTCGCCTACTACCACAGGCTTCCTTCCGTCATACCCAGAATTAGCCAAGTTAGTTTTATTTTTAAAAAAAATATTACTTTTATAATTACTTTTACTGAAACAAAAAGTAACTAAATTCCACCATAAATTACTGCAGCAGAAAAGTAATTATTTGAAAGTACAAATTACTTATAAAAAGTAATAAGATTACTTTTAAAATACTTTTTCCTCATTGCACAAAAACAAATAAGCTATTACTTCTTGCTTGGTACGGATATTTTTATTTATATTATAAATATTTAATCTACACAAGCCGCTGTTTGAATCCTGCCACACCTGGCCAGAACCTTATAACGAAGTTGATCGTGAGAAAAGAGTGAAGTTTTAGGAGACGAGAGGTATGGCGGACAAAATTTGAGGTTATTCCCCGAATCTAGATAATGCCCTTCTACACTGTGTCTGGTCGGTTAGGATCGGTGAAATATTTTTGCTTGCCTGCTTAGTTTTCTGTTCCCCCCGACATTCGAAGAAAACAAAAATAAAGGACCAGCAACTGCCCAGCTGTGGTATTTATCAAAAAGAAAAAAGAGGAAGTTGTGAACCTTGTATTGTTACAACATTAAACATTAAACAAGACGTTTTGTCTTGTTTAATATTTTTCTATTCTGAATCCTTTTATCTGCGCCCTTTATCTGCGCACTTTATTAGTGCAGGCTTGAAGTCTACATTCTGTTCTGCGCAGAAAGTGAGCACAGCTTGGTTGTCCTCTTCGGATGACCAACCTCACGTTATAGCTGTCTTGGGAACGGAATTTACATTAGGAACTATCATTTTCGATTCATTTTCTTTTTGTTTACCAATAGCATAGTGTGTTGGAGTGCTGGTATTCTAATTATTGAACGCTTCCAGGTGGCTAAGGGATTTCTATTATTCAAGCGGGTCCATAAGTTACCTACTGTATTTTTATTTATATATCCTCCTTCTAGTTTTTTTTGTTTCTTTTTTCTTCCGGTCTACGTTTTTTTTTGTTTTTTTTTGTTTTTTGTAAATAAACGATGATTCCTTTCCAGTGTTTAAAAATCCACAGCTCAGCGTGCGATCTCCACAGCTCAGCACGCGCGTGTGCGTCGCTCCGGAAAACGAGCAAAGCACGCGCCATACGCACGAACACTGGAAATGGCACCGGCCATTCGCTCTTTCTTGGAAAGGTCTATACGCTCGAAAATATGCGTAAAAACTAAGTAATTCGGCATTTTAATTACCATTAGCGTCCCCAGGGTAATTCCTTATATTTCTAAACTACCTACATAAAACAAATAAGGAATTACGTTACTCATTCTTGCGAAATGCAATATAATTACTGTGATTTCATCCCAGGAATTTTATTACTGCCCCCTCCGGTCATATCTAGTACAGATGTTTGCGGTTCTCGCTCGCCTCCTCCTAGTGGCGCCCAGCAAAGTTGTAGGTGCGGTTTGCATGGTCCGTGGTACGATTCCCGCTGCACCGCGTGGTAAATCTGGCTATGACTAGAATGACTAATTGAAACTATGACTACTTTTTACACTGCTATGGGCCAACTATGTCGCCTTCGCCTGCGCCTACCGGCTTTTCGTTACACTCAATTTAACACATTTCTAATACAATGGAACACATAGGCGCATTTTATAACAAAAGAAAAACTTTATATATTTTATCCACCAGCCGAGCGGACAAGTCGCGCGACGAAATTCCTCGCACCCCAGCCGGTCGCTCCTTCCAACCGCCATAATCTCGCAGATAAATGAGTCAGCGGTCGCGCGCCATATGCCACAATCACGCGACATGATGTAACTGAAGCCGCCGCGGACTCGGCCACAAACAAACAAAGCGCAGGCCGACGACAGGCGCGTCTGCTCTAAGCACGCACTCGAAAGCCTCGCTCCACTTGAAACCGAAAGTGAAACGTAGGAGCCGCCAGGATACGAACAATAGGACAGAGACCGACAGCCGGGCGCCGAGCTTTATACTCCCCGGTGCTTATCTCCTCCCGGGCAGCAGATTTCTTTGTCTATGCATTGGATCAGAGCTGAGCGCGGCCGAGTCACGAACCGAAGGGCCAATCAAGCAGTGGCGAAAGCGCAAAGTCACGGAGTTCCCCGGGACGTTGTGCTTTTGGTATGTGCGTTTGAGTGCACTCGGAAAAAGCCCGTGCGTTTACACTCTAAAAAAAGCCCGTGAGTCTGCTTTCACGTACAACACTCGGAGAGCCAATCACCGCAACTTACGGAGGCAGCTCAGCGAATGACAATGCCGAAACATATGTTTAGAGCAAAAAAAGCAGTCTGAGTTGTGACATTAAGCGATGCAAGCGTGACGTTTTGCATTGCTTAATGTCACAACTCAGACTGCGTTTTTTGGTCTAAACATGTTCCGGCATTGTCATTTGCTGAGCTGCCTCCGTAAGTTGCGGTGATTGGCTCTCCGAGTGTTGTGCGTAAAGTGGGCGCACAAACATTTTTTAGAGTGTACTTTCCCGCACAACCTTCGGAGAGCCAATCACCGCAACTGCGGAGGCAGTTCAGCGAATGATGATGCTAAAACATATGTTTAGGCCAAAACACGCAGTGTGAGTTGTGACATTAAGCAATGCAAAACGTCACTCTTGCATTGCTTCATGTCACTACTCAGAGTCTCAGACTGCCTTTTTTTTTTTTCTTTTTTGGTCTAAACAAATGTTTCGGCATCGTTATTCGCTGAGCTGCCTCCGTAAGTTGCGGTGATTGGCTCACTGAGTGTTGCGCAGGAAAGTAGCGCACGGGCTTTTTAAAGTGAGTGTAGTTTTCTAGGTACTGACAGCGCTCCGATGTTAAGTGAAACGAAGTTTAAAGGGAGCGTGATGTCGCACTGGTGTCGAATTTTAAGAGCTGCCTATCGTTCGCTAAATCAAACTCCAGCTCATCTTTTAACGTGCAACGTTCTGTGGAATGAGCGCAAGAATTCATTTGACTTCGCGCATAAAACGCCGAAAAAAAATTCGAAGTGAAGTTTTTTTAAAGTCTTGGACAGATGATGCAACAAGTAACGCAACTACGTTACCCGTTATTCAAAAGAAGTAACGAAAGTAAGTTACAGTTCTTAAAATATAACGAGTACGTCACTTCGATGCCGGATAAAGTTACGCGTTACGGGTAATGTCGTTACTTGAGATGCGTCGCGGGTAGTTAGACGTTACTTGTAACACGTTACCGAAACCTAACAAGTCGCCCAGTTATGTATCAGAGAGGACTAAATAAAGGTGTGAAAAGAGATTGCTTTTCCAGTGTCATTAGGGATAAGGTACCTGGTTGAACGCAGATTTATTAAAGATATTTTTGGCGCTAAATTTGACATAGTTTCACTTTGTTTGTTAGTGTTTAACGGAGTGAACAAATCAGCGTGCGTTGCGCGGGAGTATTGCCGACCGCGGTGGCTGAAAGGACAAAAGCAGGGCCGGCTAGCTGGAAACAGCGTCACTAGGTGAAAGAAAGCACAGCGAAAGCAAGCGCACGAGCCTTAGCGAGACTCAAACCGCGTCTCAAGACGCTCACTTTCTTTCTTCCAGTCTAAGCTGAGACGCTGATTCTAGCAAGCCAGTCCTGATTACTTCCCATCTATACCCACGTAAGAATCAGATCCTGGGACCAGCGAAATTTTACAATATACGTAGCGGACGATAACAGTATACTGCAAGTTCAACTTCGATAGGGAGTTTTAAAATAGCGTACGCTCAAGCTTTGCGTGCGCAAAGAATAGCACCGTCGCCACTGTACTTGCGCCGAACGCTAACCACGTTTTGCGCTTTGCGTGCGCTATTTTAGCGTACGCTATTTCCAAAAATTTGAGTGAGTACGCGGAGAGTCTTCGCGCTCTTTTAAAAATGATTCGTGATGAAAAGTTGGCTAAAGCCAAGATGAACACAGTTCAAAAACGGCCGCTCCCGGAACCGTCTGCGGCCGCTTTGGCAGCGTCGTGAGCGCGACGTCGGCGGCATCCTCGTGACTGCGATTTTCAATACGGGATGACATTGCACGCGGTTTGGCAACGATCATCTGCAACCTGACGCTTGCAATGCGCAAACGTTTCTCGGCGAAGGTACGTTGTGCGATGGTCAATACACTAGACATCTCTTGCCGAGGCGACGCAAGCGGACACGACCGGTCGATCGCTCGCGTCGCATTCTCATGTTTAAAGAAATCCAAAATGTTACTCTGGACGAAACATTGTTTTCTCAAGTTACAAGATTTTGTGTGTAAAACAAAGGTTATGACTGTATTTTGGTGGCGTTTGCAAGCGCTAGATGCTTGGGCTGAGAAACCCGATTCTAAATCTCTCTTGCGTAGCGTGCGCTAACCCAAGCTCTAAAATTGCGTTTGTTATTCTAAAAGTTCCCAATAACAAATTGTGTTTTGTTTCTAAAATGCTCACTCACGCGACCGTTTTTAGTAGGTCTATTTTTTGTTTTTCGAAGCACCTCTATATTAGGGAGTTTTTTGTAAACAGCGTTTGCCCCTCCGCAAAGCCCTCCACAACGAAGACGCTGCTACGGCGCTTGCGCGCCGATGGCCTTGACTGTAAAGTTCCGGGTATCGTAGAGGGTTGCGGAGAGCCGTTGCAGGACGGCGAAACAGATCTACGAAAACTTCCTATTGCTGTTGTCAGCGAGATGCGTCGTGCGTATATTTTTGTTTTGCAAATAGTATCTTAAGACGTTAACGACAATTTCGGGCACCCTTTTTTGGGGTATTCGAATTTGCGCTGTTCAGCGCGTTGCGGGATCATGAAGTATTCCCATGGAATTCACAATACAAAAGGCTGGAAACTAGATTAAAAGTACTAGGCTTGATAATAATATTGATTATGAGAAAACATATTTAAGCCATTACACATGTTACGCCACTCGCAAATTTCTAGCGTTTTTAAAGCATAAAATGATTTTTAACGCCACCCGCCAATCACGAAAATTTCTCCGTCCGTCCGTCCGTTCATCCGTGAGTGCATTTCTGCTAAATTTAGCGGGAAATTTGATGTCACGTGACATGACGTGTTGGGACAAACAGAACAATGTAGGTTTCCCTCTAAGTTTAGCGGAAACATTGACGTCGCATGACCTATACGCCAGTTCACTTTTCCCGCTAAAGTTAGTGTGAAATTTGATGTCACGTGACTTGACGCCACAGAACCTATATACCAATTTAATTTCCCCGCTAAATACAGTGAACAAATTTACGTCACATAACATATACTTCGATTCAGTTTCCCCGCTAAATCTTCCGGGAAATTGAGTTCACGTAACATATATCGGATATTCCATTTTATTTTGAGCAGATTTATTACAAGAAATACGTAAAAAATAAACTAATACAGTTTGGGAAAGCCAGTTATACTACCAGGGGGACATCATATAGATGGCTAATCTTTGCGATAAGTCGGATAATTAATTAAACTTCCTTAATCAACGTTATAATTAGCAAAAATAATCATCTGGTTTCAATTAGGAACATGCTGAGCATAATCGAAAACCACTGTATCAGTCAATTTTAGAACAACTTAAGGCTCGTCGGAAACTCAGTAGCGCACCAAAGTTACCACTCGTAATAATACTTAAAAAAACAAGCGAGGGTGATGATTCATGGAATAATAAGACCCGAGACTACGTGCCTAATATTTTTTTTTGTTATTTATTACCGCAAGCGTCACATTATCACGGAGTTTCGGCTTTCTGCAACGCTGGCGAAAGAAACCAGACTTTATTTTCTCGACCGAACCCGGTAGAAGTGCGGTTCCTAATCGTAGGCGTTGGAAGAGGTCTGCATTATTTTCATAGCTATTTCTGCTGTCTCTTCAGCGCTCATCTCCGGAAGTAGATTGCATACGAGCGCTTTGAATTGGAATTTTACGCACGAAAGAATAAACGACATTTTTCGCGTCGTGTTCTGTGTTCCCTCCTATTTGTCTATTCTTTCGCGCGACAAATTTAACATTAGTGGCACGCTCGGTTTTTAATTATTTTGAATCTGAACAATGAGTTTGGTTTTGATGTCTATGCACGCACTTCCGGCGGCATAGATCCTAATGGAGAATCCTGGGCGGCCAGGGACGGATAGCCCTACCCGAAGAAATGTGGTGCAGGGTTGCTAAGGGTGTTCCCAGAGGATGCAGTAACCAGCAGGGATTGACGCAATCACAAGAAGATCCTTTTATTCAGGTGCAGCCTAACTCACACACGAGGCGTGTTCGATTATTAACAAAACACGAACCTCTCTTTTTTAGGTACAACGCTTTGGATTTTCCTGCATGAATGTCTACGGCAGGAACAGCTGAAAGGGCGTCGTCGGAGGAAGTGGGAAAGGGGGATGGGGGGGTGTAGCGCTCACACCTTCTAGCTTTAGTGGGGTCACGCCCTTTTTATAACAATAACGGAAGCCCGCCGATGTGCCTCCAACAACCTCGTTCGACGTCGCAACATGCAGTAGGCTGATAGCATGCTCGATCTGGCAAGACGCCATGGTCGCCCTGGATTTTCTCTCACATCTCCGCGGGCCAAGCAGAATGATTGCGCTATCAGCTTTCCAAACAAATAAATTGCACAACCATTCCTTCGCCATCCGCGGATGAAAGCACTTTTTGTGTCTAGGTTAGATCCTAACAGATCTGTGTCAGACATCGAGGATCTGATAAACCCCTCTCCTGAAAGCAGGTGTGTTGGAGTCGCTAAGGCTATGTTTGAAATCTTACCCGAGTAACCTGCCTCCTACGTCAGCGGGCAATACCACGTGACATAGCGAGTAAACAATCCGCGACTCGATTTTGGAACGGCCGTGGCCAGGGTAATCACCTGGATACTACGCGGATTGGCTTCGTCTTGGGCTACGGCAAAAAGAAAACACAGTAGCGATGACAGAAAATAGCAGACGATCCTTTTGATCATGGAGAAGGCACTCGAAGAGGCGATAATATTAATGACGGCGCGGTGTTTTCTGAGACATCTACTTTTACGCACCTTCCTTTTGAGCTGTATATTGAGATCAACATTACTCACTCCTTACAGTTAGACATCAAAATTTGGTTTTATTAATTATCGTGATCGCTGTAATTCTAATAACGGTACCCTAAAGCATATATTCCACGCATTATAATTTGCACCGATTAGGCTTTCCAGAAATCGGTTCCACACGGTGTAGCGGTACAGCGCGAGGGTGCTTTCTCAAGAATGATATGTAACCTATGTTCGTTTTGACGCGAATATAATTACAATGAAATCTTCGAAGCCTTCACTGCTTTATAAGCGTTATCCCCTCATTACACACACTCTGGGCCCCTGGAGGAAACAAAAATACTACCTTATCATATACTGCGTTCGAACATTTTCAGCCATAAACGTGAGAATACGGCATTCCTTACAACGCTGAGGACGAGCATGCGGAGAAGCTCCTCTTTACGCTCGCATTCTGATAATAACAAGTATACCTTCTCGGGGAAGCTGCACGGTCTGGATGTGATCCAGTCTATTCCTGCGCTGAAAAGAGCAAATCGCAATAACCACACATGCTGCACCTCATTTTTTTGTCATTTCGAACGTCCGCCACCAAAACCAATGGAGCAAGCGAGCGCTGACGGCTGTCGGTGCAGAAAACGGACGACGAACAGATCACGTGACGTATTTACTCGATTTGATCCGACGTCAACCCCCGATCAAGGAGGGTAGCGCGAGTAATTACTACAGAGTAAACAACCCGCTTCTGAAACGCGAGTTCTGACGTCATCGAGTAAGCTCGAGTAAGTTTTGGAACGTCATGGTACGAAACGTTTACTCCGGAGTCGGGTCGAGTAAATTTTGAAACACAGCCCGAGTTAAACGCTATATTCCCCCCTACCCTTACGCTGAGATCGCAGTCAACGGGACAAGCACGAGAGCTCGAGGTCGCTGCTTTGAAGCGTTCTTCCGCAGAACGAGCACTCGCGCTAGAAATGCATGTCTCAAAGCCAGAAGCGCGCGCGCTAGCGTGCTTGTAGCTTTGGCTGCAGTCTCAGCTTAAGGGTGAACGGAGGAGAGCGAGCAAGCGTTCAAAAGACATTTTGTGTAGGGAGTATTCACTGGCGGCCATAGCTGTGTGCACGAATGCTGAGCGCGTGCTGATGGCGAGCTTCCACAGTTCTTTTGCAACGTGCATTCCGCACCATCAAGAGTGCCGGTTTTAGCAGCCTATTGATGTGAGCTCGTTCTGAGCATGCGCTCTAAACAGCACCCACAAATATGGCGTCTAGTGAATACTCCCTATTACAAGAGTGGGCATTGTTGGCGACACTCGAGAATTTTTTAGCCGGCTAGTATAAGGGGCCAGAATACCTTCATACTTTATATAATAAATTACGCCCCTAAATAATTGTCTTGCAACAAAATAGTATTCGTCTTTAACAATAGAAAAATAATATATTATGGACTGTGGAAATCTTATAATTTATTACTTATAGCTTAAGATTACATCCACAATGAGAGCAAGAGTTCGAAAAATAACATATTATTAAAAAGTGGTGTGTGGATGTTTTGGCAGCTTGAAGTCAGTCAGCCATTGAAATGTGACAACTTGTCTTCCCACTTTAGATAAGCAGTTTGGTGAGTGCAGACGACTGATATATTCTGAGGATTCTTAACGTGCATCACGTAGTAACACTGAACGAGCGGAAGCCGATATATTGCTCGTCCAGATCTAAACTACTGGGGACGCGCGGAGATTGTTCCCAGAATCCATAGGTACTGCAGCCCGAGCTCTCGCTCAACCTGCCCTGAACTACATTAGCAAGCGCGCTAATTTGGTAAACAAGAATCTAAAGACATTGAACTGCGAGAGTAGCCTAATCGTTTCCTAAGTCGTAGTTTTCTTCCAACCTCACCAGTAGGGAGACGCGACAATTCGTTTTTCACGGCAATCAATAATATTTTATGAGGTCTTCAGACCGAAATAGCTGATCTGCAAAAAAAAAAAAAAAAAAGAAAATTTGAATTTACGATTTTATGAGGTTTTTGGTGCCTTCAGAATTATGACCATCATGAACAGCGGACTCCAAAGCTTTCGGCAAAAGGACTGGATTGGGGATCTGTCGCTGTCTAGAGTGCTGGAAAATAAGAAACAATTTTTTTATAGAAAATCATTTAAACGAAAAAAATAGCATAAAACATTTAAGGCGGATGAATCATTTACGTACTTCATTTTATAAATTCATCATTTAGCTGATTATGACATGCACTCTTAGAAAAAAGGGATAGTCCTCCCTAAAGGGAGAACGCCCTTCACACATATGTTCCTTCAGACAGGGAGAAACTTTCGTACCTAAAGCAGGGGAGCAAAGGTTCCTCCGTCGCCTGCATCTCATTACGGCAGCCACGAATCGAGCAAATCGAGCTCAATAAGGCTTAATGAGAACACTAAGGATATTGTACGGAGCGAGAGGAGCAGCAAATAAAGACGTAACACCAGCTTTCCGCGAACTGTATTTATTTCCGAAGCCGGCTTCCCCCTACAAGTAAAGAAACTTACGTTTGGAAATCATGCAGTCACTCAGTCTTCTCATCGTCAGTACTGCAATGTTAAACAGAGACAACCGGCACCCAGTTCGCGCACTTTATGTCTTACCTTTGCTATTCCTCGAGCCGTAACTCCTTCGTCAACCGTTGCGTCAACAGCACATCACGGAGGAGTGATAAACCATTTGCCCGCAAAACCAAAAGCCGCTCTCAAAAAAAGCAAATCCGAAGCAGCCTCTTGGCTCATTTCAGCACCGTAACACGAAATTATGGCGTATTTGCGTAGCGTAAAAGGAGGTTAAATCGCTTGCCACCAGAAGGCAGGGTCAAGCAGAGTAATCGCAAGTAGCACTAAGCTAGGTGGCGCTAGGTACCGCCCAATTCATGTTCTACAAAAAATGTTTTTATTTTCTGACGCCACCATTGCGCTTCGGGAACCTCTATTATACACACATGTAGACACATTACGCATACCACAAGCATCAGCTGAACATACATTGAGCGCATACACATGCATCGCACATACAAACATCAATACAACAGCACGCTAACCCTGCTCACTGCTCCCGAGCTCTGCGTTTCCGTCTTTTATACTGGTCGTTTTGAACGCACCAAATTTCTCGGTGACTCCCTAAGCAATAAAACCTATTCCCAGCATGTTGATTTTTTTCCAGCAATGTCCTACATCTGAGAGTATTTTTAATGACTCGGGGAATGAATCTCTTATTAAAAAGAAAACGCTCGATCATGCCGTAATTATTTGAAAGCCAATAAATTGAGCCGCTGAGCCGAATTGAGCCGCATTGCAGCGGCTCTATGAATTGAGTCGCTCCAATGTGGTTTCAAGCCACGAGTTTGTTTCCCCGCAGGCACTTCGTAGCCAGTATTTCTACTGTAGTGGATTTTTTTTTTTTTATTTGTGCTGTTCGCGCACGGCTGCAATTGCCCTCTTGAATTAATCTCTGTAGAGCGGATATTCACTCAGCTGGGAGTGATGCTTCACGGGCAAAGAAATCACTTCTCGATCAACTTTAATGCAAAGTCGCGACTTGCGGCAGATGTTAAGTGTACCGAGCTACGCTGTGGCGAGCTCGAAAACTTCTAGCGCTCATCCCAGCGCGCCACTTGGAAAGCAGTTACTCGAGGAACCGTTGTATATTTAGACAGCAAAATAAAAGACAGTTTTTCTTTTTCCGAATTTACCTGTTTGTTTTTTTTGTGCTAAAATTCCACTGTAAAAATACGTACTTTTCGTCATAATTTTGTACTGTTCAGTCTTTTTCCCAGAGCGCAATCGCTCTCGGGGACTGACAGTCACACTGGCCACTGTACGATAGGAGCTTACCGTTCAGACCAGCGTTCCAACATGAATATCCGCACGTCGATCGATTGCACCTAATCCATCAAGTGGTCTTAAACTCTTTAATGTAAATCGGAATGTCAACCTGCGACACCCCGCCCCTTCCGATCAGGGCCCGACCAGCGGCATCAATGCCCGACACTTTACGTCATCTCATCTTGCTGTTACACCACCGACACTCGAACACAAGGTCACATCGGCGATAATTCCAGTCTTCTGTTCGCTACGTACAACACTGCCATTCCGATGTTGCTGCTATGCTGCTGACACGCAGAAATACAAAACCATGTTGAACGCCGGTTGGCACTCAGGCACGGGAAAACAGTACCGAACTCAGCGCGGAAGGCACCCAGGCAGCTGGAAGGAAAACCTGCCTGCCTTGGACGCAGTTCCTGCGATTTCCATAACATCGAAAACTTCGGCACAGTTTCGCGTGGTTCCGCTACTGTAGTTCTACGGAAACCCCTTCTAGCCTCTGTAGTAGTTCCGCGTGGGTCCCGCAAACCCAAGGAGGATAGAAGGGTAGGAGAGGGCATGACGCCAGCCGCGTAGCCTCCTCAAGCCACGCTCCCTTGACGCCTCGCCTCTTCCTCATTTTGCTCCTTACTTTCCTCATTTATCAGGCCAACGTGACCACATCACGTGACCGTAGCTGGCCTTCGTCTAGCCTTCGATCTGATAAAGCCTACCGGACGGGGCGCGCGCAAGCCTGCGAGAAGCCTTCTACAATCAACCATCCATCTCACACGTGACATGTCACGCGCACCAATTGCCAGAAAGATCGACGGTCACGTTGGTCACAACATCGTTTAAACTTTTTATGACTAGGCTTCACCAATATTGCAACATGCAAACCTCCTAATTCTTCTAACCTCCTTGCGCAAACCGGAGACGGCCATCTTACCCAGTGTATGTAGCGCTGCTGGCACTGCTCCGGAACTTTGCTGTTTCTAGCGGCTTCGTTAGCTCGTTTGATAAAATTAGTGGTAAAAACGTCAATGCAACCGAAATGTTCTGCACGTTTAGACTAGAGGGCGGAATTACAGGCGGCCTTCGCTGCCACTGAAGCTCAATCAACTCAACAACATTTATTAAACAACGTGCGCGACGTGCTCGAAAAACGAAACCGAAAGAAGATGAGTCGGGAGGGCGAATGCTTTCTCCCGTCTGCCTCGAGAAGGAGGAAAACATTTCCTTCCTCCCTTCTTCTCGTGTCCGCTTGGGGGCGCGTCAGTAGAAGGGATGAAGACGCGCCATTGCTACCTTTTCCCTCTATTTTTTCTGAGAGTGTGGCACAATAAATGGGGCCCAGAAAAATCACCAGGCGAAAATAAAAGCCCAGAGAAACTTTGGAATAATTCACACGAGGCAGAATACCAGTGTGAATGATAGAGCTGATGCTGAGAATATGATATTGATACAACACAGGACACTAACCACAATACACATGAAACGCAAAGGAATTTTAACATACGTAGTGATACATATTTCAAACAGGGGACTGAGAATGGTAATACTGGTGCTGATATGTTTCATGAATAAAAAATCACAGGGTCTCTTATGTTATCGCTAAGACGACTTGAAGGGTGAAGCCCAAGCGCCAATCCCGGTGATAGCGAACCTCCGAAGACAGCGCACTCTCTGACGGCGCGCTTTTGGCGCCTTTAATCTCACGGCATGTCGCACGCCCGCTCTTCACCGCTGCCCGAGTGACAGTGTTTTCCTCTCCCGTTGGATTTGCGCCGCGCGCGCGTCTCCGCCGATTCTGGCACAAGTAACGCCATTTCGTTGTCCAGTGGCGAACCGTGGGTTTTGGTACCTTTCGTGTCGCCTACGTGTTTTCGTACCTTCCGTGTCGCCGACGTGGTTTCGTACCTTCCGTGTCGTTGAAGTGTTTTCGCTCAATGATTTTGAAGGTCGACTGAACTATGAGACATATAAGGCTCTCACCTAATGTGACGAGAGGACACGGCTTACGATAGGCAGTTGTTTCGTGTTTTTACTGTGTGTCTACGTTCAACGGCGTAGTCTTTCCATTTTCCCGGGGGAGGGGTGGGGGGGCAGGCTGAGGAGTTCTTCGGGGGGGGGGGGGGGGGGGTGCTTTTCCGCGCAAGTTTTTTACGCCGGAAATTATCAGTAGTTTATTTTAGGGGGGGGGATATATTTTACAGCGTGTGTATACCGATGTGTCCGTCGCTGTGCGTCAATGTCAGTCACCGTGCAAGCGTAGCCGTGGGTTCATCGCCGGTACCACGGCGCACGCGCCGGCGAGCAGAAACTTGAAAAACAAAATGCTTGTGCCAGCTGCGAAGTTGTGGGGGTTAGAACCCAGGTCACTGTGCTTCTGAAGCAGTAATCCACTCGGCCACGAGTCTTTTCTCTTTAATACATGAAAATGAAGCCTGCGGCAGCAGAATATCAGGTCAAACGCTCGTTAACAAGACAACGCACAAAACAATGTCCCAAATTCAAAAACGCCACCTCACTGTCCAGCAATGCCAAAGACGGTTGGCTGACACACGAGGTTCCCTCCCTTTTTATTTGGTACGCTTCTATTATCTCTCTCGTCTTTGGCACTGCTGGACAGTGAGGTGACGTTTTTGAATTTGGGATAGCAACACGTGCCAACACGCCGCTATGAAAGTGTCTCGTAATACGCAGACGGGGGGTGAACTGCAGAAGATGAATGGTCGTTTTCTTGTGTTTTCCTATTAAAATAATTTTGTTGATAGTCAGCGCTCGTCCCGTGTGTTTCTTCTTCGTCCAAGTCTGTTGTTCGCGCTGTGTCCCAAGATGAATTCCCACCAACTCGCCCAACTATCCATTCTTCTAGGTATCTCTAGTTTCTTCACGCGCGCTTATTTTTTCGCTGGTAATAGCGGGCCTGCTGGAAGCTGGTCGTGGACCGGGCTTATTTGGAGGGACTTCTGCCAGCCACGGGCCGGTCGGAAGACCTCCGCGGTTCGAAAGACCTCCGAAACCGGGAAAAGGAAGAGTCCTCTACTTATATGCAATGGTATTATTGGAAAAAAGGCAAAGCATTAGTTAAATCCCGCCTACAGCTCAACGCGTAGTATACTGCAGGCAGAAAAGCAGTCAAGGTACCGTGATTAGAATTATGTTCGTAGACCTTCATCTATGACACTGATGCATTTTCAGGAGAAACATGTTACACCTAATAAGATACTACTAAAAAAACTCAATCACCATTTCTCATGAACATATTTTACCTACCTTCAAAAACATCGAACGTTTCCCACCACTGGGAGACAAAATCTCCACGCCATGGAGTGACATCGCAACAAACAAGTATAACTGACAGAGACCTGGCAACCCGACCAATCGTCATTTACCAGCAAAATCAAAGTGTAACCTCTACGGTAGGGCTCAAAGAAGTTGTCTGGGTATACAATTAATAACTAATGAAGAAATAAATAGCATATAGGGCGCCAGAGGAGGTATCAGGGCCTTTAAATACCGCACTGCTACAATACTTGGGAACAACTTTCTAAGGCATCCGCGAGGAGATGTAGAAAGCGCGCGCACACCTTTAATTGGCGCCCAAAGTGGAGCAGCGCACGCTTTCCCGTATATTTGACTCCATTCCGGCAGAACGTTCTTCCCAAGTAAACCATGTCTACCATTTGCTTTCCCGCGCCTTCCACGAACGACCACATCAACAAGTCGCCCCCTAACAGCCTATCCCGTTTCATTCACGAAACGGCTTGCCTCGAGTCACCGCCATCGTCATGCAAGCCGGTTTTGCGGGTATGAGTTACTCGCTCTTTTAGCGCTATCACTTTTTCTCCCTTGCCCTCGAGACGATTATTTTCTTGTTTTGCTGAACCAAACACACCCGATAGACAGAGTGGCGGGGACCGTAGACGAGACGACGCCGACTCGAGCTTTTATTTTGAGACACGTGCATGCAGGGTGCCTGGGCTCTCTCTCTCTCTCTCTCTTTCTCTTTCTTTCTCTCTGTCTCTCTCTCCGCTTTTCGGCTGCCTGGCGTGTTGGCGTTCCACTCGCTTAGTCGGCGAAGGTCACCTTGCATTTCCGGGGGCAATACGGCTGTGCGTCAGGCAATAAACAAAACAACGAACTACAACTCAAACACTGTGACAAAACGCTTTTGGCCGCTTCGACTGATAACGGGGGTGAGCGCTCTTCAAAACTGGAGAATGACGCAGAGGATCGCACTATCAGTGAAACAACGTGCGTTGTGGCTCGAAGGCGCCCAGTGGAGGTGTTGAAACATCCGGACACCTTATCTCGATGACATGCAACTGTCGTTGCCAGTTTTCTTTTCCAGCTATGTCATTCTCCTTTGAGCTATGTTTTGAACAAAGTTACCGGGAAGCCCTTCTTGCTGTAACAGAATACACAACGGTTGAGTTTCTTAAGAGCCTTAAAGAAACATAACGTAAGAGCCATAATTGAAAGAAGTTATCTTACACAAGGCCGCTGCTTCAGTAACGAAATAATCTGATCACATTGCGTCCTGCTTCATTTAGAACTTACCAGTTCATTCTTGCGAATTATTTTATACAACCTGCATATCAGATGAAAATTGGAGTCTCGAAGTCTGCAATTTTAGAGTTGATGTTACGCCACACTTAAATAAGCTACAGGCAACCTGCAGTGCTGCTTGGTTTGGCGCTATCTAGCGACTGAAGCAAAAAAAAAATACATTGCTTATGCCTGGGAGTGGCGGCTGCATTGTTGAAACGTGAGCTATTACCCTGGTAGAGCCGCTGAGCCTATTGTCTGAGCCAAGAAATGCTGGGTAGGCAAGGGATCCGTGATCGCATAACATGCTAGTATGGCGGAAGCTACGGCCTGGTGGGCCAATCGAAACGTCACACTGCATCGCCGGAATGCGCTTCTACCGCGAAGGACTTTTCGCTGCGTCATGCTCCAAGTCCAACATGTGTGCGTTGCGCTCGCGCTCGTATTCGTAGCGCATATCGGAAGCCGTGGGCACGCAATGTGGGGCTTATCCATCACTTTTTTCCAAGTTACAACGAGACAGGGTATAACCATCGGTTCTCACTCTGCTGGCTCCGCCTGGCCTGTTGCCGGTTATCCTTCATTTCACTTTACCTCCGACCACAGCCGGCGCTACAATTCGATGGAGCCAATCAAGCAGCGCAAAAAGCGCTTCGTCACAGCTATTGTTGTCTAATACCCTAGTTACACTAGTGCTCTTAAGAGGGCCATGAAACGATATTGGGTTGAAATGTTCTTGGCATTGCAGAGGCATCCTAGACTGGACCAAGTATACTCTCACTGACCACCACTGATTCAAAATCTTCTTAGACGCGGTGAAATTGCACGGATAAAAGGAGACAATTTCTTGCAGTCTCGCCTTCGCAAAAGCTTGATGGAGTGATAGACCCTTTCCGAAATTCAGTCTGGCCACTTTGATTACTATCATCATCTGTGGAACGGCATCTGTGCCATACCAATGGCGGCCTTCTAGTGACTGATAAAGAAAGACGTTGAAGATGCTCCTCAGCGGATCTTGCGAGGCCTGCACATTTGGGGGGTCGGTACGACGCTACGTAGGAATGGAACACAAGAGCTACGTAAGTGTTTATTTCTAATAACTCAGATTCAGTCAATCTGTGGGCGGCACACAATCGGCTTTAAAGCACTTTGGTGTATAGAAATTTCTCGAGGCATCTGAGTGGGTTGGAGCTTTGTTCTGATTGCAGGTTCTTGGTCACCATCGAACTGAGAGTGATTGAGAAAGAACTCACACTGAACAATTCCTCGCGTGCTGTTGACTTGCGAAAGTGACGGTGCCGATACAAGTTCATTTCCGCCATTGATATGGCAAGACCTAAACTGCTTTACAAACCACCAGATGGCACTGAATTTCGGAAAGGGTCTATTGTGGCATCGAAACCACCCGCCTGACGACAGTTGAGCGCGGCTCATGAATTGGACACGAGAACTGCTTGAGTACTCGACTTCGGCTCGTAACAATCAATGCCTCGGCGGACACTCGGGTTGTGGCTCTCGTCTAACCAGAGTGGTGAAGAGTATAGACGCTTTACAGCAGTTGCGCATGGGCGCCGCCATAACTGACCTTCAGTTTTTGTTTCCTCTTATTCCATTTTCATCACTTCGTCATTACCATAGTAGTCCAGGTTTTTGCCATCTTAGATTCCATTGTGTCCTTCATCCCACCATTGGCCTCTCTGGAAGCTCGTCAACACCCGTTTCAGTGGCTCGGTATCTCCGTAAGACAAGAGAAGGTCAGCAATGGCGGCTGTATTCTGGCGCATGTTTAAAGCCCCTATAGCCCAACTCTAACAATGCCTGGAGCTCAGCACGCGTTTTCTACTTTGCCAAGCCCAGCACGTGCGTATGATTAACGTTGTCGGGAGGGCACCGCGGGCCGCGTGGCCTCTTGTTCTGACTCCGATTCGAGAGGATAAACGATGCTCATTTTTTTTGTGACTGCCATTGCCCAGAAAGAAAAAAGTAAGGCAAAACTATTCAGTTATTATCGATAGGTAGTGATTCTATAGGTAGTATTTAGCGAAATTAAACAAATTGTTTAATGGCGCCTTTAATGGTGTATAAACACGACGGAGACTTCTTACACAGGTAGGAGCAAATGGCATGGTGCTTCGAGATCACGTGCGCCACATTACGTTCACCCTTAAGCTAGGAGTGCAGCCAATGCTACAACCACGAGAGCACGGGACCGCCGCTTTGAAATGTTCTTTTGCAGAACGAGCGCTCGATCTAGAAATGCCCGTCTCATAGCTAAGAACGCGAACTAGCTTGCGCTTGCAGCTTTGGATATATTCTCAGCTTAAGGGTGAACTAGAGCCACTAAATAAGCTGCGCTTAGAGTATCGGCACTCCGTTCCCCGACATTGTTGTGGGCGCCGCCATTTTGGCTCGTATGCAGAACAGACGCAACGGCCGATCGTCATGATTCAAAAGTGCGACTTCCTCAGCATTAGATTCGGTGTTAGGAAGGTCATGTAATACTGCTTTGCTCTGTCGCGAACGGTTTAAACATTTGTGGAGGGCGGAAAAACATTTCCTGTGATTTCAGATAAAGCTTCAGATAACTGGCAACCATGATTTTAAGCCACAATATGGCCAAGTGTCGTTACTCTGAAGCGTAGCTTATTTAGTGGCACTAGGGTGAACGAAGTATTAGGAAGGATATCGAACAGTCACGCCTCTGGCGGCACGCTTCAGCTGTGGGGACAACAAACCAAATTTTCTTGTTTATTTTTGATCAGCGATATCAATGGTGACGATTCGAATGGCCGCTCCTCGTGCAACCAAAGCACTGGTAAGACTGAAGCGCTCGTGTCCAGACCGTGCATGGGGAGGTTCAATTTCTTTGTTATACTGTGTTAGTAAACACCAGGCTGTGGGGGCAACAAGCTCGATAGAGCTCCCCCTATAGTTTGATCTCCTGCCCAATAGGAGGCAACCGTGATGTGACGCACGTGACCTCAAAGCGCGGTGACGTTTGTTCCTCTTTGTGGAAGAAATCTTCCTCGTGTGAATATACCATAACTGTCATTATGCCCACGACAGTTAACTCAATCGCGATTGGCAGGAGTTACACGATGCCATTGAGCGTTGACGTTTCCACGCTTTGAACCAAAACAAGTAGCAAGGTTGTCGCAGCGCTGAACTGCGACCGTCACCAAAACGACGTCACCGCCCTTAAGAATCCCTGTCACCGTGTTACAAGGTTGCGGTGTCTCGCTGAAGAACGACTCCAGTTCACAAGGTCGCCTCGCACTAGATCCTCTAGGCATTCTTTCTGCCATATCGCCTCAAAGATTAGACGAAAGACTGCGTCACCACCACAGACGGCACCTTCTTTGTATTGCAGTTTGTGAGACATAAATACCGTTATATTCCACAAGAAAGCGTTCCCTCAACTCCCTGGCATTCAAAGACCGAATTATGAATTGCTGGACGCTGCGCCCACCTTTTCCTTCTCGATATTCCTGGTTGTGTGGGAATACTACTGTACCATTCTTCTAGTGAGAGACATTCGTAGCCGTGATAGTGATGTTTTTCGTCTGCTTAGCCCTTACATTGCTGCTGCCGGCGTGAAAAAAAAAAAAAGGTATTTGGCCGAGAAAGAAAAACTTAGGATAAAGAGCTTATTAACCTTTTGTAGTCATATTTACAGCCAAAAATACTTCAAGTATGCACGTGATTTCAACCAAAGTATGGCCGGCGCTATACTTCGTCTATAATCACTAGGGGTGCCGCGAAATTTTTTCGAACCGAAGTTTCGACTATCGAATCAAGCGGTTCGAAAGGTTCGAAAGATTTCGAATTTTCAAACTCTCTATATTGTAAATTCGACGGAAGTCGAATTTTCGAACTTGTTAAACTAAGAAGTTCGACGCTTTTCGAACCGTCGAACTTATGACGCTAAAAAATTCGATCCTTTTCGAACTTTCGACCTTAATACGCTGCAAAATTCGATGCTTGTTGAACTTTCGAACTTGAGAGACCAAAAAATTGATGATTCTCGAACTGTCGAACTTCTTGCACCAAAAAGTTCGAAGCTTTTCGAACTTTCGATTTTCCTACGCTAAGGAATTCGATAATTGTCGAACTTTATCGAACTTACTTATCATCATCACTTATTAAACCTTGAAGGCCATTGCTGGCATTACACAAGGTGGTAGTAACTGCTGAAGAAACATTATATAAATGAACAAACAAAAAAGTGGGTTACATGCTGGAAAACTTTGTTATATAAAGCAACAAAAACAGAAAAAAACACTTAAAAAATTTTTAGGGAAAAACAGCTGATGAAACAGAAAAATACCCAAACAAAACATTTCTATAAACACGAGTTGACTTTGCTATTAGTGCGAATGCAGATGGATGGTCAGTTGGGATATGAATGTATTATAATCTGTCTGGGTCACGATACTGTTAGGCAGGCTATTCCAGTCCGTTATTGTGAATGGCAAGGTGGAGTTAAGAAACGAAACTGACGAGGCGAAAATTGGACGAACTTTACAGACGTTATCAATGCGAGGAAATATGCGAGTGGCTGGGGATAATAGTGAAGTTCTGATGTCATGGTTATGATAGTAAATCTTGTGAAAAAGAGACAGGCGTGATAATTTCCTTCTGGTTGAGAGGAGATCAAGGTTAGCTTTCATTCGTAAAGAAGTGATGCTGGTGTCTCGTGAGTAATCTGAAAAAATGAATCTGATTGCGCGGTTTTGAAGTGCCTCTATGTTTGTTATCAATGAATGTTGCCAAGGGGACCAGATGGATGACGCGTATTCAAGTTGCGATCTTACGAGTGTAGTGTAGGCTAGTTGTTTAACTGATTATGGTGCTAGTTTCAGGTTTCGTCGAAGATAGCCAAGAGAGCGGTTAGCATTAGACAGGACGTGTGTTATATGCGTGTTCCATGAGAGATCGTCAGATAAGTGAACACCCAGATATTTGTAAGATGGACACTTGGTAATTACCTGGCTGCACATGGTGTAAGTGAAAGAGAGAGGACTATGAGCACGCGTGAAGGAAACGAGATTTGTTTTAGAAAAGTTAATTGTCATTTTCCACTGTTTACACCAGTCGGCTATTAGGTTAAGGTCAGCTTGTCGGGTTATGTTATCGTTCAGGTTAAATACAGATCGGTAAATTACGCAGTCATCAGCAAAAAGTCGAATACAGGATGTTATGCGATCTGGTAGGTCATTTACGAATGTTAAAAAAAGCAGAGGTCCGAGAACACTGCCCTGGGGGACTCCGGATGATACAGGAGAATAAGCTTACGACTGGTTGTTAATCACAGTATGCTGAGTACGATTGGTTAAGAATTGTCCTATCCTTGATGTTACGAGTGGATGAATGTGAAGTTGGTTTATCTTGAGCATGAGTAAACTGTGGGATACCTTATCGAATGCTTTAGAAAAATCAATGAATATGGCGTCTGTCTGTATGTTATTATCGATGTTATTGTGTATTTCATGAACAAGTTGTAGAAGTTGCGTTTCGCAAGAATATGATTGTCTGAACCCGTGTTGGTTTGGAAAGAGGAGGAGGTTATTTTCGAAATGCTTCATGACATTTGAATATATTATGTGCTCAAGTAGCTTGCAGGGGACACTGGTTAGAGATATAGGACGGTAATTTGATGGTGAAGTTCGATCCCCCGATTTGTGTATGGGGACCACTCTGCCAATTTTCCAATCTGTAGGAAGCTCGCCCGAAGACAAAAATTGTTGGAAGATTATTAACAAAAAACAAGCTGAGTGTAATTTAGTGTTTTTCAGTAATTTGGAATTAATTTTGTCGTCCCCAGAACTCGACGACAACTGCAACCTTTCTATAGAGCTTATGATACCTGCATACGTTATTTCAATGGCAGCCATGGGAGTGTGATATGCGTTGTTAAGATGAGGCATGCTACTGTGGTCATCTGTGGTCATCGAATTCAAGAGAATTCGAAAAGTTTCGAACTTTCATATCCTAAAATGTCAAAACTTCGACGAACTTCTAAGTTCTTGGGAAAAAGTTCGACGTTCGACGTTCGTCGAACTTCGAAAGACCGGCGGACGGTTTCATTTGAATTCAAGTAGTGAGGCACATTCGTAATTTTCTTTCTAGAATTTTTACATGCGGTGCTGCGTTCCTTACGAAAGACAATGACCTTTATTTCAATGTACTGGCATGCTTACCTAAAAAAAAAAAAAAATCCCGAAGAGGCGAGGAGGACGACGGTTTTTGGACGATTGTCGTTTGCGCCATATTTGAAGCGCGCTTTAGTCGAAGTTGTTTATGGTAGAGATATTAAACTTCTTAGGAATGATCTATGCATAACTTAAGCAAGTTTCGTCTTAAATTGTGATTATTGTTATTCAAGATAAGTTTCGAAGATATGTCCAAACATGTATCTACGGGTAATTATGCCCTAAACTTGGTATTTTCGTCCGTCTAAGTTGTTTGAGGTATCGCATTTAAATTAACACTACAGACAGTACCTATCAGTGTCATCTGCAGAATGCAAAATAATGCATTTATTGTTTTTTCACGTTAAGGAATAAATTAACTCATGGGAGAATATGTCTAATATTGTTCAAGTTCAGCACGTCATTAAAAAATAAACATTCGTTTTTTCGCTTCACGTTCTTGGGACGTGTTTCTTTTAGCCTGTACACATTTTGGTAGGAGAAACTTGTTTCGAAGTTCTGAGCCCCTAATATGCAAGAACATAACACTTCCGGCAAATTCTTGATGGTTTTCTTTTTCTGCAGCTTTTTATCCCCGCAGTTATTGTTATGTTTATTTTTATTTATTTTTATCAATGGCATAGTTATTTAGGTCGAAAAGACATAGCTGTGAACTTCCGAACCACTAAGCATGTGACAACGAGTTTTCGAGAATGACCATCTACGCGGTCTTTTATGCAGTGAAGCGCGACAGTAGCTATATATAAGCATAATAATTTCAGATTAAAATAAGCTCGACCACGCCCTCTTTCCCCGTATTGTTTTCTTTAACAGTCCAAAACATCTAGAAGGAGGAGCCCCCCCTCCTTCACCCCCGTTTCTCCTTTTCCGACGCCACTGGTAAGGTAGAACGCTCCTCGACCCCGAGTTGTGTCGGCTTCTGTGCTTTTTGCGAGGCGTTTCCTCCGTCTCGGAAAATAAACCTCCAGGACAATTACAAACTTAATTTACTATATGCCAGCATCACTCGGGTGGCGTTCGATCGGATTACTCCCAGCGTGCAAGGGGTAGGGAGGTAGTTCGCCAGGTCGCTTGAAGGTTTTTCTGAGCTTCAACCTCCTGCCCGTCCATGGCAGTTTCAAACTGGATGAGTATCGTAAAACGGTGCGTTTGTGTGATCACTACTGTGTGATGCACGTTAAAGAACCCCCCCCCCCCCCCCCGGGCTGGTGGTCACAATTACTGATCTATGGTCACACCTCACACTGCACTGGCAAATATTCCAGCACATCCGGGCCACTCGTCGTCTCACTTAATTGCCTGACCCAACTTCGCGGAGTCTAAATATCACACCCTAATTTTTCTACACCTGATTTCGTGAAACCAGTGACTCGTGAAAACATTACTTGAAACTGAAACTGTGGAGGAACATGAAAACCGGACTTCGAACTTTGAAAACTTGGACCTAAAAGAAATTCGACATCTTTGAAGTTTATTTTTTCCGAAGTGAGCTTTAATATAGAATCGAAACCTTCGACCTTTTCGAACGTTATGTAGAAAAAAGTTCGAAATCTTCGGATTTTTCGACCTTTATGTTTATAAAAATTCGAAGCGTTCGAAATTTTCGAATTTTATATCCAAAGAATTTTGAAACCTTCGAATTTTTCGAATTTCAGATCCCAAGAAATCGAAATTTTTGAATATCTCGAATTTCAAGTAAAAATATATTCAAAATATTCGAACCCAAAATTTTAGAAACCGTGAAAGCTTCTAACTTTTCGAATTCGAGACTGCAGTGTGATCGAAAGTTGCGAATTTTTCGAATTCGAACCTTCATCAGTACGAAAATATCGAAATTTTGCGAATTCGAACCTCAGTTCACTTCGAATATATCGAAACCTTTCGAAATCAAACCTAGTATATACACTGCGAACATTAACGTTCGTAGTCAAGAAATTGGCTGTGTTGAATTCTTGCCATTTTATCAAGAATAATGTGGATGAACTATCGGTAGTTAAGAAAATAAATAACAAATAAAGTCGAGACGCCGCTTGGGACTGGTGGAATTTTAGCGAGATTTTCGTGCCAATTCTGAGGCGGTGGTGTCGTAACCGGAGGAGCAGGGGCCGATTCTGCCCCCTTCCTTTCCTACAAATGCCTGAAGTGCCTGGGGCGGCTAAAGCCCCTCCAGGCATTTCAGGTATTTCAAGCATCTCCAAAAAGCAAAAAAAAAAAGACGAGAAAAGAAAAAGAGGAAGAGGGGTGACCCTCCTCCACCTCGCCCGCATCTCTAAAATATTTCCGACGTCACTATTTGTTTAGCCTCTCGTTTTTAGTACATTTTTTTACGGGTGAAAAGCACACACACACACACACACACACACACACACACACACACACACACAAACAAACAAACAAACAAACACAGGTATTAGTTACAGTTTTCGAAGGGTCACTGACAACCTGGAAGTCGTAATTTTTTATTGTCTTAGACGTTGAAGAATGGTTGACGCTAAAGTAAGTGTGCAGGCGAGCTAGTTCAATACTGACACGGTAACCCAGGAGCGGAAAAACAACAAAACAGACGACAAAAAAAAACAACTGCATCTTTACGTGGTGAATGATGTTGATTGGGGCGAAGCTCTGGTGGTGCTTGTCTGCGTAGACGGTGAGCCGCAGCATGCCGAGCCTTTTGTTCGTTTTCACCCATGTCACGCTGCGGGCAAATAGTCAAATGCGTATATGACCACGTTTCATACCACACATTCTCTATCTGACATGGATGAAAACGAACGAAAGGCTCGGCGTGCTGCGGCTTACCGTCTACGCACACAAGCACCACCAGAGCTTCGCCCCAATCAACATCATTCACCACGTGGAGAGGCGTTCTTTTTGTTGTTGTTTTTTCTTGCCCTACACGAGCACGGGAGCACGTGCGCGCGTGCTCGTGACCCGACGGCAGACGGACATACGGACATGGCTAGCCCCTAAAGGGGTATTCACACGAGGCACGCGCCCATCACGAGATGAAAACGCGAGGCTTTTGCACATCGCAAAGCCTGACGTTTTTGTCCTGGGATGCGCGTGCCGGGGAGAAATCTTCGGGATCTCTCCCCTGCGCGCTCGCATCACGAGACGAAAACGCGAGGCTTTTGCACATCGCAAAGCCTGACGCTTTCGTCGCGGGATGCGCGTGCCGTGGAGAAATCCCCGGGATTTCTCCCTCGTGGGAATACCCTTTAAGGAGCTTCGCCCCTAAAAGCTCCAAGCACAGCAGCATGTGTTTGGACTTTTGTTTTGTCAGGTGGCCGGGCCCTGAACGTGACGATGGGGCACGCGACCTTGTGTAACGTAACGAGCTTGTGTAGCGTGAACATGCCGTGCCCGGGAGTCAAGTAAAAACATACCTGGATAAAGCTTTCCGTTCTTCACGCGTACGCCATAAACATTCATATGTTGCGACTTTAAGAGTCAAAACAAACAGAAAATACCAGACGCCGGCAAAACATTTAGAATTTTTATGAATAAGCATTGAACCGAAGCTTCTGTCGGCTCTGAAGCACACGCGGATTCACAGTTCCGTGAAAAGGATTTTGTCAAAAGTACTAACCCGAAGCTCATGGCACCATACTCATCACAACACCAAACACAAATTTCATTCTAAAAATATTTGATTCATCTAGGTAGGTAAAGTTTATAATTCTGCATCTGAGTTTCCTCCACGACAGCGGAGTGCAACACTGGCAATGCAGATTTATGCAGCTAACCATATTTTGTTTCTTTTGCTGGAGGGGCCCTTTGTAGACTCTCAACATTAAAGGGTCAAAGGGGCACTCCTGCGATATCTTGAGTTACCCAACTAACTATACATTCGAAATCACCAGAGTTTACCCTTTCCAGTATTATGCTTATTATCGCGAAATTCAAAACGGTTATTGGGAAATCTGCATGTAAAATTCTGCCAAAACCAACGTTCAAATATACCCGCGCTTTTTAGTGCCGTGACGTCAGGGGAAGGCAAGCTTGCAGGTCGAGCGGGCGGTCTAAAAATGGACTATGCCGAGCATTTGTCTCATGCTGCTGCGTGGGTGCTGGAGCGAGCTTTCAAAGCATTCATTCGACACCATGACACTGCTTCTAATAACTTGGGAACAAAGTCTACATCCCAAAGAGTGAACCCCTGACTTCTGCTGACGTTACTTTTTTCATTGTTGCCCGTAGAGACTGAGTTTGAAAGATGCGGTCAAGACCAACATTGTGAATCAAATAATTTGGCGAAAACGATGTAGTTTGGCTCGATATTTTGGTTACTATTTCAGCGATATCTGTTTGTGTGTTTAGCGAATTTTCAGCCAAATCAACAATGCTGGTTGGAGCGCGAAGAGAAGAATATGGAACAAGGGCAGTGAGGACAGGGCGCAGTGGCACAGTGGCAATACGGAACGGGGTAATCAAACGCGGGGTTTTCGAAACGTAGAACTAATGACGCGGGGTTTTTGCGACAAGGATTCTGCACGCGGGGAATCGTGCTACGCCTGCAAGAAGGGTGTCCAAAATTTCTTTTTGAGGGGGAGGCGTAAGGCTAGGAGAGTTAGGATGGCTGGGATCTCCCTGGCTTGGAAAGCGGGGAGATGAGGAAGGCTAATGCATCTCCATAGTATTGCCGCGTGGGTGCCCAAGAAGGAATGCTTTTCCATACACCTAGAAGATTCGAGTTTACTCTTACCGTGAGTGCAAAAGAGAAGGAGGTCAGAATGCCCTTGCATGGTCAGTCTCGCCCTAGCTCACAACCGAACATTCAGGTCGAATATTAGAGATGCCGAGAGTAGTAGAGAAGGAGCCGAGCGCGGCTTTACTGACTCCCTCCGACTCTCCCGACGACGAGGCACATTCACTCTCGCGCTAGCCAGCTGGCGCACCGTCGTTCGCTGCTGCCGCCGTCTACGTTTGCTGGATGCTTTCTCGACGTTTGTTCTTCCTTTTGTTTCTGCCACAAGTTCGCCGAATAAACCTTTAAGTTAATTATTAAGGCGAAAGCCTTATATGTCTCATCGTTCAGTCGACCTTCAAAGTCCTCGAGCGAAAAAACAGGTCGGAGACACGAAACGCACCAAACCGAAAGGTACCAATGAAACGGCGCCAGAAGAGCGTCGTCAGAGAGCGCGCAGTCTTCGGAGGTTCGCTATCACGTTTACATCGGCGTTTGGGCTTTCGCCTTCAAGTCGTTTTAGGGATAAGATACGAGATCCTGTTGATTTTCATCGACTCTTCGCCTTCATTCGTGACAATGGTGGAGGTGAGGGGTAACATCATTCTAAGCCCAAGAAGAACAAGACGATATGACGTTGCCGGCTTCGGACGCCCCCTCCGTCGTCGTTATGCCCGTCGCACCACGGACGCCTGCTTCCTTCCACGGCGACGTCTACGAAGACGTCAAGGGCTGAATCCAAAAGTACGAGCGAGTGGCCAAGCACAGTGGGTGGACGCTTGAGCAATGCCTGCAGAACGTCTACTTCTCCCTAAAGGGAACGGCACTTACCTGATATAAAAACCACGAGCGGACGGTCACTACCTGGGAAGCATGCACAGATGAGCTCCGCCGGGCATTTGCGACCGAGCGGCAACGAAGACGCGCTGAGGAGCTGCTTCAGAAAAGAGTTCAAGGCCCCACCGAGAGCATTGTCAGCTTCGTCGACGCCGTGCTTCGGATCGGCAACCGAGCGGATTCCGAAGCTTCTAATGTAAAGAAACCGAGGATTCTCACTCAGGACGTGTTGAGAGGGCGTAAGGATAAAAGAAAACATCTTTGGGGACGTTGTGCGTAGTCCCCCTGCGTAGTCCCCCGTGAAACAGTTCGTGACGGAGGCTGCGAACATAGAACGTGCCCTCTAGGCACGAACCTCGCACTGCCGGCGACTACCTGGCGTCGCCCTATCCACGTCGTCAAGCTGCTACATTGGCTACAGTTCATCGAATCTGCGCGAGATTATTGGGGACGTCGCCCGGGAGGAGCTTCGAAAGCTGCTCCCCGCCGCTGAGCGCCCGGCCTCGCTTTCATCCGGAAAGATCGTACACGATCAGGTCCAGCGCACCATGCAGCCGGAAGCTCGCGTGGCAGCCACAGAGGAGCCGACGTTGACCTACGCCGCCATGACCCGACGACCGCCAACGGTTGCCCGCCAGTACCCAGCGCGACAGTCGACGCGACAGGCTTGTACACCGGTACGGTCGACGCCAGGAGGAACGACCGCAGTACGTCCGCCAAGAACAAACGGCGCCAAGGAAGACGGACGTCTGAAGGACTGCTGACCGACGCCCGCTGTGCTACCACTGGGGGAAGCCGACCACATTTATCGCCGATGCCCCAGCTGATAGATTTGGGTTCGCAGATTCCACGCGGCAACCCGCGCCACGATGTGCGAGCACCCCCGAAAATTTGACGAGTATGTATCTTCGCCGTCCACCGTTTCCTCCGCCCGCTTCGCGCCAAGGAGCTCGCTCGCTTTCGCCGAGACGCTCTGCGTCGCCTCTTCGCAGGTCCCGCCGGGATAACCTGTTTCCCCTGCCTCCCCGGGAAAATTAAGTACGGCAATACCGGGATGTGGTATTGCCGAGGACGAACGATGCAAATATCCTCCAGAAACTTCAGAGGGCTGCCACACTAGCGACAAGAGGCATCGGAACGACGCTCCTGCGGCGGTGTCGGATAACTTCGACTTTACTATCGACGGCCACGAAGCGACGGCACTCATCGACACCAGAGCAGACGCTTTCATTTTGATTGGGAAGCTCTCTCGCCGCCTTCGGAAAGTGATGATGCCGTGGGAAGGCCCGCAAATATGAACCGCAGGCGGACATCTCATCACACCAGTGGAAAGGTGTACTGCACGCCCGGACATACAAAGGAAGACCTGTCCAGTGACATTATCACGAATGATAGACGAGGATGCAGGGGAAAACGGAATGAGCTAAAGATATAAAGGTGCGAACTTGTGCCAGAAACGAGAATGAACACACGTCGAGAAAGCAGCAGCGATTGTCGACGGCGGCAGCTGCAAGCGACAGTGCGTCGGCGTGACAGCTGGAAATCGCGAGAAAGAATCAGCGAAAGAATCGGTAATACGGCACTCGGCTCTTTATCTACTAGGCTCGTCGTCTCGAATATTCGACCTAGAATGTTCGGGAAAGAGCTAGGGCGAGACTGACTAGGCAAGGTTATTCCGGCCTCCTTAACTTTTACGCTCCGGTTAAAAGTATACGCGAATTCTCTAGATGAACGGAGAAGTGTATCTTCTCGATCATGCACGCGACAATATTTTTCTTCCTCAAGGACTGTTCAAAAAACGTAATTTGCGGGATTAATTTTATGTCAATACGGGGCCGTCATAGACCTGGGAGCAAGCAAGTTGACGCTCCGAAAACATCTCTTATAACGCCTGTTGGTCCCGAAACGACGTCAGCCGCTGTCCGGGTCCTCGCCAATCATGTGAACTTGACACCGTGTTCAAGTATTTTCATAGTCCTAACGACGAACAAAAATCAGCAGTTTACTGATTTTTGTTATTTGGTTTTGCTTTGTGTAAATTTATTTAAGGTTGCATCGGGGTGATGCACTTTTAAAGGGGGGAGTAATGCCGCGTGCATGACCGAGAAGGAACGCTTTTTCATAGCCCTAGAAGATCCGGGTTTGCTCTTACCCCGAGTGTAAAAGATAAGAAAGCCAAAATGACCTTGCCTAGTGAGTCTCAACCTAGCTCACTCCCGAACATTCTAGATCGCATATTCGAGATGCCGACTCTCTCGCTCTAGTCAGTTGTCGCGCAGACGCACCGTTGCTCGTTGCTGCTTTTTCGACGTTTCGCTCCTCCTTTTTCTTCTGGCACAACTCTGTCGATTAATCCTATATTTTCAGTTTATTATGCATCGACTCTTCGGCCTCATCCGTGGCGATAGAGGTTCGGTTGTGTTTCAAAGGGGGGAGGGTTCAGCCTTCATAAGTCCCTTTACTGGCCTTGGCACTGATTTTGTCACGTCACCAAAAAGAAATTGGAACGCGTGATTTTCGAGCGCAGCTCTTAGGGGTTCGTTTCCGGCCTGAGCGGATTTGGCGTCACCGTCGCCGTCGGCGTAGCCGCGAGGTCACGTGACCCTCCCCCCACGGTCACGTGACCCCTCCCTCCCAGGGTCACGTGACCCCCTCCCCCGAGGTCACGTGACCCCCCCGCCCCAAGGTGACGTGACCCCATCCCCCCGAGGTCAAGTGACCTCCCCCCGGAGGAGATTGAAAATGAGGAGAGGAGGAGCAGAAGGAGGAGGAGGGGTACACCCTCCCTCAGTACCCTTCCCTCCTCCTCCTCAAGACCTGCGATCTAATTCGGCATTACAGGGAGTTGTAAACGACTTTGACTTTTTTTTTATTTCTCACCCAGGTATGTCAAGTTACCCTCCACCGGGATCCGCCCTTCTGCTGCCTTTGGAATAATTCGTACGTCAAAGAAATTTAGAGCTTTCGCAAGTTGCATATTCTAAAGGTTCGTTTAGGACATTCATGAAGCATATTTTATTACTAGAGCTCTTGTTATTGCACTTAGCGGCTTCTTTCGAAATACCACAGGGCCTGGAAGTGGCTCTTTTTACTTTTGACGGTTGAACCAGCTGTGCTATAGTGCCCGGAACACGTGGTGTGTTTCGCGAGTCTTGAAAAGTGAAATATCAAATTACACTTGATGATGCCATAGAAGCGCCATGAGTTCGTTGGTCGCTATCCTGCGGTGCCACCGCAGCGATGGTGTGCGTATGTGGCAGACACCTATTCTGCTGAAGGTCGCTCTCTAGCTTGATAGTCTAAGGAAGCTTCAATAGCCAAGAGCTAGAATCCTGCGACGACCGCGACACTCGCGTTCGCTCGTAATTTTTGACGAGATTTGTAGCATCAACCGCCAGGATCGCGACCTCCGACAACATGACAGACCGGCTTCTGTGTCGTCATTTGTTGGCACTTGGAGACCACTTTGAATGTATGGGCAGGATAGGACGCCAAACACACCAGTCGAAAGGACTCGTAGCTGTACTGCGAGTTACCATGAAATCATTGGTGACTCTGCTGATCGGGAGTTTGTCGTGTCAGGGGACCTCTTACTTCAACGAAGATCTGACCGAGTGCTCGGGTTTGGTGTTGTGTTTGGTGCCATACGATGGTCTTTGATCTAAACCCTAATAATCATCCCCGACGAAGATTGAAAGAAGGTTGAAACGTGAACCGCACAAGAACGAAAAGAAGCGCGCGCGTTATCTGCTTACTTCACTTCTTTTTTGGGGCTGCAAGAAGCAGAAAAAAAGCACCAGTTTGCCACTTACGTCATCCACTCAAGCGGAAACTTGAAATTCGTGTTTTGTGTTTTTCCCCACTGCGCAGTTTTCAGTCTCTAATATTTTGAGGGTGGTGTCTAGGGATTACGAATCGCCTCAAAATGCCTGAGAAAAAAATATTTTGGTTTGTCAGTTTAATAGCGCTTCGGGCGTAAACATTTACCTAAGTATCTTATTACATTGAGGGCGATTATATAGGTGTGAAGGGGTTGCCAATACTCATCGGTGTAATTATTTTACATAGAATATACGTATCAAAGCTAAGTCTGTTTCTCGAAAGACGATTTATCCTGTTTTTAATATTGCTCTGGGTCACTTACCCAGGGTTCAATCGTTGTTATATAAGTAGGCAGGTCTATACCCTTTGAAAAGGATGATCATAATATTTTGTTGCGGAAGCAAGAATGTAAGGACAAAGTACTAAATATTCTGTATAGCACAACAGGAGGCATCTCCAAGCTCGATCAAGCCGCTTCCATTTCTTAGCTTGTTGGACGCAGTCTTTTCTTTCGACATCAGGTATACGTTACTCAAAGAAGCCTCCTCTACTAATGTTATTATGAGCTGCTTGACGTCATCTGTACGTAACTCAAGTTTCTTATTACATGCAAACCTTGTGGTTTATATAAAAAGTATCTTTTCGGCATGGTGATTTGATTCAACATGATATCAAATAAAAAAACTTATGATCATTAAATAGTACGAAGTTAAATTCGAAGAAAATCAACCGTTTCGAAAGACCCAGTATAACTTTTCACTATCTGCATTATGGAACTGGAAATCTAACTGAAATTCTTACTAGAAACATGAAATCCAGATTGCAGAAAAAGGAATCATTTCTGAAAATATAAAATCCAGATAAAGTCCGAATAGATTTCCACTTTCTTAATCCAGATAGCAAAAAGTTATACTTTGTTTTTCGGTAGGGGATGTATTCCTTTTTTGTAGGAAGCAAAATAGACTTGATATTTGCATACCATACTTGATTAGTTTGCACGAGTTCTGCATAAGCGTCACTACAAAAGAATTATGGTTGACCCTCTTTGCTTTCACCACCATGTCTTCACACTTGCAAAATTGTATTAAGAAATAAAAAATAAAACGTAATTCACTGCAACTTTAGCGGTGCCGTATTTGTAGATGTGATACGTGTGTGTACATAATTTTGTTTGCCAAAAATTGAAAATTTACGGCTGCCATAGGGAAGTTTATATGCGAAGGTATACTAATTGAACTTGTGCGTTTGGTTTAAGATATGATCAAAAGTGTGAATTAGAGGGTTTTATAAGCTTCCGATTTTGAAACATTCGGGGTTGGCAGACCGCAGAAATCTGCGCTACCTTGCTTCGGCACAAGACTGGAAAAATTAAATTATTTAACTAGAAAATAATTTTTTAAATACAAGATAGAAGTAGTTCTTTTATGCAACACCATTACTTTTGTTTAAGAAATATATTGTTTTTGTTTTGTTAATTCAGTGTTCTTCGTAACTTTAAATTCGTCGACCAGCATAAAGACATATCCATATCCTGGGCAGGCATACCCTTCCATGCGACAATTTGATAATTAAAATTTTCAGGCCAAACTTTCAGGGCAAGGTTCTGCAATCTTTTCAGATAACGAGACACTCAATAATTCCTGACCTGATAAATCAAAGATGTAGTGGTGTCTTTACATAACAAATCACCCCATTATAAAATGAAGTCGAAAGAGGTAAGCATATTGTATAGAGCTAGATTTGACTTCGGCGCTGATTTTCTTGAGCTTCAAAGAACCACTCTGGTGGCGCCATCTATTGCACAGTTGAGCAACTTGGCAAGTAGACACGTGGCCTCCGAGGTAGGCATCGACCAGAGAGGGTCGTTTGAACGGTGTGGCGGTTTGCGCTGCTTTGTGCCTGCTTCCTTGCTCTAATACTAAATAAGTTGCTTCCAAAATGTAATTTATTTACAATCACAACTTTGATCAGAAAGCCCTTATTCTAAATAGAATTACTGTAAAAAAAAAGCAATTGGTTTTATTTGCACGTGACTTTTAGAACGCAATAAAATCACTGCACAGTTATATTCCTTCGAGGCGCTGATGTGAGACCGTTTGGTTTTCCCTGAACGTATTTGTTTATTCGTTCCTTACTGTTGAGGATCCAGAACAGACTTCGACGTTTGTCCCAATCTGTGCCTTTATTTCGCCAAGTTTTTTGATCGTATGATGAGGCGTTGATTTCTGAGTGCGTTTTTTGTTTTATTATTTTCGAGTACCACCAAGTTTCCTACTGTTTGTATTCAAATTCAAACTCATATGAGAGCTAGTATCTGTACGCACCCCGAGAATGTAGTGAACTTTCGAACTATTCATTTCAAGATATATATATATATATATATATATATATATATATATATATATATATATATATATATATATATATATATATATATATATATATTCCTGGAGATACTCAGTGTAAATCCTTAAGACATTTTGAATACGCAAATAAAAATAATAATAATAAAACAAGATTTATTTCTCTTTCCATCATGATAATAAAAGACATCGGGCGTGAATTTTATATGGTTAAATTTATGCCACTTTTGCGTGCGCTGCGGCTTTGACAGTTACTTGCATAGATGATTGCAAGTAACTGGTGCCCCATGGCAAGCGAAGCATACGCGAGAGCGTGAAGTTGACCATAACACAAGCCAGCGTTTGCCCACACCAGGTGTGGGCACTGCGCGTGCGCAGAAACCGAATTCGATTGAAATGAAACGCCCGCGCATGCGTCGTGCCGTCGATAGCGTCGCCGCAGCTGCGTGACGTCGGGGCCCCGACCTGGCAATTCGGTGACGGAGCCACAGAGTACCCAATCGCAGATTTGGAGCGCGAGGATCTTGTAGCACAGAGCATTTTTCGGGGAGCCTGTAGTTAAAGCACAGCTTATGCAGCGGCGAGAACCCGAACATGGTTTTCAAACACGACGAGAAAAGAAGCAGTAGCCCGAGGAACGCGAGAAGCATGAGACGCCATGTTCGTGCGTTTCCATCGTCCATGTCCATCGTGCGTTTCAGCGTCTCGCCACAGCGGGGCACCCGTTACATGCCTCTTGTAGAGTGCCTTCATACACACGCGCGCTTTTGCTTGAGTGGTGACATCTCAGCCATTTTTCCGCCGAATCGTTTCTTTATGCATTTTGAAGCGCGCGCATTCCGGTGTCACTCAGCTCGAGCGCGTAGCTTTGGCTAATGCATAGACGCCATTTTACCGCCCAAGTCACCCACGAGTACACGAGAGCGTCACGCGCTGGCACATTCAGGACTACGATGGATGTCTTCAGCCTGAGACAGCCAGACATGTAGGCATCCAAGCCTCTTAAAAAGCCCCTCTATCCTGGGAAAAATGGCGTCATTCATTGTTGTGGAAACGCTTGAGACACATGCCGCGCGCCACTTCTGGGAGGAACATGGCGTCTGAAATCAAGCTCAGTGCCGCGCTGTGCCGCCATGATCTTCCCAAGGGCTGCACGTTGCGCGTACCTCTTGCATCGACGCACATTGCAATAGTTTTGCAACCATCCCGCTCTACCTCTTCACTTTCGGCGGTCGCATCTCGTGGCGATCTGCCAGGCTTTGTCAGTATAGAGGACGCTTTGCCTCGACAGACTTGAAATCGCATGTGCTCGCTCACACATGGCGGCAGCCAGACATTGGCTCGCGAGCGGGATAGGTGGCCGAGCGCACCAGCTCGGAGCACGTGGAGAGAAAGTTCGCGCTGCAGCACTTAAGGATCCTAGGTTCAATCTACTTGGATTAAAATTAGCACAATGTCTTACTTTGACGAAAAATATTACATACCCCCACTTGGATTTCAAACTTGTGCCACTGGCGTCGTCTATGTGCCACTGGCGTCGTCTATGAAATCCCCATGACGTGTGGGATGACATACGTGGGCCAGACGGGCAGGTCCGTCAATGATCGCACCCGAGAGCACGCTGCCTCTACAAGAACGACGCCTTCGGGGCACCTTGCAATTCATTGCAATAGCTGCTCTTGCACCCCGGCCTTCAATGACACCAAGATTTTGGCTAGATACAAAGATAAAGTGTCGCGGGAATTACACGAGGCGTATGCAATTAGGACCAGAGACAAGAATTGTATAAGTGACACGTCGGTATCCTTATCTACAAATGAGTTTGAATTTTTGAAACGCGGGCTAAGTAGATAAAAAAGAAAATATTTTTTTTTTGTGTGTAGCTATGTAACGTGTGAATTTTCAATAAACATCAGTTGAGAGTGCGCCTTGTCTTGTTTCCCTTCGTCTGTGTCCCTGTATTTTTTCGGCGCTTTTTGCTTGCAATGAACCAACTGGCCCAAATCTCCACTTTACTGCAGTTTATTTCTTTTGCAACGGGCTCTGTTCTATGTTCTCCTAACAGCCATCAATCCGTTTATCCATTAATTAACCTTATCGCCCTCTCGTGCTGTCGAGCCAGACACCTTTCATATGCCATTCGCCGTGGATACTATCCATGTGAAGTGACCTCCCTCTTCAACGGAGTCCAGCCTTCTACTGGTCATGCCAGGAGAATTTGCAGAATTCTCCGGTCTGAGACCTGGAAACAAGTTGAGGGGTACAGGGATTGCTTGAAGATCACGTGCTATTCTTCTGGTGCCGGGACACACGCTGCGGAACAAGCCTTCAGAAAACACCTTCGAACAGCGGCACAATACACAGATGTCCTTTGGGAGCAAGTCCGGACTTCGCTGGTGAAGAAGAGTGCCGCCAGCGTCAAGAAGCAAGAGGGTGTCACCATTCTTGGAGGTGCCACTTTACCACCAGACATCAAGTCTGCCTTAGACCACGGACCAAAGTTTAGCCAGGAACCGAGATTGTGCCCCGTCACAAAGCTGTCCTTGGTGAGATGGATGGGCGGCTTGGCTGTGCCTGAGCACCAAGAACGATGCGTGGCCGACGGCGTGGACGTTCTCCAACGCACCGCTGGCCAATCAACGAGAAGCTTCAAGACCAGCAACATCGTCACCTACTTTTCGGAACACAACCTCAAGCTGGTTACTGCTGACAAGGAAGGAGGATTCGTCGTTGCTCCGTCCGCTCTGTACGGTGCGAAGGCAAGCCAGGCCATCGACAAGAATTTCAAGGGAGTCTCTCCGGGACCCTTGTCAAAGGTGAAATCTCGGGCCCAGGACTTATGCAGCAAATTGGAACTATCGGGGTTGCTAAAGAGCGTGAAGTCGAGCAAGAAATTGAACCTCGACATATTCTTTACTGCTAAAACACATAAGCCTGAAGTTCCCTTTAGGGCCATTGTTACAGAAAGAGGCGCTTGGCAGTTTCACATGGGTAATTTCCTGCGCAAACATTTGTGCGCGCTTGAGTTGCATGACCCGTTCATAGTGCGAAATTCAGAATGTGTCATTGAAGTTTTGAGGCAAGGGGGCCAGTGCATGCGCAGTGGGTTTTCCATCGACGTCGAGGATTTATTTTACTCGATTCCTCATGAACCCCTATTCTCGGCGGTGAGACAATGCATAGACCAGAACGGAGTTGTCGCTTTCCAGAATTCTTCGGGCATCAGTGTTGATAGCTTTCTTGAGCTCCTGGTTTTTTACTTAAGACATACGTTTGCGTCATTCGAGGGGGGTCTTTATGTGCAAAGAAAAGGCGTTTGCATCGGGTCCAATGTTGCACCTGTTTTGTGTGACATTTTTCTAGGCAGCTGTGGAAAAAACATCGCTTTGAACATTTCGAACGATGACAATGTGAAGATCTTCAGATACGTCGACGATTTCCTCATCCTTAGCCACTCGGCGGGGCCCCCTTACAGTGAAGTCTCTCAGTTGCTAGACGTGTTTAAATTGTGTTGCTCCGGGTTGACATTCACGCATGAGTTACAAAAAGAAAGCAAACTGCAATTCTTGGACCTCGAGCTGTCGTTTTTTGGGGACCATGTTTGTTGGAAGTACGCGCCTCGAACTAGGAAGGGCATCCTTCCTTTTGATTCCGCCCACTCGAAGGTAGTGAAAAGGGGCATAGCCAGTTCGTGCCTGGGGGCTTCTCTCAGAAAGTCATGTTTGCACAGTGCGCAAGGCAGCTTCGAGGGTCAGATAGAACGCCTGCAGAGGGCTGGTTTTCCGTTGAGAGCTTTGGTTGAAGTGGCAGAAAGCTTAATCAAAAAGATTAAAGGTAATCGGAAATCAAACAGCGATAGACCGACCACGAGGCCTGTTGTCATTCCATATATGCACAATGTAACGCACAATCTGAAAAAGGTAGCCCAGCGCTACAATGTACCGGTAGCTTTTTCAGCGCCCAATAAGATGGCGCGACTTTGTCGCCAGATCAATTCCCCACAGCCATCTTCAGATCCCTGCACTACCAAACATCGAAATAAGTACGTTGAATGTGCCACTGGCGTCGTCTATGAAATCCCCATGACGTGTGGGATGACACACGTGGGCCAGACGGGCAGGTGCGTCAATGATCGCACCCGAGAGCACGCTGCCTCTACAAGAACGACGCCTTCGGGGCACCTTGCAATTCATTGCAATAGATGCTCTTGCACCCCGGCCTTCAATGACACCAAGATTTTGGCTAGATACAAAGATAAAGTGTCGCGGGAATTACACGAGGCGTATGCAATTAGGACCAGAGACAAGAATTGTATAAGTGCCACGTCGGTATCCTTATCTACAAATGAGTTTGAATTTTTAAAACGCGGGCTGAGTAGATAGAAAAAAAAATTTTTTTTTTTTGTGTGGCTATATAACGTGTGAATTTTCAATAAACATCAGTTGAGAGTGCGCCTTGTCTTGTTTCCCTTCGTCTGTGTCCCTGTATTTTTTCGGCGCTTTTTGCTTGCATTGACCTAATACAAAAATGTTTTCACACCTAACCGATCCGTACACGCCGCCTCGCTGCGACATTCTCATACAGCTAATTACAGAGAACAAGCTAACCTGGGCAGTCGATGAAACGATTTGTCAATCAAACAATCTGTCGATGAAACATCGCGTGTCAATGAAACGATATGTCGATGAAACATCGCGTCGCGTTGAGGACGGCGCCGTTACGCGACATCAGGTCGATGTTGTAACGCGGTCGTGACGTCGCGCGCGTCGAGGACGACGTCGACCTGATCGTCGACGCTGACGTTGACGTCGACGCCCCACGCTTACGTCAAACGTCGCTATTACGTCATATTACTGTCGCCTTGACGTCGCATGACGTCAACGTTAACGTCGTTTTGACGTCGTGTGTTGTCGTCAACGTCGAGGTCTACGTCAAAGCGACCTTAATATAAAATCATTACAAAATCTTGACGTCGTATAACGTCGTCGCCTTCGCCAACGTCAACTTTGGCGCGGTGTCACGACGAAGTCCTGACGTCGTGTAACGTCACCGTCTTCGTCGACAATGACGTCGACGTCGTCGTGACGTCGAGTTGCGTTATGTCGACAACGACGTCGAGGACCTGACGCCAAGCGTCTTTATGACGTCGCGTTGACGACAAGAACGCCGTCGTCTTTACGTCGCGTGACGTCGTCGCCGTCAGCGTAAACGTTGACATCTACATCGTTGTCAACGCGATATGACATCAGAACGCAGTCTTGATGCCGAGTAACGCGCGTTTTCAACGTAGACTACGATGTGGACGTCAAGGCGTCGTCGTGATGTCGCATGGCGTTGTGACGAAACGTCAGGTCGCGGTGGCGTTATGTATTGACTTGACGCCTCCATGTCTGGTCGTATAAAAATATAGACCGTGGCATTATTGTTTCTATGGCCTCCACCTTCGTGCCGGTCGAGCAAGGCATTAGAACGCAACGCTTTTTCTTTCATAAGAAGGGGCGGATAAAATATATTCTGTATTAAAAATCATCTGCGCACTTGGTCAATAGCTTATATTGTAAAGCTCGTCTACTTATTGCTTTTGTAAATCCGAGTCACTTCGCTCGTTGTGCCCTCAAATTCTTTTTTCACATGCGGAGCTTCAGAAATAGCACTCCGGTGGCCCTACTCAACAACGTGCTTCTTGTTTCTCTTTTGACGGTCTCGGTGGCCGAGTGGGCTGGCTCACACCAGCTCGGAGTACTTGGAGCGAAAGTTCGCGCTGCAGAACCCAGGGATCCGGGGTATGATCCACACCCCTGCCCGTTTCGATCTGAATGAGCAGCGTACCGGCGTGCGGTCGTGCATCTTTACTGCGCGGTGCACGTTAAAGACCGCAGGCTAGCGGCTGTACTGCACTGTCGAGAAAAACTTTCGCTAAGTTTGCCGGGAAAATTTTCTGCTAAATTTAGCGGTAAACTTTTACCCTCGTGACGTCACGATCAGCATGTAAATTTCACTTGTGACGTCACACGTGACACGTGACGTCACAAGTTTCGCTGGTTTACCGCTCTAAGTTTACTCAAGCTCGTTGGTGGCGAGTGGCCGAGTGGGCTCGCGCACACCAGCTCGGAGCACGCGGAACGAACGCTTGCGCTGCAGAACTCAGGGATCCTTGGTTCAATCCCCCCATCCCAGCCCGTTTCGATCTGGATGAGCATCGTACCGGTGTGTGGTCGTGTATCACTACTGCGTGGTGCACGTTAAAGACTCCAGGCTAGCGGTTGTACCGCACTCGCTAAATCTCCAGCTGGGAGACAAGTCGCCCGTTGAGGCAGACTAAACTCTAGGCTGAATAAACATACACACACCCCGATTTATTTTTTTCGTTGCGGCGGATGAAAGTGATGTCTTGATTTTGGATTTGCCTGGCTTGTGATGGCTGATCATAGTCATCAAATTGTATTTAAATTTGGATTAAAGCTCGTGACTGAGCACAAGGATGTGGGGTAACGTGTTTTTTATAAGACGCCGAAGTTATTTATGAAAATATGCGCTTGCACTATAATATTTTGCGTGCCAATTACTTTACCCATCGTCATTGCAATCATTTTGGAGTCACAATAAGTTGTCCCGTGTAGCACCAACCACTGCACCAACACACTTGGAATGTGTTTCGACGGGTTGAAGTGCACTCGCTTGAAGTGCAGTAAACTAGCCCGTCTGACGGGTATAAGTTCTAGGCTGTATAACACAATTTTTTTTTTCAGTTATTTTTTGTCATCAGCGAAGCGCCGATGTAGTGCTGCTCACCTGTCGACAGCTACTTATCGTCTGCAATGTGCAACAATTTTGGCGGTGCGACACAGAACTGGTGAACCCTCCCGCCAGTACGCGCCTAACGCGAGGTCAGCACTATGCTTGTAGCGCTTCGCTGCATGTGTGAACAGCCCTTATTTGTGATTCACTGCAAGAACAAGAAAGAAAAACGGGAAAATTTTTGACACATGAATTCTTTGCGTGAGGGACAGAACCAGCACCACTTTTCCTGAACTCCTCAACCTCGAATTTCAGCCACCTTTCAATCTAGGGCACACGTGCGGGTCGTCTGCTACAATTAACATAAACGTTCTGATATTTCAGAGAATTAGTACGGTTTAAAAAGGTACAATAATCGTAAGGGATTTTAATTAGAACAAGACAAGCTCTAATTAACGAATCGTTGTTTAAATAGCCGTCCTCTTCTCTGAAACTTGTTTCTTGCGCACAGAGTCGAGCTTTATATAGTTCCATGATTTAAAATTATCTTAAACAAATCTGAATACGAATACAACGAAACCTGCCTTAAAAGGAAACGGTTTAGTTCCTATACCATATAACTAAACAAATAAAATCAGGTGCTAGAATGCCATCTGAGAACAGCAAGAATGCGCGAAGGGAATCTTTTGAAATTTTTTCAGAATCAAGTGCATGGTGTTTACGAAAACACTGCTGTCGTTGCACTTATCATATTTTTGTTGAGTTCCTATGTTTACCAGGGGCAAGCTCAACGAGATCATTAGCTTTTTTGAGGCTGAAGCTCTATTTGGCCCCTGCTTCGACAAAATTACTGGCCTATAAGGCCCGCTTCAGACAAAGCAATTTCAACCAGCAACTTGACGTCGCAACACCAGCAACACGGGCCGCCCGCGTTCACACGCAGCAACCGAATTGCTCCGACTTGCCATCATCATCATTAAATTTGATTTTTCTTTCATTATTTAGACGCCCAGCTACGCGCTAAAAACGCGTTCTTATATCTTTGAACGGCGTTGAGAATACTAACTAATTTTTCTGAAACTGTTTATTTCCGAAAACGATCCATTTCAAATCAGAGCTAAGTCTTTAGCTGTCATCATCGCCACCACAGGGGTGTCACGTAAAAATATCGCGTCTTTGATTGGCTGCAGCCGCTTCAACCGTCTTCGAATTGCTCCGAGTTGCTCGCTTGTTCGAGCCGGACCCGATCTCAGCAATTCGCGTCGATCTAGGGAAAGCTAGGGAACAACCCGCCAGCAACCTCAAAATTGCTGGAAAAGTTGCCCCGTCTGAAGCGGGCCTGAAGCAATAATTTGACCCAAATTTGAATACGCGAGCGTTGTGTGGAATCCACATCAAAATTAACTAATATCAAACCTAGAATCAAGTCAAAACAAAGCTCACCCGGTTCACCCTAAACGATTATTCTCCAGAAGGTAGTGTCTCCGCCTTAAAATAAAGACTTGGTTTTGCTTCCATAAGCCACACGACGCAAAATTAATCGCATGTGTTTCTCCATCAAGTTTACCATAGTAATTCACAGTTCAGAAATATTTACTGTCAAAAAGCCAATTATATTTCTTCTCGAAAGACAACACTTGTAAACTCCTTCAATTCCGTTGCAATAATAACTCATTCATGTTTTCTCTCTTAATATTGTCTATTACAGAATGAAATAACTTGCCAGATCATGTTGTAACCAACTTAGATATTACAGCGTTTCAAGAAATGTGCGTGCTTTTGTTCAATGGGTAGGGAATGTCTGATTATGTATATATATATATATATATATATATATATATATATCTTGTTTTCTTTCTGGTTAGATGAGATGTGGTTGTGTTAGTGTTCTTACGTTCTTTTTTGTATTGTAGTCCCATTTATTGCCACCCCTCTCATGTAATGCGTCCTCAAAAGACGCTCTTGAGGTAAATAAATGAAATGAAATGTTGCTGCGTTATAATGTGAAACTGAGTTACGACACTTCAAATTCATATTTCATGAATAAACAATAAAAATGTGAGTACAATATTTAAGAAAAAAGAGTAAGTATATAACCGCCCGATTCCTTTATCAATTCATTAAAAAAAAGTGAAAGCCGTTTACAACTCCCTGTAACGCCGAATTGGAGCGCAGCTCTTGAGGAGGAGGAGGGAAGGGTACTAAGGGAGGGTAGACCCCTCCTCCTCCTCCTCCTTCTCCTCCTTCTCCCCTCATTCTTTAATATGCTCCGGGGGGTCACCTGACCTCGGGGGGGGGGGGGAGGGGGTCACGTGACTTCGGGAGTGGGGGTGGAGGGGGGGTTACGTGACTTCGGGTAGGGGGGTCACGTGGGGGTAACCTTGGGGGTTACGTGACCTTGAGGTGACCTTAAGAGGGGTCACGTGACCTGGGGGTCACGTGACCTTGGGAGGGGTTACGTGACCTTGGGGTAACCTGGGGGTCACGTCACCTTGGGTGACCTTGGGGGTCACGTGACCTTAGGGTGACCTTGGTTACGCCGACGGTGACGGCGACGGCGACGCCGCTCAAGCCGGAAAAGGGCGCCTAAGAGCTGCGCTCTAAAATAAGAACGCGACTTGGATTCATTACAAGTTCAGAAACTCTGAATGCGTGGAAGCATGCCTTGAAAATATGAAAACTTGCACTTTCTTTTATTATTGTGCGTTAAGTTTTCACAAATGCATGTCATATTCTGCACTAAGACACTGATGATGAATTGCCCGATTATTTACAAAAAAAACACTATACGTGGCAAGCGCACAGGCGCGACATTCTCACTGCAAACAGGAGCGTTACCACAGGTTGGCGCCGAGGGAGCCTAAGTGGTAAATTTTGGTACCTGCCAGTACCTTTTCGAAGTAAAATGGGAAAAAGTGCCGAAGTCGTGTTTGTGCTAACAATGTGTTGCAATGCATCTCACGGAGCGAGGGGGGGAGAAGGGGGTGAAACTGAGGATGTGAGAAAAAAACGCACAGGAAAACAAAATGACACACGTCAACGAATACACGATCTTTATTAACGCTATTTATGAAGTGTGTGCATTTGGTTCATCTTTTGTTAGTGCAGCGACACTTACACATTTTTTACATTCACACGGTAGCGCGCGTTTTTTTTTTTTTTTTTTCAAAATCTAAAAAGAAAGCAACCAACCCTGGTCCCAAAGGTGCGTCGATTTATTACGTTATACAAACACTAAGAGGCCAGGTTATATTGTTTTTTGTTGTTTTTTTTGGCTTCGTGCTGTTCGACTGAATATTTAATAGTAGCATAAAGCCGACCCAGAACAAGAAGTGGTGGGGAACAATCCAAGAAAACAGAACAAAATCATCCCCCAAGTTGAAAGCTGACGGGCACCCGAAAATGTTTTCCCAAACACGCACTTAGAGTACGCTTTCAGAGGAAGTGGTTTGATGCAGAGGTTAAAAAGCAAACGTATTTCGATCCTCGTCATTGGTAGACAATGAGAAAATTTCAATCTGAAGAAAATGTGCCCTTTATTAATTTTCAAATAAATGATGTCATAAAATGATAAACTAGATATGAACAAGTTTGATTTTGGCGATTTCCCTTCAAGTTCAACGTCACCACAACAAGTGTATCAGACACCAAGCGAACATAAATATGTCTACAAGTTGAAAGTCACTAGAGTCATCTATTTGCAACTGAATGCTTAGCCTGATAATAGGTTTCTTCAGTCAAACTTAGTAGTGTCTCTTTCCGCTATACTCTGTCTGACCTAAACATGGAGTGCAGGGAGGGCTCTAAGCACAAGTCCTTGCCTTTAAGTGCGCCTGGACTGCGCAAACACTGGCGCAACTGAGCGCTCGTGCAGTAACAGCATCAGTTAAAGACAGACGCTCTTGCCTAAATCGTTTGCAGTGTGTCCACGTCAAGGCGAGACGAAATATCGCGCGTTCCTGAGAGAAGAAAACCGTGTTTTTCGGCACGGGTAAATAAACTATACATTGTAGAAAGATCAAACCCCGTGAGAATGTGACGCTAGTGGTTGGGATACAACGTGAAAGATTGAAAACATGACGTTACCCGGACCAAAATATTATTGACGAATACCTAGTTTTTCTATGAGTCGACGTCCAGTCAAGCGCAATATTTCCAAGACAAGAAATTCCATTGTAAGCTCGTTTAACATGTACTATCGCAGAAAGAAAAATAACAAGAATAGAATACCCCTTTCCTTGCTAGCAAGTGTTTTTCACTGAATTGGATGCTACTGTCACGTTTTATTTGCGTTTTATTCAAACCGCTAGCGCCATATTCTCACGGAGGGTAAGCTTTCTGTGATAACTAAGTTATTTAACCGAAAAAACAAAAAACAAAACACGGTTCTGTTTTCTCGGGAACACCTATATCATAGATGCCCTTTCCAATGTGCGCGACTTCCCGCAGCTACTCCGAGGTCGCCATAATTTGGGTCCTCACTTCAAGCGTTGATTGGACACGAATACGGGTCTCTAGGACACGAGTGCTGCGTGAGTGCTCGGGGTGAACTCGGACCCAATCATCACTTCGTGCCGGAAGCGATGGCGAGAATGCGGCAGCCGCCAGTGTTTCTTGATGGACCTTTAAAACGGGTCTATTGTCTAAAACCTTTCTAACCAAGAATATGCGTCTGCAAGTTTGACCTCAAGCATCAACAACTCCCCAAAGAACATTACATTTGAAGCCATACCGTCCCTTTCACTAGGGAAGGCTAAGTAAAAAGAAAGCGGTATTATTAGTAGAGTCCTCACAACTCGAATGTTTTGCACTATTAAGCTGCATGCAGCAGCTCCGCCTTAGGACTTCCCTTAGAAACGTGATTCTGTGCATCCACTCTTCGATACATCACAAGGAAGTGAAGAAGAAGCAACCGCCCATGACAGTAGGAAGGAAAGAAACACGAGACCTGCCCTCGAGTACATAACGCCGGAACTGTCGCAAGGCATGTGTTTGCGTGGCGAGGGTCAACAGCAAACGAAGCTGCGTGTCTGGTCCCTGTGACGAGTTAAAGGCAAGCGTTATCGAGAAAAATAGAACATCAAAAGCGTTGAAGAAGAACGATAAAACAACAACAGCGTATTCAACCGTATATAGTAACAATCTGTGTAATGGCGAAAAAGACAGAAAACATTTGGTATGTGACTAGGCGGGGAATGCGAACGATATCGCGCCTGAATGACGTGTTTTACAAACTGACAGAGCGATAGTTTAACTCGAATTTTCTGTTTATCGTATATTTTCTGATAAAGGAAACTACATGAACTTACTTAGCTGCCTGACGGAAGTGAACCGGTTGGCTACATTATTTTGGCAATATGGGATCTGGAGTAGATTCTCCGCTTCCAGCATGGGCTGGTGGCCTCTATCGTGTCTGGCTTCGCGTGCGCCAAAGTGTTATAGAAGGTGGAACGCTCGCACTGGAGGGAGCATCTACCGCTGATCTTAGGTTGCAACAGACTATAGCTACGCGTTACATACCGCAAGCAAGCTGAGCTAACGTGAGTTCACGTTCAGCGTTGACGAAGCACAGACAAAAATTCTCCCACATACAATGGTTTGTCTAAAGAACTTCAGATAAACCATGGTATGTTGGCTGGTACCAATCCGCTTGTTGGCACTCAAATTGGCTCCAGGTTTTACCAACAATTGCGACGAACATTTTGACCCGCTTTAGTTTCGCTTGCTTTCGACGCTTGGCCTTTCTTTTGAGATATCTTCGACAAGGGTTTCCGATTTCGCGCTGTGTGCATTTTGACGTAGAACCGAACATTGATGTTTTAGTGCGCCTAACGCGTGCTAAAACCTTCTAGCTAACTTTGTGTTTGCTAGGAAGTTACTTCCTTACAAAAGCCATGCGTTGTGCGTCCACGTCATGTGAGTAGCTCAGTTAAAGTATTATCACGTTGTTAGCACTTCTGTAGCACACAAAAACAGAAAGGGAGCAAGTATAATAATAAATAAACCCTCGGTTGCTTTGGTGATTAAAAGGCCTATCTCGCCATCACCCGCATGTGGTATCAAAATGCCACTCGAAAGTTTCTTGCGGAATAAGCAAGAACGCATTGCAATGTCCATGCAATATCTCAGCGTCCTCAATAGCATTGCAAATTAAATACCGTAACGAGATGCGCATATTAATTGATTTTCTAGAGTAAAATCATGCAACCATTGCGAAGCAATGATGCTGTGCTCGAAGATGACAATGCAAGAGCTAATCAACCACCCGAGGTTAGAGTGCCCGCTCTCTTGACATTCGTGCTCTCCCGCACTTTCATAGCAAAACATTGTAAATGAATTGAAAGACAGCGATATATACGCAACTCACGACTAAATGTGAAGGTGATGTCAAACACTCTACGAGTGAACATGCATTCCACTCCACTTTTTTGCAATAAACAGCGCGTCTACAGCCACAGATTCTCCCTTAGCGGTAGGGACGTCGTGCGTCCACGAACGCATGTGCACCGCGCTGTCCACGCTGTTGCACAGTCGCGCGACGTCGAGGCAAAAAGTTATGGCTGGCGCAGCGCGACACTGGGTTCGCCAAAAACAGCCCAAAGGAAAAACCCCAGGGTGCGGCGCATCCAGCCGTTCGATTTACGCAAAACCTGTACGCGCTAAGGTCTTTTGGGTTTTGCAGAGTGAGATGCATTCCTCCAGTAAAGTATTCAGTGATCGTTATGAACCAGGGGAATTACAAGCGGGTAGACAGAAAAAAAGGAACCGAATCCTAACAAGGTCCGTGTCCTTGGTCACTTTTTTCTCTTTATAATTGATCGAATAGAAGGTAATGAACGCGCCAAGCTCATCATTATTACGTAAATATTCAAAAAACAACTGCGCCTAGTATCGAAGTTAGGCATTCTCCTTCGTGGTGCTTCTTTGAACGTATTGAAATACAACATAAATTATACTGGAAAGAGAGCTTGTCAAGATTGGAGTTGAACATGACGTGATATTACATTTTTGCGGCAGTAAGCTTCCTTCCATTTGTGTTCACGCGGTGTAGACAAAGCACAGCACTCACTCTGGAAAACACTCTTCTATATTCGACTTACACCTAAAAAAACGCTCATGTTGTCCCTCTATCCTCTAATGGCAAGGCTTTTCGATTTTAGGAGAGTAGGCCACATTTTAAACACGCAAGCACTCCTACAACGGTGAGTGGTACTACTCTAGTAAACATTTTCCGCAAGTAATTTACTATGTATGCTGCGTCATTGTTTATTTGCAAGGTGCATGATATTTAAAAGATGTGTAACGTTGTAGCGAACAGGAAATAAAAACGATGACGGTAAAACAGATTTGCGAATAAAAGTGTATGTGTTGAACTATGTTTGTGCACTGCGTGTTTTCTCGCTGTATTTTGTTCACGTTCGTGTGTACAAGGTTTGTCGACCGCGGAACCTTGGCCTGAAAGTTCTCCTAGATGTTCCAGTCATTTAGTTTTTTTTTTGTGTTTTTTTTTTTTAATTTTCTTATTCGATCAAATAAGATGAGAGGACGCATTCCTGCAAATATGAAGACGCTTATTTAGCATAAAGTTGACATCGCGTTGAGATCAAATTTATATCTCTTAAAAATAGATTCATTAATTGAAAAGATTATTGGTAGATCATAAAAATGACGTGGGATATTTATTGCAAAACCCACCCTTAACTTTACGTGGACTTGTCTTGGTCGCGCAGAAGAGACAGGCCCATAGTTAACAGGACTCTTAAAAGCGTTGCGACTACAATCTTTCAACTCTACGTTGAAAGAAAAAAATTTTAAATCTTCTAATAATTTGATGCAATCACTACTGGGTTGTTTTTTTCTTCGCGAAGTAAAAAAAGAAAAAAAAAATTGTATGGTGTTCGTATACAAATATTTTAAAGGTCCGTGCAACGATATTTACTTGAAATGTGCCAGTAGACAGATGAGAATTCCTGCTGATCGGAATTCAATGCAAGAGACTTCAAGTCTTTATGTGCGCGACTTTGGTTCCCGTATGACTGGATAAAATGAAAGACAAACAATATGGAATGTTTTTGTCCATATCAAAGTAGGATAGAGCGCAGAGTAAGATAGTAGCGAACACGGTAAATAGAAAATACCAATTGGAACATACTCTAAAAAACGATGAGTACCTCATGAAACGAAGGCACTATGCTATTTGAACAAAACAAACAGACTTTTTTAAAATTAAATCCACGAACAGCATGGCAGTATGGTCTTAACAGGCCATCTATCGAAGGATACGAAGAACATACGGCCACCTAGCTGGAAACACGGCTAACTTCCTGAACAATTTCCGTGAAACATGCAGAAACACTAGGATCTTCGAGTTTAAAAGATAGGTTCGCAGAATATTTAAATGGTGCCCTTGTTCTGACTGAACAAGCAGTGCCATGTAAACGTAAAGCTTGAAGTTTTATATGTAAAGGTACAAGAAGGGCGCGAAAACAACATGTTTCGAAACATTGAAGTAGTCCTAACGGCTATTTTTCAGTTCTGTAATCTCCTTTGTCCTTGTCACCACTTGGATGACACCATGTCGTAGGTACTTGCGCGTGCGGATAACGCCGACCGTTGCGGCCGAACTCCTTAACAATAGAGCAGTACTACGTTGGAGCAGGCCCTGTAACCACACATAACAAACTGTTGTGGGATGTTAGGTACTTAAGTGCCAAACAGGACCGAAAGAAGGATATGTCGATCAACTTGTCTGCTCTATACTACTACATTTATAATAAACTTGCCACGCGGCGAATAAGCGCATGCTATTTTTTCTTGCTTTGTATTTCTGACAAATATCTATTTGGAATAAAACAAAATCCTCGAAGAAAAATCTTTCTTTGCAGTGCGTACTGCGTTGGCTTTCGTCACCAGTCGCTTAAGCCTCATTGAACTGCATACGCCTTCTGAAATTGAATAGTCCATCGACATTACGAAATCCCGACACATATCTGGAGTGGAATCGGTACAATGAGCGTACCACATCAGCACAACAAATTAAACACCCACAGAAAACGTCCACGATGAAAGCAGAAGTCTGGATGATTGAAGCAACACACGTTAGGCGAGGACAACGGCGTGTCGACGCTTCTTCATAACGGCGCTTCGGCGGAGTTAGCTCTTGACGAAGCAGCCGTGGATGGAGGTGCAGGCACGGACGTCGGGAGGAACCTCAGCGCGGGCAACTTCGGTCAGCGTCTTGGCGTCCAGGACAAGCAGGAAGTCGGGCCTGGTGTAGTCCGTGTCGTTCACCACAGTCAGCAAAACGCCTGCGGTACCAACAGTGCAGTGTGAAGTGGTGGACCACAGCCTCATCTATGCAGCTCTCCACTGCTTATCGCACCAGGTGAAAAATGACTAGTTACAGGGTTGTGAACGACATCCCAGCGACGACTCGCGCCCAGTGACGCCCATTGAGTGGGCGTCTGACCTTCCGCTGAAAAAATGGACTGCACAAGCTCAGAACGCGTTTCACAGCCCAATAAGCAAGGATGGCAGCGCGCGGAAGCCTTGTATTGGAATAGTTTAACAGCACATCGCGAAAAGAGCCAACCTAAATGGGCATAGGGAAAGAAACGAACAGAAATAAAAGGGGATTCGGGAACTGGCCGCTGGCGAGCTTTCCTTCAAGAGGTTATCTAACTGTTCGGGATAAACGTTTTTTTATTCCTGTCGATTAGTTGTGAGAAACGTGTACGCATCCGGTTGCGAAGAGGCTCTCCTATCACGCAGGTTGTAATTTTTTTATATAAATATTTGCGTTTAAATGCATCACCCTAGTTTCTTGCATATTAGGTAGAGAACAACTTAAAATTAAAACAGTGGCTGGGTGGCCCACTCCACCGCCCAATTAAAAAAGTATGCATTTAACCATTTATTCATTTATGGCGCTTAAGATGGCAATTAAGCATTTATATAAAGAAATGTAGGGCAGATTAGATTTACTAAAAAACAGGCCTGTCATTGACCTAATACAACATTCTATATCTCTTCACATTGAAGTCGAAACGCCAAACAACTATTTATGCGTTGTTCTTTTTCAAAGGATCTAACCTGGAACAAACATATTAATCACGTCCAATGCATCCAAAAAAAGCTTGGTTTCGTAAGGCAGACTGCGTCAGGCACACCAAGCTACAAGTCTGCTTCCTAATAAAACAATTGTAATACCAAAACTGGATTATGGAAACGTCTGGATTATGAAAGCGTCATCTGCAATCCACACCACTATCTCACCTTTCGAAGTGGTGTCATTAAAAAGTTAAGCCACCCGCTTTATCTTCAGTAACTACTCATACCTAGTCAGTGGGACGAGTTTAAAAGAAAAGATGGGATTGCCTTCTTTACAAATATGACGTAAATATTCTCGCTTGTTGTTGTTGTTGTTGTTGTTGAGTGTTGTTACACACGGGAAGAGGGGATGCCTGCACGTAATGTTAGCCTCCTTGGGCAGGGGCAAGACTCGCACAGGCGGGGAAAGAGGGTGAGAAAAGAAGAGAAGAGGGGTTGGGGGGTGATTTGGTCACCAATCTCTGGATGAGTAGGGTCGAATCAGGAGGCTATTTTCTTGAGGGAGAGGGGACACTGCAGAACTGTCTTCTGGTATGGAGATCACAAATTAGTCGATGACAGTTGAGACGAGAAGGCGTGGCTGGTCTAGGTGGCGGGCCGGTGGGCTAGAGGCGCGTTGCAAGTCCAGTGGCTTTGAGGTACTCAAGAAGAGATTTATAAACAAGTTCTCTTCTTCGTCGACCTCCGGTAGGAAAAAGGATTTCGTTCTTTTGAGTCACAGTTGTGCTTCCACTTAGGATGGTGGTAAAAAAGGACCGTCGAGCTTGATCGTAGTGAGAACAATTTAGGAGGACGTGGTCAAGGTCCTCTGGCACATTGCATTTGGCACAGTTGGGTGTACTAGACCTGGAGATCTTGTGAAGTGTCGTTGATGTGTAGGCGCAGTTTGCACGAAGGCGATGGAGCAGCGTGGAATCTGATCTGGTTAGTTTTGACTCGGGGAGCGATGGAGGAGGATTCCCGCTTGCAACTTCTGTATGGGGGTGACGCATTATGGTAATTAATTTGCACAGTCTGCGCGCTTCGCAATAACGTGGAATGAAAAGACTGGGTTCTTCTTCCTTGTGTGCCTTTGAAGCAAGGGCATCGGCGCGTTCGTTGCCGGGGATACCCATATGTGACGGAATCCATTGAAAAGCCAACTGCCACCCTCGCATGCAAAGTTTTCGGGCCTTGTCGGCCACACATTGGGCCAGAAAAGGAGCTTGGTCTGAAGCTTCCAAATTGGATAACGCACTTCGAGAGTCGGAGAGAATAACAGTCTTGCAAGGATTGAGGTTGTGAAGCGCATCTAATGCCGCTGCTAGTGCAGCCAGCTCCGCTGTCGTGGACGTGGTTGCGAAGTTGAGGCGGTGTGATGCTTCGATTCCGGCATCGGGAATGACGAATGCCGCTGTAGATGTTGCAGTTGTGGGATTCGTTGACCCGTCAGTAAACACTTGGAGCCAACCATTGTACGTGCTTGTCAGTTGGTCAGCTACAAGCGACCTTCCAACAGTGGCTGAGATAGAATTCTTCTTCGGGAAATAAGGAAGCGTTTCTTCTACAATGTACAGCGGTTGGGTTATGAAAGGTGCCGGAGGAAAGTAATGGCTATTAGGAGGTCCAATTTGTAAATTAAATTCTTGTACACATCGACCTATCTGCGAATCAAACCGCTCTTCAATGTTGGACAGCAGTGATGTCGCAGATCGTGCTCCATACATACGAGTGATATGATTCATTGCTCTTATTCTTATATGCATAGCTACTGTTTGATCCTTGGCCTCTACGAGTGTCGCCGTATTGCCCGCGAAGCGTGGCAGTCCAATGCACTGACGGAGGGCAACACGGTGAAAACGTTCGAGTGTGGTCATTTGATGAGCTCTGATTCTGATGAGAGGTAGGCTGTATAACATTCTTGAGAGGATAAGGCCACGATAGAGAATCAAAAGTCCCTGAGGAGGCAGTCCAGATTTCTGGCGATGGAAGTGACGGAGCACAGTTAATAATTTAGTGCACTGCGTTACAAGTCGTTTTATCTCGGGTCTCCATGTAACGTGGTCATCTATTTCCATCCCCAAGTATCGGTACGTTGAGACTCTCTGGATCGGTATTCCTTTAATGGTTGGCGTATTTGCAACTTTGCGGTTTGGATGTCGACCAGGGCGGTAACAGAGGAAGGCTGTTTTGCTTGTAGATAAAGTAAGTCCTAGTTCTTCTAGAGTAGAAGTCGTGCTGTCAAGAACTTTCTGAAGCCTTTTGCCGATGGTCCTTGACAGTCTGGATGGACCGACACATCAAATTGCCACATCATCGGCGTATATCGTCATGTGAACTGTTGTACTGGACGTTTCTGCGGAGTTTATGCATAGCGGAAGTTCTGCCATGGTAAGGTTAAACAGAAACGGGCTCAGTACACTTCCTTGGGGAACGCCTTGGGTCACCGACCGACGAGTGCTAAGACATTCGGCAGCTCTTACTGTTAGGCTGCGGCCAGTGAGGAACGCGGCGATATAGTCATATGTTCTTCCACCAATTCCGTACCGTGTAAGTTGACGCAGAATGGTATGGTGTGGTAGGGCATCGAAAGCTTTGCATATGTCCAAAAATATGCAGTAGACTGTTTGGTGAGTTGAACGTGCATCTTCAAGGCTCGAAACGAGATCAGCAATGGCGTCAAAGGTGCACCTCCTTCTTCGGAATCCGCAGAGTTGATCTGGCAGTGCTCCTTTGGATTCAAGCAGCCACGTAAGTCTTGAAAGTACTAGTCTTTCCATTAATTTCCCGACACAACTGGCGAGAGAAATTGGCCGGTAGGATTCAATCCGATCACCGGGTTTTCCTTGCTTTCTGATAGGAACCACTACAGAGGTGAGCCATGCTGCAGGGATTTTTGCCGTTCTCCATATGTTGTTGATAGACTCCAGTAAGGCCTCTCTATGCGGGAAGGAAAGATTTCTCAGTGCTTGAAACGTTACGCCGTCCGGTCCCGGAGCGGTTCGACGGCGCGAGCGTCGGAGGGCAACATCAAGTTCAGTGATGGTGAAATCGGCGTCCATTTCTGAGCAAGGATTTGTTTTCAATGGAACTGGAGGCTTGTCCCTGTATCCCTGTGGGGGCGGAATTGGGGCAGCGAACGCATCAGCAAGAAGCTCCGCGGTTTCTTGAGTAGTGCGGCCTAGGGCTAGCGCTAATCCTGCAACGGGATGCTCGGGTTGCTTTTTATCTTTCAAGACTCTGACGATCCTCCATGCTCTCGAAATACCCGATGGGGAACCAAACGACTCACACAGTTGGTTCCACTGTAGGCGTTGGAGGCGCTTAGTATATCGTCGAAATTTGGCATCGATCTTGCGATGTTCATTCCAATCATCCAGATCGTCTGTTTTTCGGGCTCGTCGCTGCGCGCGGCGTCGAGCAGCCCTTAGGTTTAGGTACATGAGGTCGGGAACAGGCCGGGTGTATGGTACTCTAATGGTCTTTGTTGACAGCTGAATGGCTCGTGCAATCATGGCTGTTGTGTCTTCTGTCGTGCTGCCAGCTAGAGCAAAGTTCATGTGAGATCGGAATACATCCCAGTTGGTAACTCGAACCTCTCTGTAAGTTTTGTTTGTCTTTTTGGCAAACTTGCTGGTAATCATGATCGGTATATGATCACTGCCCCAGGAATCGGCTAGCACATTCCAATCTGCCAATATATCCGGGGACAGGAACGTCAGGTCTAATACACTGCGGCCAACTCCAAGTCTGATGAACGTTTCCGCACCGTCATTAAGGGCCTCTAAATGAAGTGAAGATGTCATACTATCAAGATCAAATCCTCTTCTTGTATTTTTGCGGTCACCCCATATCTTGTTGTGGGCGTTGAAATCTCCACAGAGTATAAGATGGCCTCTGCTTCTCTGCTTTACATCGGAAAGCTCTCCGACATCCCATTTGCAATTTGGAGGGACATACACTGAGACGACTGTGAAGTCCACGTTTTTGTATCTAACAGATACAGCAGCATATTCAGCACTACTCTTCGAAACTGAAGATAGGTCTACTGGCGATTGAGGAAGGCCGGCGCGAACAAAGACTACAGATCGTGGCTTGCAGTCCTTCCTTTTTGTAGAACTGTAATAGGCTACGTAGGGCGACAGGCGGCAGTTGGATGGATCGTTGTTAGGTTCCTGAATCGCCAGTATATCAATCCTAGTGGAGAGTAGATGCCTCTGAAGATCTGGAAGGCGGGGATTTAGGCTGCAAGCGTTCCACTGTAGTATTCTTGGAATTTCGGGTTTATCGTTTGTACGTTTCTTGAAGTTGTGACTTTGAGCCGAGGCCATCCGCTCCTAGCGGTGGAAGGGTCCTGCTTTCAAAAAGGATTCCATTGCAAGCAGGGCTTGCACTTCTGGTAGGTTGTCTGAATCAGGGATCGCTTTGATGATGGCCCTTAACGCAGCAAAAAGCATTGGAATAAGGACGCTACCAAGGTCACCAGCCTGCTCTTGTCGTTTGCGCCTTGGAGCTGATGATACCGACATAGGTTGTCGGATGGTCGTCTGAGTGGTAGGGGCTGATTTCAGTAATTGCATAGTTGACGGAATTCCTCTGGCTGCTTCAGGTGCGTCTTCATGTGGTCGACGTTCTCTGTGTTTTTCTTTCACTCCATTCGTCGTCTTCTTCAATGCGTCACTGTAAGTTGGCTTTTGGGCTCGCTTATCCGTTGGAACCGGGACAGGCAAGGGGACGCGCACAACTTCAGGGTTTAAGGTGGCCGCGAACCCACGATTTTCCTTGCCATTTAAGACGTCCTGTCTTTGGATAACCGAGGCAGCCTTTCTGCGTTGACACCCAGAGAAGGTAGCGGCATGCTGGTTACCGCAGTTTGCGCACTTGGGTTCTTGCCGATTGGTGCAAGTCTTGTGGTGGTGCGGACCTGCGCACACTTTGCAGCGCCGTGGTCCACGGCAGTATTGCGCAATGTGTCCGTACCTTTGGCAATGATAGCACTGCACTGGAGGACCAAAATACTCATCAACAGTGTGACTTGTGAAGCCTAAGAGAACGCGTGTAGGCATTGGTTGGTCTGGGCGGAAGTGGAGGAGCACGCTTTCTGTCTTGCGGTGTTCCATGTTGCCGTCCTCTTGTCTTCTATACGAAATTTGCCGTTGAACAGAAATAACTCCAAGATTTGTAAAATAGTCTAGTAGTTCTTCGTCGGTATACTCGATCGGTACTCCTTTGATTTTTTCCAAATTCCGTGAGTAGGAGTGGGGTACACTTGTCGCCACTTCAATAGAGCAAAGGGTCGATATGGCTAGTAATCTGTTGGCTGCTTGCAGAGATGCAACACTCACGAAAAGGCTCCCGTCTTTGTTCATCCTATGTGAGAGTAGCTTCTCCTGTGCAACATCAATGATCTCTTTGGCCACTTCGTTAGGATTCACCCTCCACAAGGATGCATTGGAACTGTTGGGTTTGAAAACCACTGGAATGCCCGCAGGGCGGTTTTTCTTATAGTGGACTGGGGTAAAGGGCCGATTATCTTCATCGGCTTCCAGAACTTGCATGGGATCTTCTGGAGACTCGTCTTCATTGGAATGTAAAATAGCATCTTGAACGGAATAAGTAGAGGTCTTGTCATCATCATAGTCGTGATATGAGTCTGGGTCTGTACATCGTCTTTTAATAGGAGCTTTCTTGAGGTCACCGGGGATAAGGGTCGGCGGTGGTGGGGCGGTACATTGAGGTGGTGACTTGCCATGTGATAGACCAGGATCCCCTCTTTCGGGTGTTTCAGCCGGTGGCGGTTGGTCCATTGCCCAGGTCGTCGGTCCGGTGTTTACAGGGAAAGGGCGACCATGCGCCGCGTCCGGGACCTCGACGCTTGACGTCAATAAGAAAATCTGACTGGATAATATCACGAAACTTTGAAAAATCCTATTTTTCCAAAAGAGCAAGAAGAATGGCGTTGATTGCCTGAAAACGTCGTCGTCTTCCCCCTATTCTCGCTTGTGTTTCTTTCATCAGTTCCATTATAGTGATTCAACTTTCAAACAATCATTCTGAAGACCTGCGACCCAGATTTCGCCCAGACCCGGTAACACTAAAAAAGGTGAACTCCTCAAACCCTCCAAAACCACCATTTATTTTCTGTCTTCTGAACCCTTCATTTCACGTACTAAGGTATTCTTCTTATCCCCGCTTGACTCGTGGATCTGCGACTGGAACGCACTCCCAGATTCTTTGGTGACCGAAAAAGACACAAATTTGTTTAGAAATGTAAATATTTGTTTTATTGCAGAGGCAGCATTGATCGTTACGTGTGCACTTTTGAATGTTAGAAATACTGTGTCATACCTGCTCTTCTTAGCCAACGTTCTGTTTTTATCTTCTCTAAAATTAGTATAAATGTTTGTGCTGTATTTTTTACCTTGTAACAAATCTCCGCTCCTGTATTACATCCGCAAGGATGCCTTTGAGCTAAATAAATTAAATGAAATTAAATCACATTTCAAATATTTTGGGTGGTATGTTCCGCCCGCCGAGAGAAAACAAAAATTGTTTCAGCAAATAACCGCGCCCAGGCACTTTCTTACATGTCTGCTCCTATTCTCCCTTTTATGAAGGTCGTGCGGTCTATTGTGCTGGCGGCGAATCGTCAGTATTTTCCCACAGAAGGGGATAAGGATAGACTGGCGACTTGAATTGGAGTACCTATTTCTGAATAAGGCTTACTCGCACAATCCAATAAGGTAGAACTTTACTGGCTATTTGTCCTACGCCGCACCAGTGTGTACAGAAAAGTTGAACCCGCCAACTACAATGGTATGTCACATACCCACTGGAAAATTTTTAGGCAACCCTCATCAAAAGCGTCCGTCATATTCTTATACGTAAGTGCGAACAAATAGTTCGGTTAAAAAGCGCTGCCTGAATCCTGGCATCTACGTTAGAAAGGCAAAAAAACAATATCGAACTTGTTTTTGCAATCTGAAATGCTACGGACAAGAAATCGCACTTGAAATGTAGCGGGTAATTGCGCACCTGTAGTAGCAACTCCAGCCAAACACTACAATCTGATCGTTCGTCTGTATCGCGCTTCATATATTAAGCTGCAGCACGTTTTGAGCGTATTTCAATAAGTGGGAGATCTTCCTTTACCCCGCACCACGTGTTTGATGCTAGACTTTCTTCCGTCACTTTGAGTTGTGGTATTGGCAACTCCAAGGAAGGGTCCTAAAATTGCTTAAAAAGGAAAAGCCGATAATGATGAAGTGTTACTGCGTATACGCCATCATTAACAAGACATGCTGACTCGCGCTGTTGCCACAGAACTACAACTTAGTGCTACAAATGAGTTCAAGGTGTTTTTACCTTTACTGGAACATCGGTAAGTCATCGGACGTAACTCGTCCTATTTGATGGCATACAAAAAAAAGAAGTCCCTCGGAATGCTATAGAAATAATCAAATAACTCAAATGCTGACCGCGTTTATTGGGGCTACAGCCGTTTACGGTCACATTGATCGCGTAAAGCAAGATTTAGTCTAAAGGCCCGTTAACACACTTGCGACTCCTTAGGGCCGAGTACTTTAAAACCTTATAAAAATTTGTACGACGAAAAAACACAACATCACTCTGGCGCCATCTATCGGGGACCCTGAAACTGCACTTCACTAGAGTGAAAGTTTTGCGGTATTGGCAATGAGAAATGGTCGTCAATAACATTGACAAAAGTTTTTCAAACCAAGAGACAAAGAATAATGGGCGAAAAATATAGGAAATATACGGGACCGCCAAGTGTTCCGCGGCTACCCGATAGGTGGCAGAAGTGTGTTTTCTTGTCGTATGAGGCTTTAAGATGATTAAAGGCCCGCGGTCATAACAAGCCGCATGTGTGTGAACGGCCTTAACTGTTTTGTGGGTTTGTTGCAAAAGAGACGTGTAATGCAGTCTTTCGCCGGGAACATTCGTTCTCAACTTTGGCGTTATATTACATGTTGGCGCTCGAAAAGACATCGCCACGAACAACTTGACCGACACAAGAATACCAAGACTACCGCAAGGTTTGGACACTCATTCTGGTATAAAGAAGATGCTACAATAGAGTGCTTCAATGTTGCTGGGCTGGTGGCTCTTCCAAAGTAGGGACAACTCTGTCGTCTGCTAGCGTACCCGCCATCTTGCCTCCCAACCTATGGCACCGTTTGCGAGCTGTTTGCGCGGATATTGAGAATTACCACTTGTGAAATGACGCGAAATAGCTTTAATACCAAGCAACGTCATGCGTTCCATGAAGTATGTGTTTGCCATCGGCGCCAGTCAGGACGCAAGAGGCAATATGGTAACCGCGGTCAAGAAAAAGCGGCGTCGCCCTCCTAAAAAATATCAGCACTCTAGCAAGGCGCACCCAGCAAGCAACGCTGAGGAACTCTAAGCTACAACTTTGCTACAACTGACCATCATCTTCTTCTTCGCCCTCTGGATCCCCGATGAAGACGGCCTCGCTGGGAAACTGCGTGTCCGACTCCCGCCACAGCAACATCTCGCGTGTTTCCACGTCCAGTTTGCAGATCTGCAAGAAACATCGGACACTCAATCCCCCAACACACGACGCGTGCATTAAAACCGCAGCAGGGAGTTTCAGCATACCGCAAAGTGCCGTCCAAAACGGTAATTATACAGGCAGCTGGAGCTGGAACTTCGTAGAATGCTCTTAAACTCGCGCAATGATCGTTGTCGTGGTCGCCGTAGACTGAGGTAGCGCTATGCTAATACTTTCAATTGTTTCAATTATTTTATGGTTTAAAACGAACAAACATTGTCAATGCTCTTTAGAATTACATGCCCCAATATTTCCGTCATGCCGGTTTAACCCTAAAACGAGAGTGGTGACCTTTCCTCTACGATGAGGAAAAAGGGACATTGAAGACAAACACACAAGACGAAAGCCTCTTGACTGTTTGTTTTCAACGCCCCTCTTATCATAAATTAGAAACCAACACCGCTCAACCATCTACACTTCCTCTACCACTCGCACGATACGACACATCAGCCACCGTCGTGTCGCGCGTGTGTTTTTTTTATGCGTTAGCATTAGAACGCTCGTTTTGACGAAAACCCGGCGGTGTCTATCAGTTTGTCAGCTCCGTGAATATAGGAAGAAGGAAGTGGAGAGGGGGACGCGCGCGACGCTCCCATTGGTCCGAACCGCTGACGTCAGCACACGTCACACTCTCCGTCTCTCCCCGGCGCTGACAAACTGACAGGCACCGCCGGGTTTTCTTCAAAACGAGCATTTTTGTTTTCGTCAAATCTGCGTCGCACTGCTGGCACAGAGTCAGAGAGGAGGAGGCGCCGCGGCGCGGCGGAATGCGGGCGTCATTAGTTGCCGCTGTGCCGTCGACGGTTGTTCTACGCTTTGGGTTTCCGTCGCAGCGATGCGTAGGCTGTGATGCATGTGTGTGTAGTTAAAACGGTGGATGCGGTGTCCTCCACGAGTTATTTGAATGCGGTTCCTTCCCCAAGTGGTACGGATGTGGTTCTTTTCACGAGTCATATGGATGACCGTATCCAAGGGCGTTGACGTTCTCTGACAGGCAGAGTACGGGTGAAAAAATCAAAAAAAGGTCCATTGACGGCGTTTTAGGGAATGCGTTAGCATGACTCTTGGGAAACGCCACACACGCCCCCTTTAAAAAACGCTAACACTGACCATGTAACCAGGCCAAAAGGAGGCAGCAACATAAAAAGCCAAACGAAAAAACCAGTACAAAAAAAAACAAGGGGTCAGCGTTAGCGTTTCCCGAAGGGGGGCGTGTGTGGCGTTTCTCAGGGGCCATGCTAACGCATTCCCTAAGAATCTACCGATGAATCTTCCTTTTTCTTTTATAGTCATCCACCGATGAATCTTCCTTTTTCTTTTACATTCATCTTTTTTTAAAAGCTGTTACAATTTCATCCCCTGCTTAACCTATTCCAATCGGCCAAGTTCGCTGTGACTTTCTTCACCTCCATGTCTTCTCCTATTCGCAGGACGAGTGCGGCGTCTGAAATCAGTTCGTGACAAAACAGTATAGAGCAATATCATTTTTATACCCTTCACCTCCCTTGTTTAAACCAGACCTCAAATGGGTCAGAACAGTAGGTTAGAAATGTGTTGCTATGAGCTTGGTAATTGTTTACGGGAGTAAGGAGTCGTAGAACGCAATAATAAAATGTATTTACATATTAACAGAACCTAATACTGAAGGATATTCCTCGAGCGGTTTTGTGGTCCAGATCCTGATTGTGTCTCGTACCGTGCTTCTTGTGCATCTCATTTTTGATGGCTGCTGATTCTTTTTCAGCGCAGGCCCTACAAGCTCTACAGAACGGGAGGGGGAGACCAGATCCAAGAAACCAAATGGGAGGCCGCAATAAACTTTAAGTTTAAAAGTAAAGCCTTAATCGCCCAGCTTAAGAGAGTGGGATTGTAAGGTGTGGGATTTTCTGTTTGAAGGTCTGATTGGAGTAAGTGCATTAGTGTCTCCAGAGCTATTACCGCCTAACGCGAGTTACGGTCAGTGGACGAAACCTGCGACAGCTTTAGTTAGTCAGAGCTTTGCAAAACTACAGTATACAAAGGGCGGATGCATGCTCCTTGGTGACGAAGTTTCTGGTATTCATTTTCACACCCACCCATATCTAGTAAAGCATTCGAAAAGACGGTGAGAGTGCAGGCGAGCTGGTGGTAGCTAATCATGTCTTATTACACCTGAGACTGCGGTGGAAGAAATCGGAAGAACTTTCAGTAGAAGGAGCAGACACAGAGAACGCCTCTGTGTCTGTTCCTTCTACTGAAACGTTCTCTGTGTCTGTTCCTTCTACTGAGACGTTCTCTGTGTCTGTTCCTTCTACTGAAAGTTCTTCCGATTTCTTCCACCGCAGTCTCAGGTGTAATAAGACATGACAGCATTCGAGAATTATTGAGAATCATCCAAACGTGTGATATGTATATAGCGGAATTAAAGATATCGCAGTAGAACATTTAAATAAAGTTTAAATAGGGTAAAAATACGGATTTACTCAAAAATTGTTTATTCCTCACAGTACCGAAGGTGCCCATAGTGCTCTTGTTTACTACTATACAAGCTCACAACTAAGGCACTTGGCCAATGATTGAAACGCGGTGTCTGAAGGCACAGTGGTATGCGTGCTAAATGAGGTCAGTAATCTCGCTGCTTGTGAAAAAGACAAACTTATTAACTGATTCGTTAAAAACCTTAGAGCTACTGGCGTCTAGTATGACCTGTGGAAGCGCAGTTTTGAACGCCTTGTTCTGTTGAAGTAAACGTGAAAAGAACGGTAGGTGTAAGATGCGCTCGAACTTGAACATGTCCGCAATCAAGGATTGAACGGCACAGTCACTTGACTTCCAGCAGGTAACCACTAAAGAAGATGGTGCAGCGAGCGCGAATCTCGTTTGATTTTCCTCTCTTTGTCCTAGCACACCAGCCTCTGCCAATCGTTTGGTGGAAGGCACAGATGGCAACACGCTTAGGCAGCCTTGCGAGCACCGTGGATTTGTGCTCAGCTGCTTGCAGGAATCGTAATAGTACAATAAATATTATCTTCGCAGATTGAGGAAAGATAGAAACGATAACTGGTATCAAGTATTGATACCTATCATAAGGTAAGTACTTGTGACAGAGTTGAAAATACTGTAGATATCGATCGTAATGGGGCATGCCATCAAAATTACGCACGGCGGTCAGGAATGCCCGTAATTATTTAAACACATCCGTAGGAACTTCTGACCCAACCAAAATACTCGAGTCGCAACCGCGTAATTTTTTTGCTTTGTTTTTGTGTTGCTATTACTCACGGCATTCCGACACTCGCCGTGCCTCTCGAAGTTGCCGCTGCCGTACGTGTACCGGTACTGCTTGCCTTGGTACTTGGGATTGATGGTCGGAAGGTCGTATCCTGCAGAAACCAACCAGGAGAGAAGGCGGTCACTATGACAATGGGGATCCCCTTGCTACCCGAATCGGGATACTACTTGTAGAGGGTAGAGTGCGACGAAGGTGACATTGACGCATGCACTGACAATCAGGGTTCAGTCGACCTTGTCATAGGTCGAAGAGAACGTCGGCCGAGAAGGGGAACCGGACATCTTGACTATCTCAAGAAAAGACATGGTACACAAACCACAATGCATAATATACGAGTATATAGAACCACCGGTATTTACGTTTTCTCTGGCCTTGCTTCAGTGATACTGGCAATGACGTATTTCATGACCATTTTTTTTTTGGGGGGGGGGGGGGGGTATCAATGGCGCCGCATACATATCACCGGGAATTGAACTTGAGGGAAACAAGGCAAATGTCTCCTCCGGATCTTAACCTGCACGGAGAGGAACTGAAAGGGAGGGGGAGATGGGTGCTTACGTTGACGCCAGAAGACCGAGCTTTGATTGGAAGGATTAGTGGGTAGGCGCAAAGGCTAGCTGGCCTTTGTTTGTAGTAACTGCTTCCTTTCAACTAGAGGAAACAAGAGCTTCCTCTGCGCATCACGCAGGGCATGGCGCTCAAACGTCAAATGCCGGCGCCCCGTGTTTGAACGCCATACACTGTGTGAGGAGCAGACGACACTCTTGTTTCGCTCTGATTGCAAGTAGACAGCGGGTAGATATAAAGGCGGCTAGCCTTTGCGCCTACCCACTATTCCTTTCGATCATAAATCGGCGATCTGACGTCCCCCGTACGCTCTCACCTCTTCCTCTCCCTCAGTGTCCCTCCGTGTACGATTCCCTAGCCTTAAAAAGGCCACCTTGCATCTTTAGTGTAAAAAACACACACACACAGAAAGGACCGAGAGCTGACATCAAGGACGAGAAAGATCAGTAGTAAAGATTTTCTGACGCTTTTATGAACCTATTGCATAATCTGGGATATTCGCCTGCAGCTCTGCACGTTTCCGCTGTTTGCAAAAATCACAGTCCACACGTGCTTAACCATAGAGTCATTATAATGTACGCTAGAGGTTCAAATGGCGCTAGTGTACTGTTCCGAATTGAAGGAGACAGCAACCAGTCGGTAATTGACTTCCGGTAATGTATTTATATGGGAAAAAGCGAGTGCATTTTCTAACTGCGCTTGATTAAAAGAGCAATTATATCATGTATAATTCGTACGTACTAGGTAGATTGGAAATTTTCAAAGTCACGCGGACGAAATAATTGGTCAGTTACGGCGTTTTTATTTCAAACCCATGGCATTAGAAACGGTGCTAAAACGGCTTCATATATGTATTTACTTGCATTGTCAGACACTGCTAGCACTTACACGGCGTCGGCGCTTTCCAGCATGAGGGATATGCGTGCCAAACGAACGAAGGACATGTGGAAAACCCAGAGAGACCGCAAGAACTACGCAGTACACTAGATCAGTGACTGCTTGTGCATGCAGAAGATAAAAACAAGTTGAGGGCCACTTTATATAGTCCGATTTGCACTAAATAAGTCCTGCTTTATTCTTTCTGCTCATGAATATCTGCAACGATGCTTGTCCTGCGTTCAAAACATCGACGACAAACTCGAAATATTTGAAAATAGGGATGAGCCAGAGAACAGGTACCCGATAAAAGCTGCCCGGAATAGAAAATAATAAAACACCTTTCATAGACCACTTTTTTTTTTTTTTGCGTTTTGAATGTTTTTTAATTACTCGTAAAGATGAACGACGGGGTCATTTTCATATATGTGACAGGACCTGCATATCAGCAATATATAAGCATCACCGGAATGCCGGCCAGCCTAGAAAGCACTCTACATTTTTTTTTCGATTGTTACTTTCCTTAGAGTCGTTGCTCGTTTTTACATACCTGCTATGAAACCGAGGTTTGGGCCTGAAATATAGCGAAGTTTAACGTCGTTTACTGATAAAAACAAATGTTGTAACTAAAGCAATAACGATTTTACAATGCTGATAAAGGTACATACTCTTCGGTACGACCCAAATAATAAAAGTTATTCATGTTACTTTCAGGCGAAGAGACAAAATGCACCCGCGTTTTCACGCAGGAACGCACAGGAGCAACGCAAAAGCACACTGGTTACTGCCTGCTTCAATTCAGCTTCTGGAAGTCGCTTATACACTAGCGCCAGTTGAACCTCCAGAGTACATTATAATAACTCTATGTGCTAAACCACAGTCCGGCCAGCGCACGCTCGCAGTCATCCAGAACGTGCGCGTGCATAGCACACAAGGATAGCAATAAACCTTTTCCACGAGGGCGCAGCCATCTTGAACGTCGTCACTGCTGATATGCGGTAAAACATCGTTTTGATCACTCCACGCCGCTGGAAGGTGTTTACGAAAATTGTCTGATTGTCACACATTCTTGTTTTACCTCACCTGTATTTTCTCGCATATTCCAGGTTGAAATGTATTATTATTTTTTCGTCCCGCATACCAGATACGGAACCCACGTGACTGAGAACGACAGGAAACAGATACATCTATACGCTTTTATGGACGAGCTAGCCCGCGCTCCCATCTTTGAGACGTTCATTTCTAGCGCGGACGTTTGTTCTGCGGAAGTACGTTTCAAAGCAGAGACCAGGTGCTCTCGTGCAAGTGGCGTTCGCTGCAGCCTCAGCTTAAAGGGGTACGGAAAAGAAATGTTTGCATTTTTATTTATTTGCTTAGATGTGGTCCATGTTGTGCCGGCCGCCCAGAAACACTAGCCTATACTATAGTCCGTTGCAACCTAAGAACGAAGGGCGAGGGTAAGACGGGCCGGGGAGAAGGAAGCAGACGGAACGCTAAAGAGAGAAGGTTTCCCCCTCTCTTCTCCAGCGTTCCGTCTGCTTCCTCCTCCCCGGCCCGTCTTACCCTCGCCCTTCGTTCTTAGGTTGCAACGGACTATAGTCTTTCTGGGCGTGCAAAGACAGATATGCCAGAGTTTGCCCCGCATGCATGCCGCCACAGGACAGAACAGATGATGAAATATTAGAAGATTTTAGTCGACCGTACGCTATACTCCGTTCACCCTTAAAAAGAAGCTGAAGCGGTTCTGTGTATATTAGGAAAAGCACTTAAATTGCCTTCATTTGGTCTCCAGTATCACAAATATCGAGATTATTTTTAAATTTGGTGGACGGAGGCTCCAGAAAATCATTTTCAAACTACCGCTGAAGCACCTCCTTCCCGAAGCGTTACGCTCTAAAAGGAGTTTTCGGAATCTCCGCTCTCGCACATCTTCAGCGCCTATCAAAGCTATGCACGCGCACTCTCGCTATTTTCAAGAAGGCCAGAAAAAGATGTCACGAGTGGTGTCAGTGGGGGTGAATGTACCTGGCAAGCCTGCAAAATGAGGCGCTGTAAAACCCCTTTATGTATCGAAAATAGCTCAAGGTGCGCCGATGCACGAGGCACGTGCAACGTGCAGCCCTTGGGAAGATCATGGCGGCACAGCGCATTACTATACTCTGTTTCATACTTCGTGTGCAGCGTTGTCAAAGCCACTGGCGCGAGCACGGGGCTTGATCTTGTTTATCATTCGCACGCGTTCTCGCGCAAACAAAACCATAGATGAAGCCACGCGCTCGCGCCAGTAGCTTTGACAGCGTTGCACGCTAAGTGTGAAACGGAGTATAGCATCACTGAGGTAGATTTCGGACGCCATGTTCTTAAGGAGCGCGCGGCACGTGTCTCGAGCATTCCCACAACAATGAATGGCGCCACTTTTCCCAAGATAGAGGGGCTTTAAGGCGCTGCCCACACGAGCGACACGCGCTTGGCGGCCGAACTATCCTTTTTTGACGTAACTATGCTAGTCGAAGGTTCTTCGCGTTTTTCACGTTTAGTTACATCTTCGGGGAAAATGAACGCATATTTAGATTCACAGAATAAAAGTACTCTAAAATTCCCCTCTAACTCGTTTTTATTTTCTTTTTTTTTAAATTCACTTTATCTTACCCTTTAGCTGAGCAGTTAATGCCACAAGAACGAGAACTCAAGGTCACTGCTTTGAAGCGTTCTTCCGCGGAACGAGCGCTTGCGCTAGAAATGCACGTCTCAAAGCCAGGGGTGCGGGCTAGCACGCGCTTGTAACTTTGACTGCAGCCTCAGCTTAAGGGTGAACAGAGTATAGAGCTTTGCGTTGCTAGCAGGAGCTCGTGCCGTTGCTCCAGACGCAACTCACGAGACAGCTTTGTTATGTCACCACCGCCGCAATGCTTCGAGGGAACTTTAGTATTTTAGAACGTGCGACAACCTTGCTGGATCTGTGCGCGTGCAGAGCCCGAGACGGCTCGAACAGTCTCGGGCTCTGCACGCCTCGAGTGAACTAAAGTTATGGGTGCTTCGCTCACACGTCCATCGCTTAGTGAGATGGGTCTATTCAATTTCCCCTCTAAAGTTTAGTGAGGAAACTGAGCTGGTGTATAGGTCTCGTGGCGTCTGGTCACGTGAGGATAATTTCTTTTCTTTAAATTTATCGGAAAATACACGGAACGCCGGATAGACAGACGGACAATATGTTGGGATTGGGGGTTTCGTTAAAAAGCATTACTTGAATTTTTTAAGCCATTTTGGAGGCGCGCGTTTGTCAACAAGGTTATTTACTTCAATTTTTTTTATACCGATAAGGCGAGCCTATGCAACGCGCCTTCTCAGTATTTTCTTTTCTGCCTTGGTTATTTTGCAAACGGTCTATTGGCGCACGACGTTTACCTTTGTACCCCATCTCCTCGTGCGTCAGCCAGATGGTGGTGTTGTCTTGCCGGTAGGCACGGGCCTCCGTGTACTTGAGGCCCACGAGGTTGCCCTCCTTCACGCTGTTTGCCTTCGAGACAGAAAACGAGGAGGATTTTGAAATCATCAAACACGTGCCCGCTCTCGGGTCGGGAAAGCGAGAACTGCCGAGCAGCAAATCAAACTCGCACACCAAGGTGAAAGTCGGTGAAGGTCCGACTGTAGAGGCGACCAGTTATCTTCAATCGCCCTAAGAACTCTTCGTGTCTGCATTTTGTTGTGTGCTCGTTTTTATTGCGCAAAACTTAAAAGCCAGGGTACAATAACTTGCGGTGTACGCTTGCCAGACTATTGTAATTAAATTCGTGCAATGTTCTAAGACTTGTAATCTAGTCGCGTAAGGGAATAGCAAAACGTGACAAGTCTCGGCGTTTAGTGAGCACCATACATCAATTATCCATTCGAACAAGGTTGTGTGTTTCATGTGTTATAAGAATCGCAATCTTTTCACACTCTGACGCTTTTCAAAGCCAAGCCGTCAATGCCGTAATTGGCAGATTAATCCTGACAGAAGTGAAAAAAAATTCGGTTTCGAAGTATCTTCTTTGTATTTAGCAAGTTTTCTACTGATTTATATGGGTTTTGTGATAATCAATTATTTTAGCCGACTTCAGCAACCGGGCCCTTTCCTGCAACAAATGGATGTCCTAGAGTGGTGGGGTAAAAGTTGTTTTTGCACTTTCTAGTTTAAATACTTTTAGGCCGTGAATATCTACTTCAAGTAAGAGCTGCTTTAGGTCTGATCAGTGAATGTTGTTTACGCAGATGTTGTGTTTTTTTTAATAACTTTAATGTATCTGTCGGCTTATAAATTATGCCTTAGAATGAGCCAATAATAGGACATCAAAAATTCTAAGGCAACGTATTGTTCGTTTTATTATGGGCAGGATAAAGGTCAGAAGCATTTATCTCCTGCTTTATTCTTTTTCTATCTGATCCCCTAACAAAACGTCCAGTTGCCGTCTTAAATTTTTATAATTCATTATAAGGGAGTCGTGTTTGATTTTGACGGCATTGGAGATATTTTGGTATTTCTTCAGTATCATCTGCTCCTGAGAAAATACACGCACCTCGTCATTTGCCAAGCTGTTCACGTCCACAATGGAAGCGATCGTATACGATCGTCTTCGTTAGGAACGTGAACAGCATTTTCCATGTACGAGAAAGCTTGTTTTTCAAAACTTTGTGTCTTGCAAAATGGGCGGACAGTTATTGCAGTTACATTTTTTAGAGCATTTGGCAACATTTAGTCTTTTGTTTGTTTGAAGGCGTACTGATGGGACGAATTTATTTTTTATTCGAAGTGATCTTTGACAGTTTGGTGTTCCTCCAATGTTTACATGGTCAGCGGATTTGTGAGCCGAAGCAAACCAAAAACTGAAACCTGTAAGGGTGGCCTGATCTTTATCAATTTTAAGCCGGGTTCGAACTACTAGCTCGTGCTAGCGCTCTCATTGTATTAGAGAGATTTAGTAGAGCGTACGCCACGGAGAGCGGGACCAGCGGGCGCGTGCTGAATCCATGTTTCAAAGTGACGGCACGAGCTCCCGCTAGCAAAGCGTAGCTCTAGATTACGATCTACTAAAACTCTCTATGAACTGTTTGAGAGTGTAGTTTGTTTTAATCGTCTATTGTGGTGCTCTTCTTGTTCTCTACGTTGGCACCTCCTCCCCCTCACGTAATATTTTCTAATGGGCCTTTGAGGCATTATAAAATAAATAAATAAACAATTAAACAAATATTGCGATAAATAAATAAAAATAAATAAACGAAGAAATAAAAAATGAATGTATGTTGATTTTAGTATGGCATGCGGTACTAAGGCGATTGCAAGCACACCTTGCCAACCTGGGTGCCCTGTCCTTCGTTGAGGAGGCGCTCACGTACCTTGGCGACGGGGATGACGAAGCGCCGGAAGTGTCCCTGGTTGTCCGGGTCGAAGTCGGCCTCCCCGGACTCCCTTATCCTGTCGAGGTAGTAGCGGTCCATGATGCTGGCGTCCTCGTAGGCAACCATGTCGAAGACCACGTGGCCGTCGTCCTCGAACGCGTTCACCGCGTGGAAGAAGAAGAGAGGGTCGGTGACGAACCGCGTGCGCAGCACCGTGCCCGTGGAACGCTCCACCACCACAAACTTGGTCTGCGAGGAGGGAAAGACACCCCGAAAAAGGGAGCGGGGGAAGGAAAGGGATTGAAGGAAACATGGGCTCGTGTACATGGCTCGCACGTCGCGTCATAGCGTCCATGCTGGCACGTTTATCCCTACTTATTCTTGTCGAGAAATAAAAATTTGATAACGCCAAACGTACGTATCAGAATTGCACGCACTCGGCAGCGAGGCCATCACAATGGCCGCTGATATGGCGTCAATGTCAGTCATGTACTGCCTTCTGCTTTCGAAAAGTTTTGGCTCAAGTAAAGGCTCATTCGCAAAGCATTCTTTATTACGTTTCGTTTGATTACGGGAGATTACGTCTGCTTACATCCAAGGTCAACGAGCTTCGTATTAAGCGCGTCAGCCAATTCAAGGGCTAAAGTCACTGACAGATGCCTCGCCGCATCCTAACACGTTCGGCGAGTGCAGTGAAGACAGAGACAGCTAGCTTTAGGTCTACCCACTGATCAATTCAACCCGAGCTCGGTGTTCTGACATTCTCGCACGCTCTCCTCTCCTCCTCTCCCTCATTTTCACGGCGCATAGCTTCGCACGTAACATATGCAGAATGGATGTTAAGCAAACGCTCATCTGTAGATGGTCCTTCAGCCTTTGCACAATGGTTCGATAGCTCTTGCAGAAATGTAAATTGCGAATCTTTTGAACGCCTTCGCCATATACATTCTTGAAAAAAGTCAGAAGAAATAGTCCACTGGATGTAACTATAAAGCGGGAGTTGGCGCGTTAAGACAATTTTGGGGGGTTCCAATTTTTGTTTTTGGTTACGTGACACCGCCATTCCGAAACGTTTGTGACAATAACAAAGCAAAACATGCTGCGGTCTTGTTCTAATCCTGTCAGTGTCTGAAAAAAATTGATCGGCCAGGATTTCAACCTCTCGCACCCGAAGCGGAAATCCCGAGACAAACGAGACAATTTGTTTTTTAAAATTACCAACGAGTTAGCTGCACTTTGGACGAAATAATATCAAAAATATAAATTAAAAAAATTAACTGTTTCCTAATTTTTTGTGTAAACGCGGTATACACAATATGTGCAGTGGAAAGAAGCGGATATTTAGTATTTTAAAATAATTATTTAGTTACCACCAGTGGTAAATTAATTTATTAATTCGCCTAAATGTTTGGGACGATGTCTTGCCCGCAAGGTTTATAGAACATATGTTTCATTAACTTTATCGTGACGTAGGCCGGCTAAATTTAGCGACCGTGTGACCCTTTTTGGTGGCGCCCTTTGGATAACGCAACGCTTATATCACGGGAATCGGCCCTATAACAGATACGACGTCAAAACACCATTCAAGTAGATGGCGTCAAGAACAACTTGCCAGTAAGGGTCTTACTCTAATTTATCGCCGATGGACAAATTATAAAAGTGGTGGCGGCCAGCTGTTAAAGGAGCGATGCAACAATTTTTGTACTTTGCGCAAATACCGCTTAGAACAGATCCCTGACGTTAAAGGAGCGATGCAACAATTTTTGTACTGTGCACAAATACCGCTTAAATCGGATCCCTAACGTTAATGACCTATGAAACACGCGTTCGTTTTTCACCCGACGCAATAGAAGTCCCAGAAAAAAATTTAAGAAAAACGAGCGGCGTTCACCCCCTCAACTCGCAGCCAGAACAAGCGGCCACGTGATCTGGAGCCGATTATATGCCGCCAGTGTTGATCATAGCCACGCGCAGGGGTCGGCAAAGCGCAGGACACGCGCTGAGTTCCAGACATTGTTATGGCTCGGCTGTTGTCGTCGTTGCAGCGATTGGACACGGGTCACAACCCGAATGCTTCTCGAGCTAGCAATTGTCACGAGCCCAAGTCGAGTGCCCACGCAATGCTCGGGTCCAATCTATGAGCCGCATTCAAATATCGTCACTTGGGTGTACTGCGATCCCCGAGTTACGTCATCAAATTTTGCAAAGGAGAGATTGAATGAAAATGATCGCTTTTGTCCTTGAAATTACACCACAACAAAGGAGTTTCTTGGCCAATGGTGTTGCGTGTGAGTATCCTTGAGTCCGAGGTGTGCCAGCAAGCTAGTGTAGAGAGAAAAACATTCCAATTGAATATCGTTGCACAGCTCCTTTAATGACCCATGAAACACGCGTTCGTTTTTCACCCCACGCAATAGGAGTCCCAGAAAAAAATTAAAGAAAAACGAGCAGCGTTCACCCCCTCAACTCGCAGCCAGAACAAGCGGCCACGTGATCTGGAGCCGATTATATGCCGCCAATGTAGATCATAGCCACGCGCTGGGGTTGGCAAAGCGCAGGACACGCGCTGAGTTCCAGACATTGTTACGGCTCGGCTGTTGTCGTCGTTGCAGCGATTGGACACGGGTCACAACCCGAATGTTTCTCGAGCTAGCAATTGTCACGAGCCCAAGTCGAATGCCCACGCAATGCTCGGGTCCAATCTATGAACCGCATTCAAATATCGTCACTTGGGTGTACTGCGATCCCCGAGTTACGTCATGAAATTTTGCAAAGGAGAGATTGAATGAAAATGATCGCTTTTGTCCTTGAAATTCCACCGCAACAAAGGAGTTTCTTGGCCAATGGCGTTGCGTGCGAGTATCCTTGAGTCCCAGGTGTGCCAGTAAGCTCGTGTAGAGAGAAAAACATTCCGATTGAATATCGTTGCACAGCTCCTTTAAGTGACGACCGGAAAATGCATGTTTTTAAGCATGGTTCAGACGACAGCAACGCGGCCTACTGAGCACGGCGGTTCCGGTGAGTGTGCCGCTGCTGTCCTTCTGAACGCTCCCCGAAGGAGAGGCCTGATTCAGTCACGAAAGCGTAAATGTGCCTAGATGTGAGCAGCTCGCTACATTAACGGACACCTTGCTTGTACACGCGCATACTCGACGCGCACGCGAGGGTAACCTTGTCAAACTTGGTACAACACGTGCCTACTCAAACACGCTAATACATTGCAGTGGTCCGACCCCTATACTAGCAATGGCAAAACGATCATTTTAGAGTTGGGACCTTTACTTTTATCTGTCAAACTGTTCTTGAAAGCCGGAGGACGGTGTCTGTGTACTCAACCGAATGGAACCTAAAATATTGGGGTACGATGTTTCCTTATCTTTGATGCCCTGGAGCGCGAGAAAGAACGCCCCTCAGCTATAGATAGCTTGCAAGCGTCATCATTGCTGTGTGCCGACGGTTATTTGTACTTCCTGTCTTTTTCAAAACTACCACTTCTGCAGTGTGAAACGAACATGGCGAACCAAAGCTCGCGGCGCATCAAATACTGGCGTGGCCGCGAATGACGTCACATGCACGCTATGTACTATATATAGCCACTAACATTGTGAGAACGGCAGGGAGGAGCTTCAGTCGTCCAGCCTCCTACAACGTTTCGGCGACTCGTGCTCCTTGAGCTCACGTGCGCAGCCAAAAGACGGCGAAAGTCATGCAGCACCTGTTGGACTCCGGGTGTTCAAGAGACACCTTCTGCAGCTCTCAGACTGTCAATGATTATGTGCCGAGAAAGTGAGGGAGAGGGGGAGACGAGAGCGTGCCGGGATGGCAGAACGCCGAACTTTGGTTCTAATCATTCGTGGGTAGAGCCACTGAATGTTCCCAGAGAACCTGAATTCCGTTCAGTCCGACTACCGGAAGTCAATCCCGCAGAATCCAGTTCTGATTGGCTGGTTTAGCTCGTGGCGGAAGTTATCAGTCTGTCATTTTGTGGATCGGCGCAAAACAACGAAAAATTTATATAAACAGCTTTTTGTGTTGCCCCGGATACAGCGTGCGCATGGGTGCGAGCTCTGGGCATCGATGAGTTAGGACCACGGTGTAAGATATACTCTTTAGGTGTGGACACGGCGGGGCTGAACGCGCGGCGCGAGGAATTGAATAGTGTTCGTTCGACGGGCATTAGAAAGGCTGCATTATTCCGCGGCCACCGTGCCCGCGGCTGACAGTGTCGCCGGCGGCCAAACGGCGAAACTGCGTGACAGCGAAAAAAATTATCTCGTTGCCATGACACCCTGGTACACCGTGGTCTTTTTGCACGAGCGACAACTTCGCTGGAGCTCTGCGCATGTGGAGCATGAGGCGGCACGAGCCGTCTTTGCCGTGCCCACGGGTCGACGAGTCATCTGCCGGCGCCGCTTGAAACCACAGTGAGAGAGAGAAGGAGAGAGAGTGAAAAGCGAACTTTATCTGCACTGCGCGAGGAGCGCGCTGTCCTCTCCTGAAGAGAAGTCTTACACCGTGGTTAGGACCGAACGGAAGGTGGGTTGATTTCTTCTAGATTTCTTTTTTAGATGCGGAGCATCTCTTGCTCGGTTCTATGTCCCGCGGCGTCGTAGTCCGCACTCACACTACGCATGCGCAACTCTCCTCCTTCCCTCTCCCCAACAGCTGCGCGTTACTCTCTCCGCTCTCTCTCCCTACCAGCTGCGTGCACTTCGCGTGCGTTCGCTTCTACTCACACCGCTCGCGGATGCGCAACTCTCCTCCTCTAGTCTCCTCTCCTTCAAGTGTGAATATAAGCAGCGGTAGGGGCGCGCTGCGCGCGTACGGGAGGAAGTGGCCGAGTGGGCTAACGCGTCTCAGCTCGGAGCGTGGAGCGAAAGCTTGCGTTGGGAACCTCCTGGGTTCGATCCCCGCCGCCCCCGTCCGTTTCGATCTGGATGAGTTTCGTACCGGCACGCGTTCGTGTGATCACTACTGCGTGATGCACGTTAAAAACCCCAGGTTAGCGGTTGTACTGCACTGGCTAAATTTCTCATCTACAGCTAAGAGACCGATTACCCGTTGAGGCGCACCTCCATCAAGGCTGTATAAACATAAAGAGCAAACCAATTTTGCGCGCGTTCAGTTCACCCGCTGTTGACTCCACTTCACTCCGTTCTTCCGATGAAGTGTGATGGAAGCAACAGTCCCGTCAGTTAGTGGGTTGGCGCAAGCAACAAAATCACACATCGCGTGAACGTTGTTGGAAACTCCGCGATGCCCATGGTTCCCCTCGGGAAGATGATGTTTGGTTTTTTTTTTTATTATTAAATAGCCGCCAATCTGGTTTGCCAAAGAAGATTGCCGGCTCGCACGCTTGCTCCGGTCGCGCTGATGGTGCGTTTTAAACTCTACGCCTCAGCCACGGTGTACGTACCCCACTGGCTCCACTCTTTGTGAAAGTTTATTCGATCACAAAATAATATTTTGATTATTTTACTGCAACAAAAATTATCCTCGTTGCCAAACGGCGGGGCTTGAAAGTTAAAACGGAAGGACACACAGACGCAGGTACCTTACTATGGTTTCCAAATGAGAACAAGTTGTTTCATTTGTTTGCCATACCAGAAGTCTACAATCTTAGAAGTGAAAGAGAATAACACATCTGTTTGATTAATTTTTGAAAGAACTGAAAGTGATGACCTCTAAACACACACAAAAAAAAAAAAGAAAAAAAAATGACTTGAAGATTAAAATATATACACAAAGTAAAACAGAAAGGTGTAATTAAAGCTAGAAAGGACCTAGATTGGGGTTCTAGGTGCATCTTTTTCAACCCTGAGTTCGCTAACTGAATATCGATTTATTACCAACCCCTACAATAAATATTGCACAGCATACGAAGAGAAGGCATCTTTAAATATGCCACCTTTTCGCTACCACTTTTTTGTCGCGCAGCTTTTTGCACTGAATTACTGGCAGACCGAAAGGATATTTCAAGATTACTTTTATATCACAACAATATAAAAGCTGGTTTTTATTGTTTTTCTTTTCTTTCCTATGTCTCAAACACATCAGGCGAACGAGCAGCAATTTGTCTTATAGAAAAGATGTTTAAATTTTGCAAATGTGGATATCTTTTAAGTTTTCAAAGATATCCACTTTGGTTTATGTAGCTCAATAACTATTTTTCTCAAGTGTAGAGATAATAACTTTATGTCAGTCATTCAGTTTCGCCACTAAAATCTTATCGCAACTTATCGTAAAGATATTATCCTATTGTTTTACCGCTATTTTTTTTCTCATAGTTGCTTTTGTTCACAGTACCCCCACCAAACTCGTGAAGTTATTTATTGCTTTTTGTAAATAGTTTCGTAATTTTTATAATACAATTTCGCGGGAGTAACTTGCTGTGAAATCTATACAAATGCAAAATATGCGTATCAAACTTGGGTGTAATTTTTAACGTAGCAAGTTATGCAGTCAAGTACTTCATAACGAAAATAATCATAAGCGCCAATCCATAGCATTTGAGACTTTGTCGTCATTGTAATCCATTGCGTTTTCCAAGTATCGGGTACAAAGCCATGCAAACAACGTAGCTGCTGTCCACACTTTCCACATTTACCTTTGCTAGCATCGACGACAACTTTTGATATTAAATATAATGAGACGAAATACAGAACCGACAGTTTTTGTTTTTACAACGTTCAATTTAAAGCTGGCGACATGGGAAATCAGAAGTAGCATTGCAATCCATTTCTGAAGGCATCGTATTTGTGTCCATCTATTTATGGAGAAGATATGTGGGCAAATTAGCTTAACTGCAATTTCAAAAGTAAAAAGAAATTTAGTATATTTTTTAATGAAGAAGGTAATTATTAATGGTAAACCACAACTAAGACTGAGTTGCTTGCAAGGGTAATGCATTACATTTTCAAATAACGGGCACAACTGTGTATACAGCCTATCATTATGCATTCTTAGAGCACCCTTTCTTTCCTCCAAAAATAAGCACAGAGTAACAAAAAAAAAATTACGATGTCAAGCATCTTATGTCAATTTTCGACCAGCTGTACTTTATGTCCATCACTCATCAAAATCTCTACAAACAGGTGCCTAAAACTGAAAATGATTGGCCAAACAACGGGGGTAACAGACTCTACGAATCCAACTCATCGGCGCAAATACGGAGGCATGAATACTCTTCAGAACTCTCGGCCTCGCATAGTCCACATGTTATCAGCTCTAGATTCTAAAGTACATACTGCGTACTTGTTATATTGTTTTATATTAGGGTCATTCTCTCTCCTTAGCTCTTCTCCCTCTTTACTTTATTTAGTCCCCAGCCACACTCCCCCCCCCCCCCCCCCCTCTTTCTGTTTTAGTGTTTGCAAATGAACAACCGCTTTTTCTCGGTTTCTCCTTCTCATTCTTTCCTGATTTCTCAACCTACTAAGTTGAGTCGCATATATACCACGCCATGCGATATTTTCATTATCTATCTTCTTGTCGATATGAAATCCTAACTTTGCTGAATGTTTCCACGTGTTGTTTTATCCACCCCTGGTTTTATCAGTTCGTGTATTGCCTCATGGATAGTGGTATACGGCGCTCCTGCAATGAAGCCGCGTCGAGCCGTCATGCTACAAGTACCAAACTCAACAGAAGGTCAGCCTTTGAGCATATAAATTATTCTATCATTTCATAAAATGGAACCCGATACATCACCAAACAGTACCTGTGCAATCCACTTCAGTTATGTAGCAAATACGCACATAGTATCGCTCTGAGAGGAAGTTGCCATGAAAAGGTTACATTGACGTCACTACGACATTGTCGTAGCAATAAAGAATCGTATCAAAATATTGTTCTGGAAGGAACACTATACACCGACGCGCGGCGCGCTCTGTATACAAACACGACAGGAGAGCTGCGCATGCGCTGGACGGATGTGTGCAATAGCGGCCGCTCTCGCCGTGTTTTCCCCATTGCGAAGCTGGTTGTACGTTCGCTAACCGAAGCGGCTGCGGGGTTCCTAGCTTTTTTTCTGTTCTTTTTTTCTCTTATTTGTTATGTCCGATTATTGGCGCTCGCTACCAGAGCTCGAGCAGCAGCGATGCAGCGAGAAACTGTGCGTTGGTGGAGTTGCCTTCCAGGATCCCTACGCCGTGAGCAAGGAGCGCTGGCGCTCCAACGCCACATCGCCTAGGGTGCCCGCGTGTCTCTCTGTCTCAGGGTGAAGACACCCATTGTTACGCTGCATGTGCCAGCGTGTGACGCTCTGGCGCACTCGGTGCGTGACTTGGGCGGTAAAATGGCGTAAATGCATTAGCCAAAGCTACGTGCTCGAGCTGAGTGACACCGGATTGCGCGCACTTCAGAATGCATAAAAGATACGATTGGGAGGAAAAATGGCTGAGATGTAACCACTTGAGCAAAAGCGCGCGTGTGTATGAAGGCACTCTAACATCGGCCAAGTTTCTGCCGCAAACCTTGGTGGCGCACGTTGTCGTCTGCCTGGTCTTTTCGCCGAGCTAATTTACGGCCGACGCAAAGCAAGCGTACGAGTCTCTCGAGGGATACAACTACGTTGAGTCTGGTAAGAACTGATTGAGCGATATGCGTGCGAATATATCGGGAGTCGTTACACCTTACGATGCCTGGGTGTAGCGAGCAACTGAGGAACTCTTGGGCGGCAATTTGTGTGTATACACTGTATGATCGAAGTCCGGGTGGTCTGGATCGTATGACCCCCCTAGACATGCTTTGGTTCTGGAAACAACGATCTTAGCCGAAGCTACGCACTTACTTTCACAGAAGGCTTACACAAGCGGTCACCCGTGCGAGGCGAAAACTTTTTTTCGATCCGGGCAGGATATCTAGTTTCTGCGTCTGTCAGTTTTCGCCTGAAACTTGTGGAAGCTCATTCCACTACCTTTCGGCAGAACCAAATGTCCCGCAGGTTTGCGGGATTCCGAAAGGCTGCGTCGCACGTGCAAAGTGCCAGCTGTTTTTCTCATATCTCGCCCGCCTGGCCGATCCGGCGCGATCGCAGCGCCGCCGCAGCTCAGTGAGATCAATACCGCGCGTCAGTGTGTAGACCAGTGTCCGAAATACAAGCCCCCAGCGAATTAATGGATAATATTATTCTCAAACGCAGGCTCCTGTGAAAAAAGGGGCTTTGCATAAAACAATATTTTTTTTTCTTTTAACAGTACTCTTGCCATCGGTACTGTTCTTGGAGCTTTCTTCACTATGTATATCTGACGTTCTTGCACTACGATATGGGAAAAAGTATTTAAAAGAAAAAAAAAAAAAAAAACGAAGTCTTGAAAAAAGCGGAGCCGTCCTACTGTGCCAAGGTATCAGCATAAACAAACATGGCGTCGCCCGCGCACCAGAGATGACACTGGTCTATCCACTGATGTCTGTTGTAGTACGCTGGATCGCGGACCGCGGCCTCGGCAGCTGGGGCCATCTAGTAACGTTGGCTGGGGCCGAGTGTCCCTACCGGCGGCCATTGATTGACACCAGCCAATGCATGGAACTCTATGGGAAGAACGAGAAAAAGTGCCGTTTCCCCCGTTTCTAAGCTGTTGTCGCCACTGAAACGTTTTGGCTGTTTTTCGATAAATAAGTCCGTCAAATAGCTTACGTACAAACATTAAAACGGACAGCCCTCGCAGTTCTTATAAATAAATATTTTGTGGCCGAGAGTGACTCCGCTCGGCGAAACATGTATGAGGCGAGAGTTACCTAGAGTTACCCTGGAGTCGGTGACGGTTTCGTTGAGTTGGGGTTAGCAGACGACAAGCTCGAAGGCTTTGCTACGCGGAATTCGCTCACTCCCGGAAAGCCGCTGTCGAGACGGAACTTCTTTGACATTCATCAACTTCTGGGCTTCCCCGAGGACGGTCTCATTGACGGCAAGTTCCTTTGTTTACTCCACTACGAGGGCAAGCTTGCCAGCTGAGCCGTAGGTGCTCCGGTAGGTTTGATTTTTTTTATTCAGCGTTCGAACGTTTGACAAATACCGATTCGATCTCCAAACACCCAACATAAGGATCGCAGCACACCATAAAATACTCGCCTCCGAGCGTAGCGTACATGCTTCAATATTCTTACTTTTGTGCGTTTCTCCCATACTTTCGTGTATTGCTTAGTGTCAAGCGATGGCTGCCAGTGGCGACACCACTGATCTCTATGTCTATTTGCTGGATCGCGTTTGACCAGCTCCTCCTATGGACCGGAATGCGGTCACTGGCGGCCATCTTTAGGTAGAGTTATATCATCTCTAGCCATCATAGTAATATGGCGGACAGCGCAATGGCGGCAGGCTGCCATAAAAATAGCCGTAGATCTAGTACACTGTACCGTGGGTGACATTTCGTGCTTGATTGAAGTTGTTCGACGAAGCAGATTCTTGAAACCCGGCGTGAACGGTAGCCTCATCTTTGAGGACCCGGCAAAAGTTCTACGAAAGCGCAGCACCGGGGGAAAGCAGCGCAGCTCGCATCAAAAGCAGACTCCGTACCGTCGTCTGCTTTCGATGCTTCTTTCGATGCGACTTTCGATACGTGCTGTGCTGCTTTTCTCCCGGTGCTGCGATTTCGTGAAACTTTTACCAGGTCCTCAAAAACCGGACTATACTGTTCACGCCGGGTTTCAAAAACATGTTTCGTCAAATAATTTTATTCAAGCACGCAATATCACCCACGCTATTTTGACCGCAGCCTGCCAACCCACCTGCCAAAACGCTATCTGCCATGGATGAATGATAGCGGCTGCAGAAGCTTACATTGGCTAGAGGTGATATAACTCTACCTAAAGATGGCCGCCAGTGACCGCATTCGCGGAGCGGGCAAACGCGATCCAGCAATTGTCATAGAGATCAGTGGGCGACACCGACGGGCTCCAGATCCGCGATGCAGCCTACTAAATTAGAGATCAGTGGGTCTATCATCATTTCACCTTAAGCCATAGCGAAGCTAACGCCACGAGTCAATGAGGCAAATCAAGTAGGACCCAATGCGTGATGTCATGGCATTTTTTGTCTCTCGGTGCATACGTCGTCATCGGGTAAACCTATCTAAAAATGTGGCATGTACTTTGTCTGTCTGTGCGTCTCGTATGCTTTCATTGCGCTCTTACCTGTGTTGAAACGAAGGATATAAACGAAAAAGTGATTGCGTAGGCGAGCTGGTGAACAGTTACACTGAAAAACCCCGGAGACGGGGTACACACACAAAAAAGGGGGCATAAACAGCACCGTTTCCTAACACATAAAACACATTGAAAATAAAAGTTGTAGCTGGCTTTTCAAACAGTATTGTGTTTGTCTCTCTTTTTTTTTCTCCCTTCGCTTTTGAAGTTTTTTATTGTGACGAAGTATATGTAGAACACAAGCACAGCCCAATACCAGTTTTTTTGTGTTTTTTTTAAGGGAGAGAGGGGGTGAAAGTGACATGGAAATGATTTAACGATGACTCCGCGACCTCATCGTAGTAACAAACAATCGCACAAAAATCTTGATTGAGAAGAGACTCTAGTCATAAAGCACCTAAATTAAATGTCAAGCATTCACACGTGCGTGCACCCAACTTGCGTTATACTGAGTTTCTTACGGAAGAAGTGCCTTCAAAAGATCGTCCGATCAATGAAAAGAACTGTGTATCCACGAATGCCGTAAATAGTGAAAACTGGTGGTTTTCTTCACGAGATTTTAATATGTATGAGTATTTTCAAAAGGCCTACGAACCTGCTCTATACCTAACAACTGGCTATATGTAAAAACAAAAAGCCATCGCTTTGATACGATGGAGCCAAACGAGCAGCGTCAAAAGTGTATTGTCATGGCGCTCATCGTCTTTGTCGCGTTTGCCGTCGCCGGCTAAAACAATCAGGCAAAACGAATGCGGCGTGATCCTGCCATTTTTTATGTGCACGATTGGTGAATCCCGTGTTACCAAACGCACCGCGACGATTCACTTTTGGCGCTGCTTGATTGGGTTTATTGACTGGGTTCACTGATTGAGTCCAATGACGTTGACTGCGGTCAGTGAAAGGGAGCATCGGTCGTCTATAGGCATCCTGCGTTACCCAGGAGGCGCTGTGAAAAATGACTTGTTAGGACTTGTTTTGGTGTAGTACAAACTTTAACGACTCAAACTGTCACACATATGGAAGTGTGCCTGCTCTGGGGCGCGACACACGATAACAAAAAAAAAAATAACAAAAAAAAAAAAAAAAAAAAAAAAACGAAAATGCTAACGCTGTTGAAGCACAGGCCAAAGCTAGGACGATAAGAGCGTGAACCAAGAAACGCCGTATCACGCGTCCCAAATAAATATAAAGAGGAAGAAAAAACAAAAACGTCGGAATGCCAGATGTTCTAACGTACCACTTAGAGATACGAGACGCGTACCCTAGCGGTGGTGGCATGAATCCGGAACTTTCGATTGTTTTGCGGCGTTGAATGTAGCCGATTTCGGACGTCCAAAGGTGTTTTTTCCGTTCTTCTGTACTACACAGAAGGAAAAAAAATCACGTCGAAGGCGCCACAATAGTGGGAGTCCCAACCAGGTGAGCTTGTACTACCCAAAACGAGGGCGCCACAGTTTGTTCAAAGCTTCAGCGCAGGAGGCCCATAGTGAATGCGGACGAAGGCGCCCACCTTCTCTTTGGGGACCCAGTCGAAGCAGTCCTTGAACGAGTAGCCCTTGATCCTGGAGCCGATGAGGCGCATGGTATTCACCAGGAGGGGCTGCTCGACGAACACCACGTAGTTGGGCGTCATGCCGAAGCTGTGATAGTAGCTGAACGTCGTCTTCCAGCTGGACGGGATGTGGTAGGCGACCGAAGCACGCTTCAGACCGGACTCGCCTGCAGCGAAGAAACACGGCATACGTGCACCTATATGAAACAAAAGAAATCGATCGGCGGACTAGCATTGTTACATATAGTTGCTTCAAACAGGACACAGCGCTTGTCCTGCTTCTCTGTGCTGCTAGGAGTCAAGCGTTTCAAGCTAATGTCTGCGCTAAACGCCATGCGTACACAAAATGTATCACGGATTGATTTTAAGTTGTGGGATGTGTATATGAAAAATTCGCATGACTACGAACTTATTCTTTTAAGGATTTTAGAGCGCAGCAGCTCTTAGGCGCCCGTTTCCGGGTTGAGCGCGTCGCCGTCAGCGTCGGCGTAACCGCACGCACTGCATTATGGTACGCCCCGCTAAATGTAGCGAGAATGTTTTCCGCTAAATTTAGCGGGGAAAGCTTCGCTAAATTTCCCGCTAAATTTAGCCGTAAGATTTTCACTAGATTTTTTTCCTAATTTTAGCGGGAAAACTTCACCCGCTAAATTTAGCGGGGAAATCTTCCCGCTAAACTTAGCGGGAAAATGTTTGATAAACTTCCCGCTAAATGGCAGGCGAGGAGGAGAGAAAGAGGGGAGGATTCGAGGGGTGAGTAAAGCCACACTCTTCCCTTCGTACCCTCCCCTCCTCCTCCTCAAGAGCTGCGCTCTAATTTTGTATTACACAGAGTTGTAAACGTCTGTCAGTTTTTCTTAACTTTTTTCCCTGTTGAAACAACGTACGAAAGCTGTTTGGACAGGAAATCTTGATTGTGTCTCGCAGCATTTAATTTGTTATATGTGCATGGCATTTTGGTTTATGCCCATGACTCAACCTCGGCTGCTTCTATCGATAATACTGTGTACAAGCAAGACGGGATGTGGTAGGCGACCGGTTCTCTATCGAGGGGCCAGAAAACAATGCATTATAATGTTTGGAGCTCCAGTTAAAAATTGACCCGGGGTTGTATTGGTCGTATGGCAACGCAAAGACAAAACCATTGCTTCCATTTGATAGTTACTATTCAAAACAGGTAAAAGCAGGTTTGGTTCGAAATAGGATAAATAGCGCGGTCCAAAGGTTTTGTTGTCACTCGATTATGACGTCTATTCAGGTTATGCTTTTCTGGTTGAGAAAGTGAAAGATGTTCCATCTAATCGTTGTGCGCCAGTCCTCACTGAACCGAAAGTAGTGGCGGCACCTCAGCTTCCTTCGAAACTAGGAAAGGCTGCAGCTGCCATTGTTCTCTCCGCAAATCAGCAAACCCTTGGTCAAACGCTCAAAAAAAAGAACGAACTAATAATAAAAAAAAAAGATCTACATTGTGGACAATATGAATCTACATAAGAGAAACCTCTTTCGTCTTGCAAAAGACTGGGCGAATGTGAAGAGATATCAGTTTGTTTGGCACAAAAATGGAAAATTGTGTGCTCGCGCAAACCATGATGGCCAAGCGTTGGTTCCCAGAAATGTCGATAACCCTATGGAGATCGAATAATTCACTCCCTCTTTCCTGCCTAATATGTTACTTTACGTAGCTTCTGTATGATGGCGTCTACCTACATCTTGCTACCACCAGGACTAAAATACTGTACGGGTAAAAGTGTTCTCATTTAAATACAAAATCCGCGAATTTAAGATCTGTTGATTTAGAAGAACTTTTCCAGGCGCTTGACTTCTACATAGAGGGGCGGTACAACTATGTTTGGGCTTTGCGCGGATGCCACTATCAACGAACCCCTGACGTTAATGACGAATGAAAAGCACGTTCGTTTTTCTCCCCGCGCAATAAACGTCGCAGGGAAACTTAAAGAAAAATGAGCAGCGTTCACCCCGTCAACTCGCAGCCAGAACAAGCGGCCACGTGACCTGGAGCCGATTATATGCCGCCAATGTTGATTATAGCCATGCGCTGGGGTTGGCAAGGCACAAAACACGCGCCGAGTTCCAGACATTGTTGGGGTTCTGATATTGTCGTCCTTGCCGTAATTGGACACGAGTCACTACCCGAATCCTTGTCAAGCTATTGATTACCACGAACCCAAATCGAGTGCTCACCCAATGTTCGGGTTCAATCTATGAGCCGCATTCAAATATCGTCCCTGGGGGACTATGCCGACACTGCGACCCCGACGCTACGTCATCAAGTTTTGCGAAGGAGAGACTGAAATAAATCGCTTGCTTTTATCCTTAAAAATACACCGCAACAAAGAGATTTCTTCATCAATGGCGTTGCGTGCGGGTATACTTGGTTCCCATTAGTGTCAATAAACTCGTGTAAAGGAAAAAAACATTCCAAATGTATATCATTACCGCCACTTTAAACGTAATCATGTTATCCGAAACTTGTTATAATGTGATGGTGATGTTTTTTAAACTACCTGAATATAACTCGCACTCTAGAAATCAATAATCTCGGCGCGGCGGTGGTGTTGCGATGTTAATAGGTAAAACTATGAGCTATGAACGTATGACTGAATACTGCACTTCGACAGAGGCCTATTAAGTTATCCCGATAAGAGTTGACTTTAATGTTGAGTCTGTGTTCTACTGTCCCACAAATTAAAACATTTCGAAATTTTGGGACCTCCTGCATAGATTATTTTAATGTTTATTGAGGAAAATAAGTATAATATAATTTTAGGAGCGGACTTCAATGTTGAAGTGTTAAATGATTGCTCTAAAAAACTAAGAGATTTCATTGCTCTATTGTCTGCTAAGTATTTGCATTTTATAATTTCTTGTGCATGTTTTTCGCAACTGTTGTACCTGTGGGGGTGGCTAAGAACCAGTCAAGCTGCTTGAGCAGGTTTTTTTTTTCCAGTTCTCTCCATAATTATATAATACATAAAGCTACTAGTAGCATGATTATTATTAAGTGCGCATCTACATCATATCCTATTATACAACAGAAATTCATCTGTCCCACAACGCAATCCGATGAGTGCAACACAGCGACACAGGTGAGGCTGAGCGAACATACGGGGCGTGAGGAAGGAGGTGCCAACAAGACTTCTACGTAACGCGTTACTTCTATCTATAGTTACTTTCTCGGTAAGAAAGTAACCACCTAGCTACCTTTTAAGAGAAGAAACGAGTAACGTGTTTTCGTTGCCTTTTGAGTGGGTACCGATGTAACGGTATTCAGTTACTTCCAGTTAATTGTACACGTGTTTGTTGCCAATGTACCTTTGCACGGCGGAGGAATCTTGACGATATGGTACTTGAGGCCGGAAATGAAGCTGGCTCCCAGGTTGTACGTGGTGCCGTCCTCTTGGGTGATGGGGTGCGCGCTCGCCAGGTTCACCGACACCAACCTGTTCAAGTCGTACTGGAAAGAGAACAAACAAAGAGCTTGTAACACAAATGAGGCAAGTATTCCTGGTTTCCGGGTTAAGCGAATTCATAAAATTATGCAAACAAAACGATAGTTAAAAACCTGATAAACGGCACCTTCCGGTAGTCACGAATTGATAAAAAAATACAAACAAAAGGATAGTTTTTAATATAAAATAAAAGCTGCTTTTTGGTGATCGACAACAAGCTGATTGGAAAACTCGAATAAAACCCCGTTTTTACTGTTTTCTGAATGTTGGCGAATAAAAGAACGTTCATACTCGTTTGTTTTACACTGGCGTAACTTAAACGGATTTATTGAGAACATTGTCCCGTGATCGTCATTCATTCTTTGCGAAGATTCCAGGAAACGCCTTTAATATTGCCTCTATAGTAACTGACAAGACGAGAATGGCAGAGAATGACTTTTCAACGCCCTGCCTTCATTCAGCACGCGCTCGACGACTTCCGTCGTGCTTCGGCGTCGCGCGAGCGATCGAGGTGCACGAGACGCCGAAGCATTGTCGAAGGCAGGAAGCTCGAGCTGGAGGCGGGACAACTGAAACCCCTCGATGCCTTTCTCACCTTGTCAGAGACTCTAGAGGAACAAAGTAAACTAGATACTCAATTTGCAGTTTGGGCACTTTTGGGCGCCACCTGATTTGCGAAATTACTTCACTTGTTTCCAAAAAAATCATTCTGATTATATATCGTACGACATTTTCGCTAAACAATTTGTCCCTAGCAATGCTGACCTTAACTTCTCGTTTGTTTGTATATTTCGAAGCGATGAGTGTGCGACTGCAGGCAGGCGAATCGCAGCAGACAGAAGTCGACTGTAAACCTTTTATGTAGAATTGTGCAACAGGAGTTTTTGCTCTACCGAATGCCGAGCCTAACAAAACCTTCCCCGTCTTCGAGCAACGTTCTATACTGCTCCCGGGAGAGATCCAGTTTATAAATTGAACAACGACAAGAAAAAAAAAAAAATAAAGACCACTTGCCCCTCCTGTCAAAACCAAAATGTTGGCCGGGAACCGAAACCGATCCGTATTCCCTTAGCTCGTCGCATCTGTCAACGCTCGCGGAACCGCCCAGCCGAAAGGAAAGCCACGCTTGATTGACGCACAACGCGCGTCTGCCAAACAGAAGAAAGGAACCACTATTCGCCTTACGGTCCCGCGGTTGCAGTTGACATACGTGTGCATACGGCGGAAATACGTAGTCACGGACAGCTTACGAAAGCAGGACAGCCGAGGGAAACGCAGGTTCACGGTCCTTGCTTACTGGTTCGTTCTGCAGCACTCCTTTTAGCCAATGCCACCGCAAGATCATTGGCTGTGGTGCGATGATAATATGGCCGGGACTCGCCCCGCCTGGCGTTTCTTAACGTGCCACTGATTATACGGGCAGAAAATAAGAGAGAGAGAGAGAGAAGGAGACGAGAGTGCGCGGGGACTTGACAACATCGAGTTCTGGTTGGAATGATTAGAGGGTAACGTTATTACGTGGAATACCGGCGTCCTACGATTGCGTTCGAACACGTTCAAACAGTGCAGTGGAGGCAAATACAGCTAGCTTTGTGTCTATCAACCAATCGTTCGAACTCGAGCTCGGTGTTCTGACGTCCCCACGCGCTCTCCTTTTCTCCTCTCCCTCAGTTTCTGCCCGCATAGTGTAAACGTGTCCGCCGACATGAGGTTTGCCCTTGAGTACACTCAATGTGCAGTTCTGTGTACAGGACTTTTCTTGCGAGTTTTTTCCTTCCACATAACAGGTAACAAACAAATTATATTCAGACTGATGTAGTAGATAGAAGAATCTTCAGATAAAAAGTAATTTGCTTTAATGGCAGCTTGCCATTAAAGCAAATTAATGTACAGCAGCAGTGTGACTGTTTACCCATGTGCGCGGGTAGATTGAGTCCCGCGGCCATTCATAAGTTTGCTTATGTGTCTATGTGATCTTGGGTCGAACTAAAGATTATAGAAGAATTGAGATAAACCACTATTAACTATGCCCGTTTCATTGGATACAATAACCCTATCTTCGTCTGAGTCGTTCAGACGTCAATACAATTCCAGCTGCGTAAGCCAGCTAGCATCCATTTGAATGGGATCAAAATGTAGGTAAGTAGGTAAGCTTAGAGGATAACTGGAAATATATTAGTTGCACTCCTTTTCATAGAAACGCCCTATACATTCGTGTATGTTTAAATATATGTGATTTATCGCAAACCACTCAGTAATTTTGTAACTATGCCAATTCACGACCTGCATTGCGCTCTCTGAAACTGGTTAGTAGCATAGACGGCTGGAACTGGTGGGCTCTTAAAAATGTTACATGTGTGCTCTTTGTGCGCACAGAGTACAAGAAAAACCGGAAGGCATCCTTCCATCGTTATCGTGAACGAATCTTTCTCTTTTAGAATAAAAGAGGTTAATCACCCCCCCCCCCCCCCCCGCAAAAGAAGACAAAAATTACAAAAAGCGGTTGGACTTTTCGGAAGAAACAGACTTGTGGACTGTAAAGAAATGCCATGCACGTAATAATTGACTGAATGGTGACTACAAAAGTTAATAATTCTCGTCTGAGCTCTTACTTTAATGACTAATACTTTCCAAATGTATTTTCTATCAGTTTAAACTTTGGTTTCCAGCTCCCCAAGCCGAGAAGCTTGTCGCGTAAAGACAACAGCGCCTAGTTATCCCGCATACTTCTATTTTTTTTTTCTTAACTCAAAGACGAAAACAAAAGAAGGTTGAAAAATTAATTAACGACACCCGAGACGATAAAGGCTCGGGCTGAAATTTGATCCCTTGTAAATGTTTAACGTGCTTCCAAAATCGTAGTTATTCCAGACAACAGCGCCTTGTTATCTGGCATACTTCCTTTTTTATATTGATTCTAACGGGAAAAAAAAATTAATGTAAATATTAATTAGCGGCATCCGAGAAGATAAAGGCTCTGCTTAACTTTGATCCCTCGAATATATTTAACGTGCTTTCAATATCGAACTTATTCGGCGGCTCCAATGCAATGAGTTTCCTTGAGAGGAAATAAGCGTTTATTTGAAGACCGCAAGTACATTCAGCGTTTTCTACGGGTTTCCTACTCTACGAACAGAAAATGAAAAAGGAATAAGATGGGATATTATCATCTAAATGCAGCAAAACAAAAGGGGGAGATGGAGAGCTAGAGGTAGAGTATATAACAAATTAAACGAATAAGACAACGCACGCACGCATGCTGATACGCTCATATAACTGTTGCGTTGGCAGGTATCGTTTCACTTTGCAACACACCGCAGTGCCCTCAAGTGTTCGTTGAAGATGTGTCGTCTTTATGAAATGCACGAGAGCTTTTGTGGCCTTGTAAAAGCTGAGGGAAAGGTCACGGTTCAAAAATAAATTTAAGGGTGTTCTTTCTTTATCTTTAGGCAAGTGTTCTGTGGTGCACTTTCAATTCTGTACTCCCCACATTCACACAGGACCTGCTTGATGTTGTGAAAAGTTCTACATGATGAACATTGGGAAGATTCAGGTCTGCAAATTCTATGAAGATAATACTTAGCATAAAGTTTCCTTCAGGTTGCAGGCATATCAGCCGAGATTGTAGTTTCGGCACCTGGCATTTCAAGGCTAATGAAATAAACGGGTGTAGCATGACTGCCCCGCGTGAAGAATCCCTGTCGCCAAGCCCTGCGTCATTGGCCCCACATTTCGAAAACCCCGCGTCCAATTACCCCGTCCCGTATTCCCCCGTGCCAAAAGCGCCGTCCTCATTGCCCCGATCCCACCTTCTTCGGGCTTCAACCAACATTGTTCTACGTCTTCATCTAATTTGTTGAGGGTTTTGCAAAAGGCCTTTTAAGCGAGAAAAACAACGAAACAAGGTTACCTTGTAGCGCAAAAAAACTTGGAATAACGTACAAGTTTCCATTTCATAAATCTGCATTACCAAAGGTGCACTTCGCTGTCATAGAGCTATACACAGACGTAGGATTTTAGCCTTTATCTACCTAGACGAATACCAATATTTTTAAAACAACGTAAAAAGAATGGAGTGTTGGTACTGTACGTAAAACGTATGGCGGCATGAGCTGCGGGTTAACAGTTTTACAGAACCCACTTCGTCGGAACTGTGAATCCGCGCGTGCATCAGAGTTGTCTAAAGCTTTGGTTCAATGCTTATTCACAAAAAGTCTAACTTTAAATGTTTAGCCAGTGACTGTTATTTTCTGTTCTTTCCACTTCTAACATCACGAGACGTGGATGCGTATAGCGTACGCTCGAAGAACGGGGTGCCTTATTCAGTTATTCCTTAGTCGATTCCCGGGTACGGCATGCTTATGTTGCACAACCTCGAGCGCAGACTTACTGTCTCTTACCTAAAGGTAGAATGCTCCGCCCTCGCGCTGGAGACTCGGCCATCTGACACGGCGGATTCGTGTCATGGGTTTCTGAAACTGGGTCCTTTAAAAGCTGAGCAAAAAGGGCGGGCCTTTGGCGCGAGGTATTTGTCACGGGACTTTTGACATCGGGTGCTTTCCTGCACCACCCAAAACAAACACGAAATTAAAATATTTCAGTGTCTTCTTTTCTTGCTTTTTAATGAAGAGGAGGTTGTTTGTAAGCTGGTTCAGGGGAGGACGTTTTAGTCTCCATCAAGGTAGTACCAATTAATTTCTAGGAAGTACACTTTAGTCTACGAAAATCGAATTGCCTTGGTGGCGACAGCTTTCGCGTAGTTGGAATGGCTGGAAGCGAGCGCAGCCTCGGGGGTTTTCCCTTTGAACTGGGAGGGGTAACTGCCGCCACCTATCGTGTTGGAAACCCGTCGATACAGCTGAGACAGCCGTCTTTGTACTGTCTCGGCAAAGCCGTTACTTCGGTGCGTCGACGGCAGCCTTTTCTCCTGGCGCAGCGCGAAAGCGCAACAGCGTGGACAGCGCGACGCCCATTGGTTCTCTCGTACGGGGTGGTTTCGCTCGGGGAGGATTTGGCGCTGTAAACGCGCTGCCTAACGAAGATGAGCGGAGTAGAGGGTATTTAACTAGTGAAGTATTTAAAAGTACGCATCGCTTAGAAGCTGTAGAGTGGGAGTGATAACCACGAGTCTTCCATATATCGCGTAGTAGCGGCCAGAGAAAATCCACTGGTTAAACTTGGTAGAGTTGGGAATTGAGCTTATTATTTGAGAGGGTTAAACTTTAATGAAGTAAATTATCATGAAGCCAGCGACTTGATATTATTTCTGGCAAAAATAATGGTTTTGCTGTAATCGCTTTCTTTATTAGTCAAACCAATTCGTATAAAAACTTATTCGCTTGTCTTATAATGATCTAATTGAAATCGTCAACTCAGGTTGGATGCTTTTCGAAGTGTTTCAGTGTAATGTATTAAACCTATTGCCGAAATCATTATATCTGAACTTCAAACTTTATGACGATAATGTCCCAAATATAGGACCTTTCAGATTCGTATACTGAGAGCCTGATTCTCAGAGTACCAGTTAAACATTTTCTCCTTTTGGAAGCGACAGTGTTAGGTAGAGTGGGGGGAAAGACAGCAACCTGCCACAATAAGTTAAGTGAGGAGACAGAAAAAACTAGTAGCGTCTCTGGGTGTGGCGTACCTTAGATATAGAGGGTATACACTCGACGCCATGTTCGAGGGCGACGTTTAAAACGCATGCTCAGGACGAGCTCACATTATAGGCTGCTAAGACCGGTAATCCTGATGGTGTGGAATGCATGTTGCAAAAGAACTGTCGAAGCTCGCCGTCAGTACGCGCTCAGCGGTCGCGCACACAGCGATGATCGCCAGTGAATACTCCCATATGTTCCCCCTTGGCGTGTGACGTTACTGAGCAATTGAAAAAAAAATATATATATAGTTCAGGTGCGATAGGAATAAAAGTAGTAAAGCTGTACAAGAGTTTTAGTGTCCCTGGTGTCAATGAACATGTACTGGATTCTCTTGCTTCACCTTTCTGGAACTGTTTGTAACAAAAGTTGCGATATTTATAGGTGAATTTCCTAGATAGGAAGGTTTAAGGCGCTCGAGCGCGGTAGACCGATCTCACCAGCCAGTTTGACTACGTCACCGCTGCCGCAATGCATAAAGCCCATTTATGTTTTAAAAGTAGCGCAAGGTGCGATGATGCAAGAGGCCTTGCAACGTGCAGCCCCTGGGAAGATCATGGCGGCATAGCGCAGCACTGAGCTAGATTTCAAACGCCATACTTCTCAGAAGTGTAGCGCGGCATGTGTGTCGATCATCCCACAACAATGAATGGCGCCACTTTTCCCAGGATAGAGGAGCTTTAGCATTGCATCCAGGGGGCATTAGTCCTTTCGCGCGTGCGACAACTCCGCTGTACCTCAGCGCGTATGGAGCACGCGACAATACGAGTCTTCGCATGCACGGTCGTCTGCCTCTTGTTAACTAAAGTTACGACGGCGTCGCGCATGCGCCGAGCGCTTAGTGAAAACGGTCTATTGCGTCCGGGGGACCATTAACCTGCAGCACAAATTCACTCGGCTTTTTTTAGAGAAGCAAAGATGGTTCTCTAAAAATAATAAGAAAGTCGGCTCATGGTAAATGTCTCGAGTTTTGCAGTAGAGTGATTCCACGTCAGTTCATGCAATGATGGTCCGGGTCATAATTTATATATTTTTGTTAAAAATATATTTGAAAGCCATGTTCTTGGGAGGAACATTCAGCTATATATGAACGCCGTAATAATTTTTTTTGTTGCGATATAAAATAGAGAAGCTCGAGGCGTGGAAATTGAAAAGATTTCACAATGCTATTTCGCACAGTCGTCATTTCCTCATCAAAGCTTTCACGCCACCATAACTCTTCAATACGTTTTACAAAAGATATACGGCACATACACAAAATATTAAAAATATCAATAAAATATTTATATGCGAACAGAAATATCAAACATGGCATAAAAACGGGTCTTAGAGACTATTTCACAATTTGTTTTCCAAATAAACTATTTTTCATAATGCTTCGCAAAACATATCAAAGTGCGCGTCTTTAAATCTTCGCTGCGAACATATAAAGATAATATGCCCACTCTTAATTATCTTTTTGTTATTAACGCGGATGTGCGGCTGATTTCTCAAAATGTGGCAAGATTGGGCGTCGATATTTAAAAAGAATTCTCCATCTTTTATTTTCTTTGAACTCCCCATGGCACTTTGCGGTGACTTAAACTAACCTTTGATGGCAAAAGACTGAGTAACATATGACCGCCGAACGGGAAAAGCTACGACAAACCTTCACTCGGAGCGAGCCGACGTCTTCGTCATAGCGGCTTTGCCGCACAGCACCGAATATTTTGAGCGTTAGTTATGGTATGGCATGCATTTGATATTATACATTTGTTTTCATAAAGTGTGAGTATTAGTGACGCGAAAATGCACTTTTATCGGGAATACCATTAAATAGCTTACAATTCAGAGAAACAAAACGGCACCACTCTGCAAATTCACTAACTATGCATAGATAAGCTTAAAACTCTGAGTTGCGCGAGTGGCCATGTATACATCCGGCCTCTCGGCATATGATGGCTTCCACAGAGGAGATGCCTGGATTCCTCTAACATGTTTTACGGTGGTCCACTCTGCTTGCTTCACTGCACGAAACTCTCGATCCCGTTCCGCAGACAGATGGAACGGGTTCGAGACTAATACTCACCCCTTGTGAGCAAAAAAGAATTTTAATAATATAAAATGCATGCCATAACTAATGCTCAGAATGTATGGTGCTGTGCGGCAGAGCCGCTACGACGAAGGCGTCGGCTCGCTCCGAGTGAAGGTTTGTCGTAGCTTTTCTCGTTCGAGGTCATATGTTACTCAATCATTTGCCATCACAGGTTAGTTCAAGTTAATTCAAAGTGCCAAGGGGAGTTTAAAGAAAATAAAAGATTGAGTTTTTCTTTTAAACATCGACGCCCAATCTTGCCACATGTTGAGATATCAGCCGCATTTCCGCGTTAATAACAAAAAGATAATTAAGGGCGTTAATAACAAAAAGATAATTAAGGGGTATAAATAATACTTAAATACGCGCATTTTGATATGTTTTATGAAGTATTATTAAGAATAATTTATTTGCAAAAAAAAAATTGTGAATATGTCTCTAAAACGCGTTTTTATTCCATGTTTGATTAAAATGTTGAGGTTTCCTAACTTTAGCTCGCTTTTTATAGAAACTATTGTTAACAGGCACAGGCAATATAAAACCCCGTACATTCCATCGCGTTATCTTCGACACATGTACTCTTATCGCATACCTCTATGCTCAACAAAATTTGGAAAACGAATTTGTAAGTATTACGTGCCAGCAATCTTCAACAAACTTCCTTCTGAAATTCGTAATATAAAAACAAAATGCAAGCCTTGAGAAGTATCAGTTTTCTAATACTGTTTAATGAGTGTTATGTTTTGTTTCTGTGTTTCATTTTTTTCTGACTATATATATGCCCGGTTTCGTCTCACTGACTGCCACGCGCTGCCAGACAAGCATAATGAGGCTTTGGCAGGCCTGATTCTGTACCTGTTTTCTTTTAAAGAAATACAATTATTATTATTATTATTCGGACCTTCGGAAAGTGGAACCATATGCCACGCCGCGAATTAATACTCATTTTGGGACATGCATTTGGAGTTATTATGTTCCAAACACCTTTAACAAACTCCCACCTGTGCTGAGTGACATTACTTCTCGTGGGAAGTTAAAAAGAAAACTGAAGACTATGTGCTCGTCCATGGGAAAATAGCGTCAACCTTCAAGACTTTTCGTAATGAGTTTGTACTGTGGAATTTTGTCTTTAACGATATTTGCCTTCTCGCGTCTCTGAATCTCTGTAACTTCTTTGTTCTGTGTGTGTGTTTTTTTTTGTGTGTGGGGGGCTTTTTTTTGTTTTCATTGTTATGCGTGCTTTTGCAGATATTTCGTTGGGATCAGTCCTACAAATCTTTAGGACTTTGACAGTCCCAAATAATACTCTGAGGACGTTTAAGCTCCTGCAATAAATTTAATTATAATAATAATATTATTATTATTATTAAATAGCGTTTGTTTGCAATGGAGCTCCTCAGCGTTCTTTTCTTCCCAGCTTCACGAGGCTCGTGCGTCGCACTTTCTCAAGACGTTAGTCTCGCTTTTATTTTCTTGGTCTACCGGCCTGTGCATGAAGCGTGCCCCAGAGTAGTAACGAGTGCTAATAGAAAACTAAAGATAAACGTCGATGTGAGCTCGTTTTGGCCATTATAAAAAGTTTTCGTAGACCGTATTTCCACCTTCGCACTGCGCAGCGAAGACGCCACCACGGCGCAGCAAGCGCGTTACCGGCCCTCTCTGCAGAGTTCCATATCTCGTAGCGAGTTGTAGAGAGTGTTGCGGGACGGCGGATCCTCGACAGCGAGGGGGTCTTGTATACGTAGTGTTAGGAAGGCAATACCACTTACCCTCTGGAGAGCTTCTAGCGAGTCCTGGTCCACTTTCCAGACGAAGCAGGTCTCCGAAGTGCAGAAAAGCTCGTCGCCAAGCGTGTAGATGTTGCCGAAGTTGTTGTCCGTCAGGTCGCTCGGCACCAGCGCCGCGAAGAACCTGGACGAAGCGCGTACGCCGTGCATAAGAAACGTCCCTCTTCTACCCCGTTTCACTCCAAGTCCGATCGCTCACGATCCGGCGGAGCCAATCGAGCAGCGCCAAAAGTGTATCGTCACGGCGCTCGTTGTCTTTGCGTGTGTTTCTATCACCGACTAAACCAATCACGAAAAGTGACTGCCCCATGATCCAGCACCTTTTACAGCGAAGCTGTTTATGGCTAGGTTCTATAGGCGTCCTGCGTTGCCCAGAAGGCGCTGCGGAAAATTACTTGTTAGGACTTGTTTTGGGTAGTACAAACTTGAGCGACTCAAACTGCCACACATAGACGAGTGCCTGCTCTGGCGCGGAACACGATAACGAGAAAAATAGAAGAAAAAAAAACGAAAAATGTTAACGCCGTCGAAACACAGGCCAAAGTTAGGATGATAAGAGCGTGAACCAAGAAACGCCGCATCACGCGTCCCAAAGAAACATAAAGGGGAAGAAAAAACGAAAACGTCGGGAAACCAGATGTTCTAACGTCACCACTTAGAGATACGAGACGCGTACCCTAGCGGTGGTGGCATGAATCCGGAACTTTCGATTGTCTTGCGGCGTCGAATGTAGCCGATTTCGGACGTCCAAAGGTATTTTTCCGTTCTTCTGCACTACACAGAAGGAAAAAAATCACGGCAAAGGCGCCACAGTAGCGGGAGTCCAAACCAGGTGAACTTGTACTACCCAAAACGAGGGCGCCACAGTTTCTTCAAAGCTTCAGCGCAGGAGGCCCATCGGATCGTCCCCGGCGACAAACCCAGCGTAGACTAGCAATTTTGAAACGCGACGATGTATGCCCCACTTTATACTCCTCTCCACCGTCGCCGCCTCTTTCCCGAGTCGTGTATCCTCCTCGACACGCGCGGCGTCTCTCCCCCCTGACATTGTGCATTGCCGCGCGCTCTTCGGCGGCCCCCTGTGCGGCGCACTAGAGCCTGCGCCCTGATTGGCGTAGCCGCGCCAGAGTAAAACGTCATTGTCTCCACCGACCAATCGTGGGTGTCCTTTGTCTCTGACGTAGAGATCGCGCCACTGTCATTATCAGTTAGACTTCAGACTTCACATGGGTCGCGCCCGTGTTCTACGTTCCGAAGAGGGCCAGCGGGAGTACGAGGAGCGTCGGCGTGCCCAGAAGAGAGAATGGGCACGCCACCAACGTGAAACCGTCGTTGCCGCTGCTCCCAGCCCGACAACAACTTCGACAGCCGACCAAGCTCCGCTCGACGAAGACCTCGCCCGCGTCGAGCGCCGACGCGGGCAACAGCGTCAGTTCAACCGGCGTCGCCGAGTCAATGCCACCGATGATGATCCAGCAAGAAGTCAAACGCAAGCGTGGCGCAGATCACCGCGGCGCAACGCCATAACAGAAAATTCCCAATATAGCTAAACCCCAACATAGCAAATCCCACCAGAGCGCCAGCGTCGCTGGACTTTCCTCATCACGGGGTGGAAGGGCTCTCAATTTTTTTTTCTCTGCGTCATTGGTATAGCCGGTGATCGAATCATAGCGTCGGTTGCGCTCGGACTTGGAGTGAAACAAAGTGAAGAAAATTGAAAACAAATGGCGCAAATATTTACCATAATAAGTCATTAAACGTGATTAGACTAGTTGCCGCGAATGCCACCAGTTTAGCGCTCGCGGAGAGAGCCGCGCGCTGCCGCGTTGTAGACGAGTGCAAAGGGCGTTCAGCAGCATCCTAATGATGTTGCTGTAACACCCGGCCCTGGGACAAGCTGATTTACACCTTTAAGGGTGTAAACAATGTTTGTGTGAATTGCGTCGCCTCCGATGATAACACCACCTCGCAAAAAAAGGCAGGTAGCTTCCCGATGGCCTGGAATATATAGGTGTAGTATAAAAATTTCTTAACATCATATGAATTCTGGCGATAATATTCTTAATTAAGGTTACGGAAGCTGGAAACACTTGCTGCAAAAGGGCCCTTCAAGGACCTTGTGCGAATAGGTTAAGAAACGAGCATTGCTCGCGAATATCGCAAATATAAATGATTAAAAACTGTATTTGCTTTTGAGTCGCAGTAGCTATGGACGTATTTTAAATAATGTGGTACTTAAAAAAATTGAAGTGTTTGAAAAAAGAGTTGTTTTTTTTTTCTTTTTTTTTTGTCTGTGGACGAAATTTTCTTTTTCTGGCTCTAGCGAGAATAGGCTAAGGTCTAGTTTCACCGGAGCGACAAGAAAGAAACTCGCTAACTTCAGCTCTGAGATACAATTGTTAGCTACACCTCTTACGCTTGGGTGACACCAACTAATGCTGGAATAGTGTGTTTGCGAAGCATGGGTACACTGCGCGACACTCTTAGCGCAAAAAACCAATTGTCGTTCTGTTTTTCTTCTTTTTTTTTTTATGGATGGGTTGTTACTACATCTATTACGGCGGAGGTAAGTACTTACTTGGTAAGTTAACCTGAAATACCAGAAATTTAGTGTCTGAAAATATCCTTTAAAAATAAAATTTAAAAAAGTATCAAATGGAACATTGGTTGGTTTGCTAGGACGCTTTCTTTTTGTATGTTACATTGGTGGACTCGTCGCGGTAGTAGTGCTTGCTAGGCTCCTGGATCTCTTTCTTTTTTACTGAGAACCAAATGTAACAAACTTACTTACACAAAATATATTTGGAGAAGTTAGGAAGCAATAGCTATAAAAGCCTCTACACGAAGGACGTTCTTTCTGTAAACAGAGCCCCCGTTTTAATATCAGTTTATTATCTGGAGAGCACATTACAGTTAGAATCTTCAGGAAGAAGAAAGTTCTTTCCCATTTGAAACTCTTTGTGATGCATGCACAAAACGTCTTCCAGGACAAGGCGCACAAAACATGCAACTTCAATGTGTAGTTAGTCCTCTTTACTGTTTCTTCCTTCACAAAAATACTGACACCTTTCTTGGTTCTGGGTTAGTTTTTTCCCGTCGGCAGAGATGTTCAGCTTGTGCATTCACCGTGTTGCAGCCAATTGAGGGATGAAGGGGCTCACGACTTCAAGAAATGACTCTTGAGCGCAGGAGCGACATGAGCCAGAATAAAAATAAACACCCGCGTCTTTGCCTTCTTTTATCTCTCTCTCTTAAAATAAATGTTTCAGTTCTCTATGAAAGACTTCGGAGGACGATAAAACGTATGATTTCCAAGGGCATTAAGTGTTTGTGAAAATGCTTATCCCACGGTCGAAATTTTTTTGGAAACCAGGGTCATGCCAAGAATCACTGCAGCCATAGGCGTAGACTACGAGGGTGGGGGGGGGGGGGGGGGGGGGGGCATCGGGGCTCGTGCCCCCCCCCCCCCCAGGGTTATGATCTTTACTAAGACGCTGTTTACGTGCCATGTAACGAGCTTCTAGTAGTGGCATGTAAACAAAATAACGCCCACGTTGCCTTTATTAACAAAATACATGGGAAATGGAATCCCAGCGTGCTTTCGTTAGCTTCGATCTCCAGTTCTGGCGAGAAGGTAATGCGGCATCGATCACTTTTACGTCCACTTGGTCTGCTTTCGCAGCAGCCTGCCATTTTGCGATGTCCCACCAAAAAAAATAAAAATATAAATAAAACAACGCGAAGTTCATATAGAGGGCGCCTACTCCATCCGGATCTGTTCCGAAAGTCCGTTCAGTAGCGACTCCGACGGAGTTACCCAAACCGGAGTCGTGGAGTCACAACTTAACGCGCCCAGTGAAGCAATAGATGATTCCGTCGTCCGGGAAGGACCGCATGCATGAGAAAATATTAGTTGGCAAGTCGTTAATAAAATTTAGATAAAGTAATGGACCAAGAGCACTGCTGTTACGATGATAGCTGAAGAAGATATACATACGCTGTAAAATGTACCCCCTAAAATAAACTACTGATAATTGCCAAGGTAAAAAATATTGCGCAGAAAAGCCCCCTGCCCCCCCCCCCCCCTCCTCCCCCTCCCTCCCCCGGGAAAATAGAAAGTCTACGGCGCTGACTGCAGCAGTGGTATTTTAAAGTTACTGTATAATCGCGCTCCGCCCCCCCCCCCCCCCCCTTTCCTTTCGCCGTTCTTCGCCACTATGTTTTATTATAGGCGTTTCCTTCTTGTGGTAAAAATCCCGTAAAAGAGTCCCGAGTGTAGGCCGGTTGAAATCACGTCTTTCCTTAACTTTAGTCCCCTGCAGCAACCCATAGCGTGTTGAGGGTAGTGGTCGTGACTCTCTTAGAACGTTCAGAACCATGTCTAACCCACCTGGTTAGGTCCTTGTGCGATATCACAGCTCGCAGAGTCAAGCGATCTATATTTGCGGTCAAGTAAACGATCAGCAGCTCGTTTACGCTTTAAGTTCCCAAACATCGTGGGTAACATGAAACGGTCTGCCCGAGGGGTGTCCTGCTCACTCGATGAGGGCTGCAGCTGAATGTGTCGAAGACTGCTATTGTACACTACGCAGACGCCGCCGCAGTATTAGAAAACAAAAGGAAAGAGCGTATCAACAAGACGCGAGAGAAAGCGAGCTGTCGATATGCGAACTAAAGGAGGAGCGAAGCGTGCGAGCATTCCTCCCACTTTCGCCCGACGGAGAGGTTACGAGGATCACCCCTCGAGCGGAACGTTTCATGTTGCCCGCGTGACCAAATCAGTTGCCGCGAAGGCCACCGGTCCAGCGCTCGCCGGAGAAAGCCGCGCCTCCTGCACTCTCAGAAATAGGGGGTGTACGGGGGTACACCCCTTGTCCCATATGCACACCCCCAAACTACATTTCGACGTTCTGTCCACCGACGTCGAGCTGGAGATATTAACTTTTACGAACGGCTTGATAGTCGACCGATACAACTTATTCAAATAGCAAATGTACTAAAAAAAAGGCTACAGTAAGAGAATAAAGGCTTTTTTTTTTATCCTGCTGCAAAACCTCAGTGACTTTGTTTTTTGTAGTCTTTGATACGCACATTAACCATTTAGTACGTTATATCGAACAGCTATCAAGCCGCTTTTTAAAGTTGGTATAGCCAACTCGACGTCGGTGGACAGAACGTCAAAATGTAGTTTGGGGGTGTTACACATGGGAGAAGCGGTGTACCCCTTTACACTCCCTACTTCTGAAAGTGTGCGTTACAGACAAGTGTGATTAGCACTGTACTTAAATTCTAAAAACGTACCCATATGTAAAAAGACAAAAAACAACAGCATTGGTACAGGCAATATTTGTTCCACAAAGCCGCTAAAACAACATCCACTAAAGCTGTTCGAAGCGGGTGTCAGTGCAGCGAAGAAAACAACCTTCAAAAAAGGTGTTCGCCTGAGTTTAACTTACCCCCTTTTCCCCACCCTTTTTAAAGGGTGTTTTATGCAACGGCACGTTATGTTACGATTAAAAAAGACGCGTTACTCTAAACAAGGGCACGTAAAGGGTGTTGGCGTGGGTGCAAATCTAATACAAAGTTTTTACACCCTTAGGGGTCTCAAGTTTTCCAGTGAGTCTCGAGGAGTCCCGGAGTTTTTCTGTCGGTGCATCCTAGCCGACATAAATTATTTTTCTTTCATCGAGCTTACAAGAAAGTCACCATAGAGCAGCTTCTTTGGCCTGCATACCGCTGTCGTATGGGGGACCAATAAAACGAAACTATGATTTTAGTAGAATACCTATACACTACATGTTTACGTTGGCTGCCATTTTGGTTTGCTTCCTTTCCTGCCGGCTCTCTGTCATAAACCTTCGCCAAATCGCCTTCCTTATAGTATATTACCCCCGCGAGCCGGCCGGTTATGACGCTCTGCTTTGCAGTGTTGATCGTTAACGTTACATAAAGTTGTCGCCTTCTACTGTGCTTGACCTTGAAACAGCTGCAAAAATATGAGTTTCGGAGTTTTTATTCAGCGAAAGAAAGGAAAAGCTGACTGAAACTCCATGTGATTGCAACATAGCAAATGATAAGGGGTGTAACGGTTTTTGTCACCCCAAGGCTTTTTCGACGTCCACACCATTGCATACGAAGCGGCAGCCTTGTCTGTCATAGGGGAGGCTAGGCGCCACAAGCGAGGTACATGTAAAGTGTGATTGATGCTCAGTCCGTCAAAAATCTACTATTTGTTATAGGGGCCTACTTTAGCTTTCTTCCTAGTGGGGTTCCCATAGAGCTACAGGAAATGAACGTTCCCTCGCACCATGTTGTAAAATCTCGGGCTACCGAATCCTTAGCCAGACGGAATTTAGGTGGAGCAACGCATCTTGATGTTTTAATGTCAAAACGTTGACATTTATCATCACTCCTGAGAGCACTCCGCCGTCCTGTCATTTACGAGAATGATTACTTATCTCAGATGTCTTCCTGTTTTGCTTCGGAGGCTGTCCGGTTGAGATGAGACATAATCTATCACCTCTTCCGACGTGTGACTCTATGTATATTGTTATTACTTCTTGTTTTTCTATCGGGGTATTTTTGAATAAGACGACGAGAAACACAAACATACCCGACGAGAAACACAAACTGCGCAGTGCCGCCTCCTTTCCCATACGAAAAGGAGTGAAAAGTAACAAAGACACCTCGTTCTTTTCGTTGCGAGCCCCGAGTACTCTTGTTGTTTATGGCCCATTTGCCTCAGGCGGCATTATACTGCACCACGTCTGTCAGTTTTGATCCTTCGTATTCAGATGGACACTAACGGTTGAGTGAATAAAGCCCCGGGCGTGACGCACCCTGTGTGTGGTCTATTCTCCGACGAAATGGGCGTCAGTTACTTGCTTCTGTGCGCGCACGTTTTATTTATTTATTTTTTTCCTCCAGCGTACTATACAAGACTGTTTGAGACGTAACAGGTGAACTAATGTCATCTTCCCATATGGGGACGATGCGGCAAGCTGTGGAAGCCCATGCGTGTTCCTCGCGTTGTTTGTCCGGGAACTCACCTAACACCTATCTTTAGCTAGGCCAATCCAGTATATCGTACAAGGCACGACAGAGTTGGCACGAACACAGCATCGACGCGTTCTCACACTTTACTTGAAGGGGGTATGGCAGGAATCACTATTTAACGCATTCACTTATTGCCACAAATTGCAACTTTTCACCAGTCTAGTATTTTTTGATGACACAGCCCTTCGATTCCAAGATAAAAGCAGGCGAACTCGTCGAACGCCTGGTCGTGCTAACAGCGTTGCGATGTGTACACAAGGCTTTCCATCCTCATTGTTCATTGTTAATCCCATTCGAACGTACACACATTTTGCAATAAACAAATCTCGTTACCCCACAGGTGTGAACGGTACTAGGGCGCCACCGAAGAATTTCATCGCCGATGCCATAAAACATATCAACGGACGTTTCTTTAAACCACAAAATAGCAACCTTTACGTTTTTTTTATAAATTTCGAGCACTCATTACAGCGTGTAACCGAGAACAAGAAAGGAAGGACGTATTGAGAAATTAAGACGTAAATATTTGAACGCTGCACATTCCGTGATAAGCATAAAACATGGCGGGCTTCACCACACCAGTTCCACACACTGTTGTGGGGGGCAGGGGCCCGTACTCGTGCTCTTAGAAGGTTAGTCCGTAGCGCGAGTACTCGTGCTAACGATGCATTTCGCGGAACTTGGCTTGCGTGCACGTGCAGCACGAGCGTGATGCTATAGCTTTGGCAGTGTCGGGCTCGCACGTCCTTGCTCGCACAAGTAGAGCAAAGACGGTGGCCGGTTTGTTGATCGGTGCGTGTCTTTTTGCCGGCGGTAAAACCTGATTCGCATGGGCGACTTTACTTGCTATTGCACAGTTGCGGCTAGAGCCACTAAATGAGCTGCGCTTAGGGTATCGGCACTCCGTTCCCCGACATTGTTGTGGGCGCCGCCATTTTGGGGCTTGTGCAGAGCAGACGCAACTGCCGTTCGTCTTGTTTCAGAAGTGCGACTTCCTCAGCGTTATATTCGGTGTTAGAAAGCTCCTGTAATATTGATTTGCTCTGTTGCGAACTGTTTAAACATTTGTGGAAGACGGAAAAGCGTTTCTTGTGATTTCAGATAGAGCTTCAGAAAACTGGGAGCCATGATTTTAAGCCACAATATGGCCAAGTGTCGTTACTCTGAAGCGTAGCTTATTTAGTGGCACTAGTTGCGGCATCGCTCGTGTGGCAGAAAAACATAATGGAGGCTGCGGTGATCGACGTCGCAGTTGAAAAATCGCAAGTGAAATGGCAAGCAAAATAGCTTTATGTGAATCGGGCTTGAGATGGATTTTTTTGTGACGTGGCCAGCTCCGTGTTGAAAACAAATACCTGTGACCTAGCATTACTGAAACGTTTCTGCGAATATCTGTCCTTCCTTCGAACTTAGAAATCCGATTCAGATAACAAAAAAACAGATGAAGAGACTAGAAATGTTGGCTTAAAGAAACTGCCATACTGTATGCTGACTTTAAGAGCAGCGCGTGAAGTTAGGGTTGGCGATGGTTGTGATGAGCGAAAACTAAAGACAAACAGGCAATTGGTGTTTATATGAATTGTTAACGCAATTCATATAAACACATAAGAAACATTACGTCTATTTGTCCCTGTAGTGAAAAATTAAATGTAAAAAAAAGTCCGTGTGGTCGAGTTTTTAAACAGATGAGATTTTTTTTTTTGCTCGAGCCGAGAAAGTTCGAGCTTAGAATTGGGTTCAGAAATAAAATTTCGCATTACTATATTTTCGCGTTTCTATGTCAATTGTATTATACATTCACGTTATTTAACCACTATGGCGTGCCCAGAAAACCTATTGTTTCTAATTTCAACAAACAATCCGCGTCTGATGTGTTTATAAAAATTGCTTTGGCAGACGCGATCGTGCGTGTTTCTAATTTTTCTTAAATTTTCGCTAAAACAATCTTTGTCAACCACAACTAAGCATGCGGCTGCCAAAGTAGGTGGGCACGCTTCATTTTTGTTATATTTCAGATCTCTTAATTCATATGTTTTGTGCGAACCGAATGTCATTTTTAACATCAAAAGGAGAGCAGATATAGTCAGCTATTTGTTACTAATTTCTTGTCCCCACGAAGCTGGTGAAGGGTCACGAAGATTCATCATACCCACCGGGAAAAATACCTACATTGATCAGCAAACAGGCCCTCCGTCCTGTTGTTTTAAATGGAGAGCATTGCACATAACTTCCAATGGACCATCGAAACAGGACACCCTTTCTGCTGTGTACGGCAAAAATAGCGTGCACACTACTAAAAGATAATAATAATAATAATAATAAAAAAATGATTGACAACGTTTCGGAGCACGCGTCCGTTTTCGACGTCACAAGAAGTAACGAGCTAGAGGTCCTTAGAGCGTTGAAGGCGCCCTGCAATCATATTTAAGCGTCTATCTTTTTAACGGTTGCCACGTCTCTTGGGGTTCGGGCAAGCCAGCGGGCACGGAGAGAGTAACTAAATATCAGTGCGTCATATTTTAACCGGACGACGCGGAAACCTCCTTTACCTACGGGGGCGGTGCCGAAAGCACGCGATATGTGAAGCCTTTGGTCCTGCCTTTACTACTTTTCAAAGCAACTAAAAGCTTTTTTTTTTTTTTTTTTTTTGTTTAAATACAAAGTAAAAGTGGGCGAACCGTTTCAATTATATATGAAAGTAGTTTTGTACACTATTTTAGACCAGAAAATAAACAAATGCAGTTTACAAAATACGAAATCAAGAAATGACCCGTTGACATACCCGCCACTAGAAAGGGGTAGTGGAATCAGGCGCCCACGTGCGGCGAGCGTAGAAAGGTCCCGGATGTAAGCGGCAGCACTGCGGTCGTATACAGGCTCGAGGATCCGATCGGTTCCGAGCGTTCCGAAGGCCATCGGCGAGCAGGTTTGGCTTGCGGTTCGGCCGTTTGGCGGTATGGCAGTGCAAAGTGGATCCCGTTCTGAACTGATCTTTATCCCGTGTTTGCTGTCGTTTGTGTCCAATGAAGTGTCATGCCGAATTAGTGTTTAGTCGCCATAAAATGCAATGCGAGCCACCCCGGCCGCCCCCTTCATCCAGCCTATCCAGCACATGCTTTAGTGGCGCCCTCTCGAGCCGTCGACACGGAGTGCGGCAGCCGTGAGCACTCGCGGAGCTCACTACCCCTCTTCTAGTTCACAGCCACTCAAGCCACGACCAAGGACGTCATGAAGAAGGTTATTTTTTTGCTTGTTTTTGTAATTCTAATTTGCCTATAACTCTTAAAATAAAGCGGAATTCGACAAAAGAAAAGTTAGTTACTATACGTTCAGAGCGCCCAGGGTCGGTGCAAATTAAAAACCAGTCAAAAAGTCGTTGCAGGGCCCCCTTTCAACTGGCAGCTGAAAGTGACCTCGATTGGACGCCGCCATCTTGCACATTTTTGATAATTAGACACGTGACCTTATAGTTTATCGTCTAGATATTAACGAAGAGGTGCGCACAAATAATTGCTAATTGATTTTTAATGACAGTACCGACGAGATAAGTTATATTTCGTTTGTTCTAAATCAAAAATGTGCTTTTACGACAAAAGCTTGGGCAGCCTCGCAATGCCTCCGCTAGATGCCGTCAGCCGCGGTGCTGTATTTTGGGTTTGTATCGGAGATAGACACTGATCTTTGCAGCTAGCAGTATTCAACAAATGGTTGCTCATGTTTTTTTTTTTACAGCGATCGCGATAGAAATCTCGACTCAGTTTTGCTTAAAAGCCACAGGATTTGATACCGTCACGTGTCTAGTGGTCAAAATTGTACAACATGGCGACAGCCAAGCACTTTTTCCTGGTGAACGGGATACCAGCTTATCGCTCTAAGCCCCTCTACCTCCCTGCAAAGGAGCCGCGCCGTTTTGCGCAGAGCATTCTGAGTTGTCCTCACTGAAGCGTACGTGCGCGCTAAAATGTTCACGTTTCTTTTTTTCTTTTTAATGCGTTTGCGTTGTTTTTTTTTTGCCGTACAAAGCAGAAAGCGTCCCCTGTTTGGCCAGCCGTCGAGAACTCAGATGCAGCAATGTCCGTGCGCGCACAGGTTAATCCGTCGAAAATGGCCCCGCGAACATTGCCTCACCTGGAAAAGATGTTCTTGCAGGGGTCCGGGTAGCACTTGGTACCGAATTCGGTTACGACGGGGCGGTTGACGGTGCTCATCTTCTTGTAGGCCTCGGAGTCCAGGTACCGGGAACTGTATCGAACCTGGGAAGGTGGACAGATAAGTCAGGTGCATTCTCTCTTTAGTCAGGTACGTACACTCGTACACATTGATAGTTTGTAAGGCGAACACGACACCGGTGCTTTTCTGCATTTTGCTCCAACGGAGTATTAAGGGACACTGAACTTCGCCCCTTAGGTTAATGCCCTAAATAGGCACGTTCGGCCGCTAGGTTTTATGGCAGCTCTTTAATTTTAAAAGAAAAACGAAAAAAGGAAAAACTGTCGATCATTATAGTCAGTGACAGGTTAAGAGTTCGGGGGAAGCTCCTTCCACCTCTTCCCACTTCAGCAGAACGAGCGCTGGAGAGGAATCAACTTCCTCTCCAGCGTTCGCTCTGCTAAAGTGGAAAGGGGTCGGAGGAGCTTCCCCCGAACTCTTAACCTGTCACTGACTATATATAGTTCGCCTTAACAGTGTCGCGCTGTGTACATGCGATAGTTAATAATCTGCCCTACAAAAAAAAAGTGACAGCCGTTCTTTTGATAATTTTCTAACGAAGCAACATTCAGCCATAGCTTGGAACTAAAACAAGTATATATATATATATCAGGATGAAAAAGAATATTTTTAGCTAGATTTATTTTATTTAAATCAGATTAATGTTATTTAAATCACTGTAGCTAGATAACAGTGACTCTTTATCAGAACATATATTTTTAAACATGGGGGATTTATCGATTCCTCCGATCACTGGTAACGACGCGGAAAAAACAGTTACCGTAAATTTAAAGTACAGTTTAATTGACGACTTTTTATTTACGAAACCCCCGCCCAACTATACTCCATTTACCCTTAAGCTGAGAAGCTCCGCCTTTTGCGTGAGATTTCTGCTCTTGCTAACACAAGTGTGGACGCGCAGGCACGCGCAACCGAAGCACTGCGGAAGCCAGCGATTTCGCGCTGAAGGCGGAGCTTCTAGTATCAGCGTAAAAAGCCCCCGAAAAAAAAAACATTAAACAATCTGGTTGGGATACGCGTGTCATAAAATTAATTTTACGCAAAAAAAAAAAAAAAAAACTTACACCAATATTGTCAGTGCGAGACGCGACTTAGTCTGCAGTCACCTCCTTTCCACTTCTTTTCTCTCTCGACATTTCGGGCACGTGGAAGAAAGGTGGATCGGCTCGGCCATCACGTTGAGGTGGAAAGATAGAGAGTGTATCACTATTTCGTTGAGGTGGAAAGAGTGTATGACCATTCGGTGACGTCATGGACTTGGCGCGCAGAGTTCAAAATAAACCTTGCGTCGTCAATATTGTTCTAATTTTTTTTTTTTTTTTGCGTGTAAAATTAATTCTTTGAACCACGTGTCTCAACCAGACTGTTCAAAAAGTTTTTTTTTCTTTTTAGGGGTCTTTTAAGGCATATACTCTAATACATGCCCGTGCATCTACTTTCCCGCACAACATTCAGAGAGCCAATCACCGCAACTTACGGAGGCAGCTTAGCGAATGACGATGACGAAACATATGTTTAGGCCAAGAAACGCAGTCTGAGTTGTGACATTAAGCAATGCAAAACGTCACGTTTGCTTAATGTCACAACTCAGACTACGTTTTTTGGTCAAAACACGTGTTTCGGCATCGTCATTCGCTGAGCTTCCTCCGTAAGTTGCGGTGATTGGCTCTCCGAGTGTTGTGCGGAAAAGTAGACGCACGGGCTTTTTTTTTTTTTTTGTAGATTGTAGAACAAAAACAAGGGATAGTTTTTACTTAGCTGGAAAGCTTAATTACCATTATGTTGTTTTCTGACTTGCTTGCACTAAGATATTACTTTTCTGATTTTTGTTTATTTCTTTCGCGTTCTTATTTGTTTGATATGAACAACGGGAGAGGCTAACAAAATAGAAGGTAGAACGAACGCTTTGCGTGCAAGTTCATATGGTCCTTGCGCATCTCGTGCATTTGTTTACACCCCAAATGCGCCCACGTGCGTTTGTCCCCCCCCCCCCCCCCCCCCCCCCCTACCTCCGCCACTGGTGGTGGGAGCATGGCGACCTCGTCATCGTGCGTTATTTCCGCGTTCTATAGATGTTTCCCTTTGATTGGTGTGCACCTCTTTGCGTTGCGGTGCTCCAAAGACGTCTTTTAGAACACTGGTCTGCCGTATTTGCTCGGAGCAGCTCCGCTTCCTGCTCGTGTTCAGCCTCATATAAATCTTCTCACTTGGTGATTCTTCGACTTTAGTACAAAACAAATGCACTTTGAAAAGTTCAATTCAAAGACAAAACGGTAAAAAAAACATTTCCAGGTTATTTTTGCGGGAAAGATTTCATGTAAATCATCGTAGGGAAACTGGTCCGCTTTATATCGTACGATTTGAATCATGTTGATTTTTGTTCTCCACTCTAATTTCTTGAGAGATTCGGATGTTTTTTTTGTTTTTGTTTAATGTGCCAGCCGATTATTTTAAATGTTACGAATAATAAGAGAAAACCTGCTTTTAGTACCTAAGAAGCTTTCTAGTCATTTATGTTTTATAGAGGAATATTAGATGTACGGAAAAATCAAACTCTATATAAAAAATAAAAAAAAAAACAATTCATAAAGTCCACTTTGCGCAAAAAAAAAAAGCAGAAGTAATTTAGTTTAGAGTTCCACCACCGGGACTATATGTCTTAAAAATGCATTAAGTGCCTGCAGTTGTTGTGCAGGCGCATTGGACGACACAAACACGTATCTCACATTAAGATATACATTTTGCGTAAGACCACGTATGTTCCCGACTTCCAAAAACTGGATGTTCTCGTCTAGCAACTGTTCATTTGTGTTTCGGTGCTGCACTTCAAAGGGCGTAGTGAAAACGTTTAATAACATTGCGGTTTGAATAAGTTTGGACATTCAGGAAACCCCGATGACGAGTACCTCTGGGATTGACAGTTCTTAACGCCGCTATTAATTTATTCTTTTTTTTTTGTACCCCAAATTATTGACATTTAATGGAATGTTTTGTAGCACCAAGAACGACGAGGGATAAGAAGTTCGCTTTTTCCCTACCCTTTCAAAACGCGGCACGGAAACTTGTGATGGGCGCCGTCTTCGTCGGATTACATTTCTGCAAACACGTGTCTAAAAGTTTAAATTTGTCGCGGTGCCAAGCATTTAAAGGTCCGGACCGTACAAGGATTTGTTTTTCAAGGTCGTTCATTAAGACGAGACGTCATGAATTTTATGAATGGCAGTTTATGTTAATGGTGATTTTTCGAGCGCTCAGAAATTGGCAGTTTTTTAAGATGTGCTGCGTATATGAATTATCCGAGGGAACTACGCACCTGGGGCGGACTGGGCATCGAACGTGTACTGTGCACCGGGTACAGGAAATTGAAAATACAACAACGGGGCGAACATTTCTTTTCATATAATTTTATTTATTTTCTCTCAGGGCCCGAAGGCATTACAAGCAGCAGTGACACACACAAAAAATAAGTATAACAAGAAACGAGGCAAAAATAGAAATAATGGCTAAGGAAGAACAAGAAAATTAGTAATCGCAATTTTAAGATCAGCAGTATTAGTCACTGAGACTATGGGTGCGGGAAGGCGATTACAATCTATAGAGGTTTGAGGGAGAAAGGAGGCATTAAAAGAGGAAGTGTTACAATGGGGGAGGATTATCCTTAACTAGTTATTTATTCGGGATGAATGTAAGATGGTTCTTTAAATAATGTTTCACGAAGTGTGGGATTAAAGTGATAAATCTCGTAAAAGACATACACGAGATCATTTTCTATGAAAATAGAGGTTAGTTTAAGGATAATGATGCTTTCATAGAGGTGACCCTGGCTGTGTGATAATAGTTTGAAAGAATAAAACGGGAGGAACGATTCTAAAAGGACTCAACAGCAGAAGCAAGGGCGATTCCGGGGTTCCAAATAGACGCTACACATTCCAGTTTATAGCGAACTAAAGTTTTGTATAATAGAAGCTTTACAGACAGGAGTTAGCAAAAAGGTCCTTTGAGATAGCCTAGGAATTGATTATCGATTTTAGTAACATATTCGACACGGCAATTCCAGGCGAGGTTATTGGCCAGATGAACGCCAAGATATTCATAGGAGGAAACATAAAGCAGAATTTAATTATTGATGTGGTAGGAAGGACAGGTGTTATTTTTACAGGACACTCATCAATCTGCATCTAGAAATGTTAAGTTCCATGAACCAATCTGCACACCATGCAATGAGTGACATTATTAATATCAGTTTGAAGGCGGAGATGCCAGAATCGTTAAGAATTTCTTTATAAATACCACAATCGTCAGCATACAGGCGTATGAAAGAGGAGATGCGTGTAGGAAGGTCATTAATATAAATAAGAAATAAGAGTGGGCCGAGTAAGGAACCTTGTGGAGCACCGGAGCTAACGTGCGAGTGTGATGAACTGGTTTCGTTAGCCTGAACAAATTAGGTGCTGTTTGCTAGAAATTATTTTATCTAAGAGAGTACATACAATCTATGTTTAGGTTATGAAGTTTAAGAAGAAGCACACGAGGAACCTTGTAAAAAGCTTTGAAAACAATCTCGAAATATGCAGTCAGTCCCGGAACCCCGGTCCAGAGCGACGTGAAGGTCATGAGGGAAGTTAAAAGTTAGGTTTCACTTGAATAAAATTTACGGAAGCCGTACTCTGCAGAGGTGACGAAAGATCTTGAATCCAAAAAGTTTAATAGGATTGGAATGAATTACATGCTCAAAGATTTTGCACGGAATGCTAGTTAACGAGATAGAACAAAAATTGAAAGGATTAAGTTTTTCGCCGCCTTTGTGTAAAGAAACCGCCTGCTACTTTGTAGACTTGACCAACAGCTTTTGCGATAAGAAAAATTCAACTGAGCTATATTTCTTTACGCCGTATTCAGTCCTAACAGATGAAACGCCATGCTACTCTTTTTACTAGAACAAGACAACAGGCAAGAGATCTACAGAAATCTGAGACTGCTTCACTTACCTTTACAGGCAAGAGCCGAGTGCAGCCTTTGGAAAACTGGTCGTACAAAATGGCAGAAAATAAACCCAAGACGTTACTCGCTAAAGGCTGGTTCACACTTTTACAACCGAGTACGGCAGGGAGAGACAAGACCGGTTTTTAAGCCTCTTGAGACGTCTTAGGACCGAATGCACTGCTACGGAGCTGGTCTTAAGACGTCGTAAGAGGCTTAAGAACCGGTCTTGTCTCTCTCGGTCGTACTCGGTTGCAAGAGTGTGAAGGAGCCTTTAGACGGTATGTGAAGGCCTTTCTTCTGATGCTACAGCCAACATTGAGATGTTGGGTTCCAAGCCGGTGCTGCAACATTCTAGTTGTTCCTACTTGAAATGCCGTAAACGCGCGTAAAATATTAAAGAAATGTATAAAAAAATTACAATTCGCACGATCCCGAAGAACGCGAAAGGAAGCGAGTATGAGTTTTTCCCTACCTATTGTAAATTATTGAGTTGATAAAGCCTTATTCGTGGCATTAAGCTATGAATCTCCAAGGCGGCCTTAAGAGAGGATGAGTCTTGGGTTGTGAAAGAACGCCAAAAAGCTGTTTTTGTGAAAATTATGTTTTTACGCGCTTAGATTGCAAAGCGCTTTTTTGCAGACTGCCATTACGCCAATGTCAAATTGCATCGTAAAATTTATCCATGCTCTGTCGAAGAGAAAGTATTGATGGACTGATACACTGTGCGATTTGCCATTCGGGACGTGAAGGACTGTCCAAGGAGAGGCTTCGGAATGTTGTTTTAGGTGGCGAATCTAAACTTGGTAATGTTCGATATGGGTTTATGCTGTTGATGCTATTTGTTTACCTCCATACTCGTTTTTTTATTTCTCCAAGGTGGAGACACCAGTGCCATTTCCGGAGAGGCGCAAGTGAAGAATAGGAAAGTTGTAGAGTGCAGTCATCCACGTAATGGACTGAAAGGTACCGGTGCGAACCCGTAGATTCACAAGCTTATTGTCACACTTTTTGATCAAAAGCAAATTGCATCCATGGAAGTAAAAAGCCATCATTAGTTGTAAGAAAAACAGAATTGACAGCGACCTTTATTTTTAAAGTCCTCTACTAACGGAATGTAGTAATTAACAAGTGATCGCATAAATCTCTTTATAAGACATTAAAAAGTCATTTTGGGTAGGGAAGAAGTATTTATTGTTTGCTACTATATTATTATCATTAATAATATTGTTATTATTATTATTATTATTATTATTGTTGTTGTTGTGGTTGTTGTTCTTGTTTTTGTTGTTGTTAGTAGTAGTAGTAGTGGTAGCAGTAGTGGTAGTACTAGTCGTAAATTTAGTGGAAATATGCGCGGACGGACGGACGAACGGGCGAACAAATTTCTTGGATAAGGGGGTCTGTTAAAAATCCCTCTGTGCTTTTCAAAGCGAGCGTTTCCAGTTTCGCGTTTGTTGTGAAATTGCGCGGCCATTGCTTTACAGTCTGCTGAGACAAGGGAAACCCGCTGCGCCCCCGTGGAACCCCAGCTCGGTGACACCCGCTCCCGACCGCCTCACCTTTCCCTTGTGGACGTCGTAGGCCGAGAGGATGGCAGCCCCGTCGAACCAGTGCCGCAGGGAGAAGCCGCCGCCCAGGTCCCACTTGCCGGGGCCCAGTCGGTACAGCTTGCCGCTCACCCACTCCGGGATCTGACCTGCAGCCGGAGAAGGAGGGGAGGGGACTGAGTCAATGAGCGTAACGACTGAGTCAATCAGGCAGTGTCAAAAGTGCATCGTCACGGCGTTTGTCGTCTTTGTGCGCTCGCTGAACATCGACTAAATCATGCACAGAAAGAAAACGTGCGCATTCACTGCGCGGTATTGGTTCAGTTGGTCATAGGAAACGCAGAAGAACAATGCACATCGTGACGATGCGGCGCTGTTTGGTCCGTTCCATTGAATTATACGGTCGGCGGCGATCGAACTTAAGGGGAAACTGAGCATAGAGTCGCCTAATGCACCCGGAGTACCACCAATTTCAGAGCTTGGCCAGCTTGGCTTCAAAATTGCGTCGTGGCGCTGATGTCGACGGCTTCAATATGGCGGTCCAGTGTAACTGAATGCAAGTGAGATAGAGCTAACTCAGCCCGCTCACCAGCAGTATAATGCAGGCCAGTGCTCCGCTTCCGCGGACTATAGATCATGGGCTGCTTGGCGTGAGAAGCCCTCCGAAAACCAAAAGGGCATATTCCTCTCTGACCTGTGCGTAATGCACGAGCTGCTTGGAATTAGCGCTTATCGAGTAATGGTTTTAAACTAGCTTTAACGTAGAATTGTACGCTTGTAAAGGCGAACTCGGATTTTAAGAGGTTCGCCGCAAGCGTCGCGCTGCAGAGTAAAAAGTATAGTAGATTTCATACCAGCAGCCCCCACACATTCGCTTCGCGAACGAACTGCGCGTCTCCCGGTCGAGTCGCCAAACAACTTCGGCGCAAACCAACCGCTCAAAATTCGAACGTGTCGCATATCTGCACGGTATGAGTCGCCCCCCACGACCTTTCCTCGCCCTTCGCTTCAATCTTTATATTGTTCTCTTTACCACGTGCATGCGTTTTGTGGCGCGGAAGAAAAAAAAAAAGAAGCGGCAGAAACGGAGGATGCGGAGAAGCTTTGAAAAGACATATGGCGGCGCGTCTCAGGAAGGACAAATATTGATGTCGGCATCCGCTGCGTTCCCCATAAAACGCGCTTCGCCGATAGATCGTAACGCGGCTGCCAATGTTTTCCCTTGATTTTTATGCCGGATTCCGAATGCCCGACATCAGCCTGGTTGGATCGGTTCTCCCGTTTGAGCGGACTTTTTCTCCACTCTGCGACATTCAGTGGATCTTGTTCGTACACAAGGCGCCTTCAGTCTGCCGAAGATGAGTTCACTACGCAAAAAGTGATCGTAATCCAGGCGGTGAATGCGCCGTATTTTAATACCCCCCGCTCAGAAAGTGTGCTCAACTGTTTAATATAACGCGGGAGCGGTGGCCAGAGGGACTGCATGCGGCATCTGCCGGCTCAATCTGGCAGCTCATGCCGCTGTTGTCGTTTAGAGTTACACTCCCAGCTCTGAAATAATCACCAATGCGTGACTCGGCGAAAAAGAAAAAAGGCCGCTCCTCGATTTTGTGTTTCGTTGTTTAAAGAAGGTGGCATTTATCTCATTTATCAGAGTAACTGCAAGATCACCGAGATATGGTAGCCCCGCATGGTAAATGCGTATAGGTCTGACTAAACAGAGTGGAAAAAACAAAAAACAAAAAAACAAGTAAAATTAAAAAGCGTGGGTGATAAAGAAAGAAACCAGGAGGTCATGCGATGATTGTATCGGGGAGTGGCGACCGACAATCGCAACAGCCGCCTCATTCTCTGCCGCATCATTGATTTAATCGCTAGACAGCTCACGGTCGCAAAACTCGTCAAACACAAAGTTGGGGCCCAAGTCGATGGAGCGCACCGATTGGCCGATCACAACGATGACTTCGCGCTTTTTTCGCCGACGTCCAATCGGCGCGTCCCGCGAACTTTTGGCTCCAACTTTCTGTTTCACGAGTTTAGGGCCCCTGATATCAGCTGCGGCCACCGCTCCCGCGTTATATTTAACAGTTGAGCACACTGTACGTGCATCTTTCGACGCCGTGATCACGCTCTTCTCCCGCCTTCTCTACGCGCAGAGAGCACAATTGGGTGATAAAAAGGGGCCACGTGGTTCATGGATGTGCTAAGTACGTAGCTCTCCTCACCGCGGTGTCAGCCAAAACCCTTACAAAAACGGGTCTCAACATTCTTTTTAATTTTTTTAGACTTCTTATTGACTTTCCGCGATCCTACTGAATTCCTTTATAAACGCACTTTGTTTTGACTATTGTCAAAAAACTTTCAAAAGAAAAAATATTGAATTTTTTTGTAGACTTATTTATAAAAAAATTAAGAACTTGTTAAGACGTTTCTCTATAGGATATTTTCTAAAAAAATTCAAAAGGAAAAACAATAGATTTTGTTTTGTAGACTTATTTATAAAAAAATTAAAAAGAACTTGTAAAAACGTTTTTCTGTAGATTATTTTCTAAAAAAATTCAAAACGAAAAACAATAGATTTTGTTTTGTAGACTTATTTATAAAAAAATAAAAAGAAGTTGTAACAACGTTTTTTGTAGGTTATTTTCTAAAAAAATAAAAAGAAAACCTATTGACATTATTTCTTTATAATATTTTATAAAAATATATACATTTTTTTATTATTTTATTTGGTCTGCGGTCGTGTGCGGGGTCCGATCTGAGGGATGTTTTTTTTTTACTTTTTATTGAAAATGTGTTGACTTCTTGTTCACTTTGATTACTTTATTTTGACTGACTTCCTGTTGACATGGTCAACAGAAAGTTTGTTGATTTTGTGTTGAAACTTTTTTTATGATTTTCTTCTGCCTGAGTCAAAAGAAAAGCTATTGACTTTCTATTAACTCTACGTTGGATCTTTTTCTGTTGACTTCCTGTTGAAAGTGTTATCATACTGGAGACGTTCTATTTACTTCGTGTTTAAATTATTCAGTTGAGTTTCTGTAGCCAGTGTCAAAAGAAAAGCTACAGACTTTCTGTTGACTTGTTATTCAACATGATACATCTTGACTACATGTCAAAAGTCACTAAGTTTCTCAATAGTCTCTGACAAGTTGAGAACCGTAGGGAGGAGCTTCCGTTCTCCTGCCTTCAGCGCGAGCCTTCTGTCCTTGACAACTCTTCGACGTCTCGCGCCCCTCGAGCTCGACTCCGCAGTCAAAGCACGACGGAAGGCATGGGGCGCGTGCTGGAGGCCAGGCGTTCGAAAAACACGCCCTGTCGTTCTCACTTTGTAAATGACTATCGTTGCATTATTGACCCTATTCAGCTAGTAAAGAAGAGCAAAATAACTATTTTAAAGTGGAGCATTTGCCTTGACTGGCTTCGTCCCGAGTGGTGCTATGCAGAGAAGCGATAACATTTGTTCTATGAGCCGTTTTTGTGGATGTTGTTTTAGCGACTACACGAAATTATTATTAGTTGTACCAATGCTTTTTAGTAAGAGATAGAGTCCACGAACTTCGAAACACTGTCTCTCCTTTGACAGACTTTCGAGAAGGAGACCGGAGACTTGGAAACTTAATAACTGCTGAGGTGGTCACCGGCCAAATGATTACCTTCAATATGTAGGCTATATAAGGCTCTGGTGCTGTCAACAGGACTGTGTTTCTGATGTTGAGTGCTTGATGGTGTTGGTGTTCGTTTACATTGCTTATTTGTGGGATGTGTATGTATCAAAAAGACACTATTTCCTAACGAAATTTAAAAAAAAAAAAAAATTAAAAAATTTAGTGTTTTTTTTAAACGTTAATCAGAGGTTTTGTCAAAAGGAATTCAACAAAATTTCTGTAAGATGGAATTCAAAAGAATGTGTGTAAGAAGGAATTCTAAAAAATTTAAGTGGCCAATTTTAACTAGGAGTTAAATAAGTTGTCAAAACAAAGTCTAATAAACATAAAAAAGTTTAAAAAGAAATTCAATACGACTCCAAAAATTTTCAACAAAAATTCAAAAGAATTTAACTACAGATTTTCGTAAGGGAAAGTCGCAGTTCCACTGGCCACGCATCGTACAAACGATGTTCACTGCAGACAAGGTGCCAGAATAAGCTGCAGACAGGCGTTAAGCATCTTCGACACATGTTTACTTAAGCACGTTACTTCGAGCAGGTCTGCAGACAGTTTTTGTGTGACCATTGTGATGTCATAGGAAAAAGAAGACCTCAGAGAGTTTCTGCAGTCTGTCTTTTGTGCGATGTATATCAGCAGGGCGACCGCTGCTCTAAGGACTGATCAGTAGTCGCCGGCGGACACCTATCTTAAAAAAGGTGAACACGCCCCGCTGGGTTCCAGGACCAGAGTCAGTGAAGGTTTTCCTAAACCTATTTTACTCGTGCGCGCCATCTTTAGCCTGGCGGCTATTTTGCGCGTAGTTCTCGGGGTGAAACGGGGATAGGTCTGGATACTCTCTCGTTCTGCATTCCCCACGAAGTGCGGAGTTACTTTACACTCAGGAGTGACTCGTTCTGATGACTTGTGGCATTGCACGTTCCTGGCGACCCAACACGCTATATGGAAAGAGAGATTCCATTCTCGGGACTGTCGAAACAAATAAAACATAATTAAAACGGAGCAGTTTACGTCAAAACGATTAACAGTGTCGCACGCGATTAGCGGAACACCTCAAGCGGAATATGACGCATATTGGCCACTCCAGCAAAATCAACGCCGCGTAGCGGCAACACCGAGAAGCTAAGGAGAGGAGGTCGTTTCCACTCTGTCGTCTGCTATCGCTGCTTGGTTCTCGTAGACAGCATAGAAACAAACATTGTTTCCAGTAATTATTTTTATGCTTCCGCCGTGTCATTCCTACGTACTGACTAGAAGAAGGTTTCTACCGTCGAAAAATCGCTTTGCTTTCACATGTAACACCGATCTTACGCTGCAGTGAAAAAATTTATGGTGGTCAGAGTGCTGAAAGACGAAAACGACCTCCTTTCGTCCGCCATACTGCCTGACTGGCGCGCCCCTATAGTTTGCTGGTGTCGCGAATATGCCGACTGTTTGAGCTAGTGAGCCCTTGAAACATAAGACATATCGGGGAAAAGCAGCCTCCAAACAAACCCTGTAGTTTTATTTCTTTTTTTTCTTGTTAGAGAGGGGTTTCGGTGCGATATTGCTACAATACGGCGAGATGAATTAATTTCACTCTACGTATCTGATATTCATAATCCCTCCGTCCTTTTTGTTTCTGTCATTTTTAGCTACTCTAGAACCGTAGCGCCACAGAAGCAAGTTAGTGTGGTTAGAAACGACAGTGACACCGTGAAAAGTGGGCCTTTTCGAGGCACTGTGTGAATCTTTGCAGGATAAAGATTAAACGAATTTTGTTATACAGCCAGCATCTTCTAGCGAGGTGGGTGCTGACGCAGTTAAGTGCTGACTCAGTTAAGAATGAACACCGGTCGGCTTTTTCAGTCCACACGTCCGAAAAACTTAAATAGTTCAATATTTCTATTTCAGTAAACCTTTCTGACCAAAAAAAATGCTTTTCGCTGTTATTAGGCAAAAAAAAAACATTTTTTCTAACGGTTTACGATTGAAAGGGAGGTCGAGTAAACTCTCTTCACTTCGACCAACCGTCTGACGAGCCTACAATGGTGTCACAATCCACATGACTCAATTTTTTTTTTTTTTTGCGCTCTTGGGTTTTTTTTTTTATCGGTTCTGGCGTGACTACTGCTGGATTTGTTAAATTAATTTGTGCGGCGCTCAAACGAAACTTGAGGCTCATACCTCACCAACATTACCTAAAATACACATGACATTCCAACTTCCAAGTCGACTTCATAGTTCCTTGAAACGAGAATTAAGTTTTTTTTTTTCTTCAAATATCGACCTATGTTTTTAGTAAATATTCACAATTTGCTAACTAAAAACAAAAACAAAAACAAAAAAAACAAGAGAAAATTTAATACTCCAAAGAGCTTAAGTTGCGATATTTTCTTTTTGATATAAAAAGGTTGAAAGAAATCATTATTTTTCTTTTAAGTTTTGTGTCTCAACAACTTTTGCGTTGACAGATTGTTAAAGCCGGATAGCCGAAGTACTTTAACTTTTGACCTGGAGTTTGAAAGCCGAAATGGCACAAGGTCAACATGCTGTTGTTAGTGCGGAGGATAAGTCTTCTAATTGGATTGCTTTTGTCATCACCGAGTTGAACTAAGCTTCAAACGAAAGGTAATAAACTAAGAACCTAATGCAAATGCAGCAACATCCAGATAGAGCGGGAGAGAAATCCTTAACCAAGTTAAGCAAGGTGTTTACACAGCAAAACATTAAACTCGATCTGCCGGAAGATGCTTATCTGAATGCAGCAAATTAAATAGATAAACCAAGCACCCAAAAGGCGGGCCGAAAAGAAAAGCCCCTTTCATATTTTAACGAGACATCAACTGAACGCAATTTTTTTTTTTTTTTTAATTATTGTTTCGATGTACATGGGCCGTTGTGTTTTTCTCTCGCGTTGTGTAGTGGCAGGAAATAAAACTCCACGCTAAACCGAGCAGACAAATTATTTGTCAAGAGATTAGACCCAAAGAAATAAATCTAAATTGCTAAAGACCATCTGCACACTGGGAAGATTCTTTTTTTTTTTTTTAATTTCAAGAATGAGGAGATTAAAAGTTATTTTCTGCGCTTTCGCTTTCATTTCGTTTTGTGGTTGGAGGAAGGGGGAGGGGCGGTGGAGAAACCTACGTCGGCCAGCAAGCCCGTTAACGCATGATCATAATCCCATAACGAAAACCACGGGCACGCGAGTCCATGCATAAAATCCTACACGCCCGAATTCGCGCAGGCGCAGGAACGTGCGCGCGATAAAAGATAACACGAACGAAACATACATACAGATACACGTACACACGTAGTACACAGTTTCCCACGCTCTGCAGGACGCAAAAGCCTGTGTGTTGAAGCGAGCTTACACGGTCACTCCTGCCCCTCATGGTACCCGTCCGTGACGTCACGACTAGGACTTGCCTCGCCGTGATCGGCCGGATTTGCCTGTGCCTCGCCGCGATTAGCAGGATTGGCCTCGCCGTTAACCGTCGATTGGGCAGGCTTTATCATTATACATGCAGGAAGCTGGGGTTTGGCCAATCGCGAACTTTGACAACAGTGACGCTTTTTGGCCGCGCACGTCGCTATACAGTAGCGGACGACATAAGAAATAGTGACGTCGGAGTCCGTTTTAACCTCATAAGTTAAACCAAATCAACTTTTATTTAACGCAATTTATTACGAGCAATAAGTACAACGAATATATCGTAATTTTTCTATAAATGCTGTCAATAGATATACAAAACATGCGCACTTTTCTAAATGTGGACTGTGGTGGGAAGAGATATGGCGCATAAAACAGCCATAATTTCCGTACGATGGAAAGGCAAGTAAACGAGTGGTGGCGAGGACCAATACCAAGACGGATGCGTTTCGTTTGGGCGTAGTTACGTGCGTGCGTTGGGCTCGTTGGGAGACCCTGTGAGTCGTACAAGATAATGACGCGAGCGACGCGGCACTGCGTGGATCCATTAGCCATGACGTGGGGGGGGGGGGGGGGGAGGGGGAGGGCAGGTCTTGTCTTTTAGGTGGATATCCTAGGACACGGGCGAGCTGGGAAACATTTGTTAGGAGCATAGCCAGACCCTCAGCCGCAAGTAAGTTAAGCTCCCTTTTTCGTTTAGAGCTAAACTTGGTATTTAAAGTCAAACGAAACACGCACTAAGAATCAAGAAAAGTAAAATTAATAATAACTTTCACCTTCCAAATAGAATATCAGTAACAAAGAGAGTTGGGTTAAGCCTAGTACAGTGCATAAAATATAATTTTGAATACGTGACAGTCGTATTATGGGCACTGCAAATTACACGAACATCTGGTATTTCTGCAGAAGCAGTGACGTTGGCTTTGGCTATGCGTTTTAAGGATCATGTCAAGATCCGCGCTATAGATTTGGCCATACCAGTGACTCCTTCCCGGTAACTCACCAACATCACGCGGGGCGGCGCCACCGTATAGAGAGCTTATACCTGTAGAATGACCCAAGACTGCGGTGACGACAGAAAAACGGCAGGAAGAAGGAAAGAAGCCTAGACATCATTCCTTCTTCCTGCCGTGTTTCTGTCGTCATCGCAGTCTCCGGATGATTCTACAATTATGAGCTTACACCAGTTCACTTGCGCCTTCACACTTTGCTTGTAGAGAGCCTTAATTACAGGGAGTGTCGAACTGCTCAAACAGGGTCACGTGGTGTATGGGCCGCGTTTGCAATACGAGCTGCAATGAGGTGCCGAAAACTTTGGTCGTCTGCAAACGCCTCCGCCTTTACGCCTACTTTCCTTTTCGCCCGCGACAGCGCAGCGCATGCGCAAACGCCTCCGCCTTTACGCCTGCTTTGCTCCTCGTCACGCGACAGCGCAGTGCATGCCACTCGCGACCAATCTCCGCAGGAGGCGTCCGCCATTAAATTTCAAATACTCCCCTTGATTTGAGATGGGCCTTCTCTACGATCTAGGTTCTCTAGGTGGTGGCGTATGCATGGCACTGGGCCCTTCACTGCAAAGCGAGGGAAGGGTATTGGGTTCGAATTCTACTAAATGCACAATGTTGGTGGGGCAAAAGTCAACTCACACGAGGGTACCGCAAACGTGATTCTCGACCTAAAACTTTCAAAAGTGCTGATTTTCGGCTTCTTTTTTTTGGACTTTTTTTAAACATTTTTTTTTTTGTATACCTTGATGATGTACTCAAAGAGCAGCAGCTCAAGTAAAGGCTTTGGTATATTAGACTTGCGTAGAATGCTGAATAAAACCGCAATGATACGTTTATAAGGGCGGGAAACGACTTTGTGCACATTAAAAACCGCGTGAATTAGTATACGGGCGCAAAAGGACTTTGTGTTCATTCAAACTGCATTAACTTTGACGGTCGACAAGGAGCCGTAGCATATCTGAATGCACGAGATTATACAACTCGCGGGAACTGTCATAGTCGGGTATCCTGTCTGAACTCTGTCAGTTGGCAGCGGAACAGAAAGCTGTACCTCGCTTCATTAAGTCCGAGTCTAACGCAACATGCTAATGAGGTCATTATATGCCGCGACAAAAATGAAGTGTCAGGGCATTTGTCCTATTTCTGCGTATGTGTTATAATCGGCTAAGCCAATCAACGACAGTGAATGCACCTTGATTGTGCGTCTTAAGTAACTGGGTGTGCACTTCGATGTGGTGCCAAAGCTACGAGCCAAGGACCCGTCAAGCTTCTCGAAAAGCTCGGAGGGCTAAGAACACCCATAGAAACAGGAAGAAGTTCTTCAGGTTTCTATGCGTGTTTCACCGCCAACAGCTCCAACCAGTCCCATGGAATGGTTCGTGACATTGCTTTTTTAATCTTTGCATTCGTGTAGCAACTAGCTTTTTGGCCCTCTTTGGATTAGAGGCCGCGTTTCAAGATTTACTCGATCGATTAAAGAGTCCAGGGTAAGGTTTTTGTACCTTGGGGTTCGAAAACCTACTCTCATCCAGCGATGCTTCGTCTGTGCTGTCGCGTGACACGACCTGCCGGAGCAACTCGGATCTATTTGGGTAATATTTGGAACACAGCCAAGATGAAACGAAGTAGCTTGGCTAGGCTTAGACTTCTCGTGAAACGGAGTTTCGCCGTAAGTCACGTTTTATGTGAATGTACAGTGCCACTTCATTTTATCTGTCGACGAACTATGTCAATATGAGATGTCGGTGCTCGTCTCCATACCGATGGCTGCTTTCAGGCGCATGGATGAATCTATGGCCATTGACCACTTCAGAACAGCAGAGCTTGGCTTCTTACGTGCAGGCTTCTCACTTCGTGATTCGTTCTTCGGTGTTGTTATCGGCCAATACCGCCATCCCATTGGCTGAGAATCGATGATTCCCCCTGAACTCACCACAACCTTTGTTTTCTAAGTTGTCATTGACCATACACTTAAAGTTTTAGCATATGCAAAATCTTTAGCATTTACATTGCGGAAAAGCACTCTAAAAAAGCCTGTGAGTCTTCTTTCCCGCAGAACACGCGGACAGCCAATCACTATTGTTTGCGGAATCAGCTCAGGGAATGACAATGCCAAAACATACGTTTAGACCAAAAAGCGAAGTCTGCGATGCAGCTTCAAGCAACGCATGCGTGACGTTTTGCATTGCTTATTGCTACATCGCAGACTTCCTTTTGATCTAAAGTTAAACCTATGTTTCGGCATTGTCATTCGCTGAGCTGATTCCGCAAACAGCAGTGATTAGCTGTCGGCGTGTTCTGCGGGAAAGAAAACCCACGGGCTTTTTATAGAGTGTAGGTTTGCAATTCAGGTTAAGATTTATTCGTTTTTCATGCTCATTTGCGAATATTTTATTTGCTTTATAGTAAACGAACATGTTTTTAAAAAATGACTGCGAGCGTTGAAAGGAGCTCTCCTGATGAGTTCGGAAAAGGCTTCACTTTTTTTTTTTTATCTTTTCTTCAAATCTGTCTTTTCTAAAAAAAAAAAAAAACTTGAAGCAAAAACATTTTTTTTTTAGTTCCTCTTCAGCTGCTGTTTTATAAATGCGCGGTATAAAAAGCGCGAAAAACCTTGCAGGCTCAGAAAAGAATGGCCGTGGTCTGCGCGGCACTAGATACTGAAGCTGAACGCTCGTAAAAAAAGGTGGGATGTAGAAAAAAAAAAAAAAAAGGTAACAAGAGAGCGGGCCGGAGAAAAGAAAAAAGCCTGTTGTCGCCGTACACTAACGAAGCCAAACTTGGTTCCGAACTTTTAAGTCTTTGGTAGTTCGTTGTGCCCGCCGATCTCGGAACGACGATGTTACAAAAGCGAATCGAGTCTATCAACTCGTGAGTGAATGCGGGGGTAACAAAGGAAACCACAAGTTGGTTCGAAACGTGGAAAGCGGTTGGTTCTGTGTTTGATTGAGTCCCTCCGTGTGTATTTTAGAGAAAAAAAAAGCGAGAGAGAGAGAGAGAGAGGGAAAGAGAAGGAACACGAAAGAAAATAGAAAAGCAAGAAGACAGAGATTGAAACAAAAGGTGCAATAAGCCGATAGATCATGGGCCGGGACTAAAAGAGCAGCCGCGACAAAGAATTACCTAGAAATAAAACAAGAAAGAAGGTTTCAGAAAAAAACAACGAGTGTCGATGAAAAAAAGAACAGACAAACACAATGTAGACAGCCGAAACAACTAGAAAATAAATACAAATGAATGAAGAAACGAAAAAAGAATACAGAGGAACCCCGAGGCGGGAAGAGGGGTCTGTGGTCGCCAGAGCGCTGGGGCGATAAGCCCCGGCTCCATGAGGGCTAGCTGATGTCTCTGTCTGTACCACAGAGACCGCCAAATGGATTGGACACGGTCCACCCACAGTCCACCCATCGTCTCCCGCCTTTTCCGTCTCTCTCGTTATCTTTTTCCTTTCGAGTAACCTATGGTGCCGATGTCTTTTTTGTTCGCTTTGGCCTTGATCGCCGTCGTCTGCTTGTCGCTCTTCTGGCTCTCCGCAAGGTACGCCAGCAGCAGCAGAAACGGCAGCCTTTCGTCTCATCTTGCCCCTAGTCAGAGGTTCTGCTCATTTGTTCGTTCAGCCAGAACCAGCTTCTTCTTTTCTTTTTTTTTTTTTTTACTTTATGTACGCCGTTTCTTGAGTTATCACTTCATTTTAGATTCTGCGCCCCTGAAGTGCGATTTCTTCCGCACGGCCACCCTTCTTCCTGGTAAATGGTTCCATCAGCTTTCTTTTCTTCGCCCGAGCTGAATAAGGACTACCCTGTTTAATGTGACACCTTGGTTTTGTGGCGAGTCCCTTATAGCTCCAGCTCTTTGTCGATGTTTTGAACAGTCGCCGAGTTTTGGTATACGCTCTTCGCGTTGATTGGAAAATAAAGAAGGTGGTTCAGCGTTATTAATCAAGTAATGAATATTGTCTTCAAAACTACGAGCCTATATTTCAAACTAGTACTCCCTGCAAAAGCATTGCGCGTATTACTTGCTCGCAAATTGTTATTCCTTCCTGTCCATTTTATTTTTTCTTTCGCCCTGCCATCACGGTATTTCTAATATTTTCCATGCAAAACTAAAAGGCCGTACTTCGATATCCATTTCTTTATATTCTGAACCGTGAATTTCAGGCTAACTTGTTAAGGATTTGATAGCGTATCTCACAAGTTTTGATTTTTCTAAATTTAGCCTTAACCCTAAACTGTTATTCTTAATAGAAAGCTTTCTAACAGGTCGATTTCAGTTTGTCAGAATTCAACCTAACTCTCACCTTAACTTCGTCGCTCAGGAGTCCCGCAAGAATATATTTAGACATTTTGTTACTTTTGTTTCTACGTGTAATTTACCTGAAAATCACTCCTTACGTGCTCGCATGGTCGCGGACGATTGTTCAATATATCGCGAAGTTACTAAAGAGTTCGATGTGGTCTCCTTCAAATTAATTTCGGTACTGCGTTGGAGCAGTGTAGCACTTGGCTTAAGGCTTTGTACACTAGCAAATGGCTCGTGTTCTAATACATCGCCCTTCTCATACTTTCTCAGTACTTCCTTGAAATTCGTAGCTTGCTACAAATATTCTGGTAAGCATATTTTCTGAAGGTGTCATATTGCAAACTTACAGTAATCACATAATTAGCAACGCTAATTCTGTGCCAGAATATTGAAAAAAAAAATAAACGTTACGACTTTAAGTTAGCGCCCACGTCAATAAAATTATATACTTGCATTGAAGAACCAGGGTTGTTTCAGATTAGATCTCGCCGCAGCAATCTGGGTCCTCAGCGATACAACATTTTCATAGAATCTCAAAACCCTCTCAAATGGAGGCGCAGGATTTATTTTTCGCAATTCTCGTGCAGCCAGTGACTCACTTACTAACGAAACTGCATTTCTTCTCCTTCTTTCCTTGCCTTAATTGCGAGGTATCTTGTCTGTGCCTTTCAGCCTTTTTCGGAACAAATTACCTTTCAAACTTTCATACAAAAAATAAGCGCTTTCTTCCTCTCCCGAACATTTCTTTTGATCATCAGTATAAGGTCGGCATTCTATCTTACCGTCACACCACAGCCGACATTAACTTTTTATTCTCAGTACGTCATCATAGGAAGAACTGCCTTCTCGCGTGTTAAGTAGCAATGTCTTTTGACATACTCAATAAAGCAATAACTAGCTAGCGCTTTTTTCAGCAGACAGTGACTATAACGAAAGTGTGCCTATAACGGGAGCGATTGTACGTGGAGTTCAGAATTGGAACACCCTCCCATTGGTGTCCCCCTTTGCCTTTATTATACTCGCTCGGTTTGTTTGACTGCGGGTTTGCGCTTTTCGTCACGGCCTTATGGGCTGTGGCTTTTGTTTTGTCGTTTAATATGACATTCTTTATGCGTTCATTACAGTCGCCCAAGTTCCCTTTTTGTGTAGGGTATTTTTTTTTTCTTCTCTTTTTTCGAATAAAGTGACGAATGGCGGCCGAAATCATCGTAACAGCTGTACAAGGTGTTTAACTCAGGTGAGGGTTTTTTTATTTCTTTTTTTTTTTTCTTTGTCAAGTTTCCAAATCTGATAGAAAGAATGAGTGACTCGGAGGCGAACGCACGAAGTCGTTCAAATTCGAAGATTTTGGTTCCATTGTAGATCTGCAGATTTTGGCTTAAACTTTGAAAGTAGACGTCCAGATTTTGGTTTAATGGTAGATTTTAAGATTTTGGTTAGACGTTTGATCTGCAGATAATGATGTGATGTTAGATCCGCGGATTTTTGTTTCCAGTTAGTCTAGGCAAGTTAAAAATAAAATACACTCTGCTCAGATATATCAATCTTTGCACTTCTAGTGAATTTCGACAGCAGGAATAAATATACATTTGAAGTCAATAACAATGTATTTTACTGACTTCCAAACCGGCTGCACACACGATGCGCAGCGGGTTTGGAACTCTTGACGCTTGTATTTCTAGCTTTTCTGAGCTTGAGAGTCCGCTAAAACTGGAGCGCAACGTCTCTCTTGTAGAAATCAACGGCCGTGCGACGATTTGTCCTGACGCCCTTTTCTAACCTTACGCTAATTTCTTGGAGCTCAGACCTAAACCACATTCTGTGCTAAAACGTTCCTTATACGAGCAATGCACGGGCGCCGGTAGAGAAATGTTCAGCAGGCACTGGTGGCAGACATGCCGAATCTGAACAACTTATTTTACTTTGATGTTTCATCAAATAGTGATGAAATACCTGGTTTGCAAACAAGTGGTGTTGCTGAAAATGGTCATATCTAACACACACACACACACACACATTTGTGTTTGCGGTGTCGATAATCAGTGATAGATATTCGTCCGCCAAGTGTGACGGGGCCATAAGATCAAATAGTTGATTCTTTTTCTTTAAAGGAAGTACCAATTTCCGCCAATGTGCCCTTAATCTTGTACGCTCTAAATTGTGTAGTAATTTTTAAAATGTTTTGATATACCCGCTATCCGGGAAAAACAACTCCATAGTTTGTGCCTTGTTACAAAAAACAAATTTGATATAACAAAAGAGGTTTTGTGCGCCATGTTTAAAGACCGCGTGATTGTTATGCGTAGCCGCTAACTTTTTCTGTGTTTCTTTTTTTTTTTTGCGCTACACGAGACTGATGCAGCAGAGACAGCTGTATGGGGTTCAATTTCTGCCTAAAAAGCTCTACAAGTGCGATAAAAAAAACACGAAAACCTAAACGCGCTGATGGACATGAGATCATTTGCAAAAACTCGGTGATTATAAGCTCACAAAACCTAACACAGCAAACTAAAATACAAGAATAAGTAAAAAAAAAAAAAAAAAAAAAACGTTTTTCGACAAGTTAAAAGGAACCCTTACGACGAAGCACATTGCAAAACCAACAAAACCGAAATCCTCAACCGCTTGAAAACTCTCTTCCTAGATGAATCCCCAAACTTCTAGATCGCAGTCATTTGCAAGTCAATTGGTGCGATCGGGGCAGCTGATGAAATCAAATCAATCGGTTCTCCCAGAAAAAAAAATCATTTTTATGGTCGTTGACAGCTTAAAAAGGGCAAGGCGTGGCGAGTGTCTAGCATCGCATTATATCGATTCGCAGCCAATCAGATTGCGGCTTTAGCCGAAAAAGATCCCGAACGGCCAATCACGAAGCAAGAAGGGAGAATATAAGCTTTCGGTAACTATAACATTCTTCTACAGTTAGATTGGTATATAGGTTGCGGTATTTTTTTCAAATAAATCATTTTCCTTTGGTAATTAAGCTTTGTACATTTATTTTTTCATAGATTGAGAGATTTGTTTTGCGCGACGCGCCGAGAAAGTGAGGGAGAGGAGGAAACGAAAGGGCGAAGGGACGTCAGAACGCCCGAGCTCTGGTTGGAAGGATTAGTGGGTAGACCTAAAGCTATAGCTGCCTTCGTCTCTACTACACTCGTTGTAGAACCCGTTCGAATGTGAAAGCTAAATCCCAGACGCCGCGGCGTTCCGCGTTCTAACGCGTTCTACGAGTACAGTGGAGACAAAGGCTTTAGATCTATGCCCACTACGCGCCTCTCGTCTCCCCCTCTCCACCACTTTCTCGGTGCATAAGATATCTATTCGTTGACCATCTTGGGTAAAAAAACTACGGGAAAATGAGTCTGATCAGCGTCTTCTTGGAGTCGACCCTGTAAGGGTCGAGTAATAGATGTAGAACTACTACTGATTCTAGGAGTACTGGTTCTAAGACTAGCTCTAGAAGTACTAGCGCTTGTTCTAGCAGTACTTGTTAGTACTTTTTACTCGCTTTTTGAGAAAAAAGTGCAATAGGTTAATAGTAGGGGGGGGGGGCGATTGTTGTAGCATACTCTCCTGTATAGTGACAAAGCCTGGCAGATCGCCACGAGAAATGGCCCCCGAAATGTAAAAGGTGGAGCGGCAGACCCGTGAGAGGAGAGCCAGTGGCTGACGCTTCTCTGCGGCGAAACGCCGAAACACACTTTTCCCGAGCGAACGTAGAAGTGTGTTTCGGGTCCTCGCAGCTGCAAAACCTGAGCGCTGACGTCCAGGTTCCCCGAGAAATGGCTCTTTGATTCTCTGCGCTACCAGATCCTCGCTCTCCAAACATTCGACCAGGCACTCTATGGCTCCGTTCTCGAACTGTCAGGCCATGTGACTATAGAGGAGGTTATGGTTGCACTTGTTGTATACTTCCTTACAGCGGTAGTATAAGCAGTTGCTTTAGTTAATTATCTTATTATTTTTTATTAATTTTTTTTTATTTATTCATACTGTTAGCCCGTTGGGGCTGTTACAGGAGTGCAACACTACACACAATAGAACACTAGGTGATACATATGAAGGCACATTTTTGAAGACTACAACTCACGAAAGACAAATAGCACACTATTTTGGTAAGTCGCGCTGAATACACAACAAAACCAACATTTTGAAATATACTATCTTCTCACTGCTAAAATTTACAAGAGCATACGCTGCTGAGCGCGTAAAACAACATCGAATAAAAGCAAATAAAAAAGACAAGAACACATGAGAAGATAATAAACTGAGTCACGGAAGTCCCAATTCATTCAAGTATCAAAAGCATATAATCGAAATTATGCACTGCCAGAGGGAAAGGTTCGTTGATACTGGTTATACAATTTAGATGTGCATGTTTCGAAAGAAGCTAGGGTATCACTTAATACTATTTCTTCGGAGAGGTTGTTCCAATATGATATAGTTCTTGGAAATAAAGAATACTTATACGTATCATTATTTGGCTTCTCTAAATTAATTTGACATAAATGAGTACTTCCTACAGGCCTAGATACACGGGGTAATATAGAGTTACTTGTGTTAATGTTAAACATTTGATTTTTTCAACAGAAATAGCAATTTCAAACGTGCTATTTTCCGGCGATCAGGAAGGAGTGGAAGACTTTGCTCTTTAAGCATTTCATTTACTGATTCGGTTCTTCGATACTTTGACAGTACAAACCTGGCAGACATTCCTTGCACCCTTTTTAGTTTGCATTCTTGGTGACTCCTAAATGGATCCCATATAACAGAAGCGTATTCTAAAGTTGGCCGTATTAACGTTTTGTATGTATTTAATTTTTTTCTGGTGGAGCATACTTAAGGTTGCGCTTGAGGAACCAGAGTTTTCTTTTGGCTGCGGAGCAGATGTTGTCAATGTATGCGTTCCAGTTAAGACCAGAAGATATTGTAACGGCCAGGTGTATAAATTGACGAACTTGAATCGGAGGTCGGTTATCAAGTTCGTACACAAATGGAAGAACGTTTTCCTTTTTGGTAGTTACCAGATAAAAGACTGTCTTGTCACAATTAACTTCCAGTTTTCATTGCTTACAGCGTTATTGTACTTGCTGTGAAGAGTAGTTTAACTGTACCCGATCATGGTGACAAGAAACATTTGTATACAAAGAGCAGTCATCTTCGAAGAACCCAACGGTAGAGAGTTTTAGCAGATAGTTTTTTCGTCCCGAGAACGATACCTCCTCTCCCCTCCGGCGGCCTTGGGCATGCGTCGTATCGCTATCGGGTATCGTTATCGGGGCAAAAAAACGATCTACTAAAACTCTCTAGTAACATTAGGCGCTACCTTTTACCGTAATGTCGATTATATAACACAAAAATAATACGGGCCCCAATACAGACCCCTGAGGAACGCCGGAGGGTACACCTACAATAGCTAAATTCTTTTTGTTTACTTGCACAAACTGTATTCGATGTGTGAGGTAGGCTTTAATGCGCAAAACAATGCTTTCATTTAGCCTCAGGTTTTGTCATTTGAGAGCAAGTTCAAAATGAAGCACCCGATGAAAGGTTTAGATAGATCCAAACATATCGCATCAATTTGCCCTCTATTATTAACAGCTTTGGCAAAGTCGTGTGCAGTTTCAGCAAACTGCGTTACAGTCGACAGCGACTTTCGAAACCCATGTTGGTTAGAAAAAAATGTTTCACTCCTCAAGAAACCTATACAGCTCCTTAAACACAATATGCTCAAATATCTTACAACAAACATACGTCAGCGATATTGGCCTATAATTTTCAACTGAATGCTTATCTCCATATCTGTGCACTGGTACAACTCTCGGTGTCAGCCAGTCCGAAGGTACTTGATGCCGCTCTAAACTTGCACTGACAGTAACGAATGGATAGTTGGACACCCACTCCGCGTAATGCTTTAAGTACGCTTTGGGAATGTCGTCTTGTCCCGGCGTTTTTTTTTTTTTTTTTTTTTTTTTTGTGTCGATCTTTAGTAGTAAAGCAAAAATGCCCTGCTCAGAGATAATCAGATCTGGCATAGCCCAGAGCCGCGCGCCTCTTATGTCATCAACGTTTTGATGTGTGTCGTCACTATCTACAAAAACAGATCGAAAAAAAAGTATTAAACACGTTTGCCATTCTGGCGGGATCAGTAATGATACGGTCATTATCGGTGACATATTCCACACCCACCCGTGACGGCGCGAGATGACGCCAAGATTTTTGTGGGGATGTCTTCATAAATTCAAGCATGGATTCTGAAAAATACTTCTCCTTTGCATTCTTTAGTTTACATTTCAGGGTACTCGATAGTTCTTGGATAAGTGTGGTATTACGAGTTTTTTTTTTCTTGCGGTTGCTGGCTATCTTACATTTGAGTTCAATTATTCCTCGGGTTACCCCCGAGAAATAATTGACGTTTGTCTTGCCACGCGCTCGATATACTCGATACAGCTGCTATCTATAATTACAGCTGCTTCAATTGCAGTTCTCTAATGCTATGTCTGTTGCAGGTTAAGAATAGAAGGCTCCTACCACAAATCCCTCCCCTCTTTCCATTTCAGTCGACTGAACACTAAAGAGGAGGCGAGTGGACTCGCCTCCTCTCCAGCGTTCGCTCTGCTAAAGTGGAAAGAGTGGAAGGATTTGTGGGAGGAGAGTATCCTGCGCTCCTTAAGCTGCAACAGAGTATAGCTGATGTAGTCATAGTATAATTAGTTGTTGAAGTGGTGCCATAGTCATATTCTTAGTCATAGTACTACGAATACTAAATTAAGTTGCTGGGAGTACTATAGGGTTATAATAGTTGTTCTATTAGTAGCAGCACCTGCACCACTAAGTAGTAGCCGGGGTTGTATTTGTAGTTCTGGGTATTCTTTATAAGTTATATTGTGCGGAGCTTTTGGACAATATTCTAACCAAATTACTACTATAAAAACTTGAAGCAGGCATCATTCAAGTATTTTGTGTCTTCGTTTTTTTCTCCCTATAGATCGAACGAATCGTTTTAATAATAACCTAATACGACAGGTCTAAGAATCAATAAAATAAAGAGGCCTATAGGCATTGTTATTTCCAATCCTTCATTACTCGGTGGTTGGAGTTCAGGCTTCGTTGAGATGATATCACTTTTAGCTCAAATACAACGAAAGCGCCAGCCCATACAATTTAATGGCTTGCAGAAGTGGAGAACACTAACACGTCCATGGCGAAAATTTGTCGCCGCTGTGTCCTCGTTTACGCGCATGTTCTTCGCTTTCGTCCTCTTCGACAAAACCAAACAAAAGCAAGAACAAGAACTTAATCATCAGAGGAAAGGCTCGACATGGTTTCGTGGCGGCACATCTCACGTCCTGTTGAATCAAGAAGCACGTATGAAAAAAAAGCAGGATTACCAGGACAGGGTTCCCAATAGACGATGACATTTGGGAGCTCTTTCCCTCTTATTACGTAAAGCCTGTGTTGAAATCTCAATGGTGTACGCGGCAATAAACTTGTAGAAGAAGTGACTCCGCTACTTCAGTCCTGAGACGGCAGCTTTTTGGGTCCTTTCTCTCTTACACCCTCGGCATATCTCGAGTTTTCTCTTTTTTTTTTTTTTTTCTTTTTCTGTCACGTGGAATTCAAGAATTTCGGTACTCTTCGGTTTTCATCATTTTCTCTTCTTCTACGGGACTCACTGAAAGTTCCTCATTAAGAGGTCTTCAGTTCTGAAATGCATTGTCATGGCGGATTAATAGAAAGATCACGCATCATCGTACCCAAATCGGATTTCGAGGGAATAAGTAAACGAATGGACCAAGAACAGACGAAGATAAAGAAAAAAAGAAAGAACAGAACAGTTGCTCAATGAAAGAGAACAAAGCAGAGGAATGAACCGCCGAGAAAGTATAAAGATGCTATTGCATGGCACTCACCCGTGCCTGCTCTGATGCTATGGGGTTAGGGAGGTAGAGTTACGAAATCAGGGGGGACCAAGCTGGAGCTCGCAGGTTATCACTGCAATCGTGGCTCGGCTAAGAGAACGGCGCAATTCACTTGATCAGTGGCGCTTTCTCAGGATAATGAAGTCTCGGCTGACGTCTAAAGGGTTCAAGATAAAGGAGATGGCCATCCACAGTAGCTGTGTGCTCAGATTTATGGCACAATACTTTTGTTTTGTTTCTCGCTGGCCTTTTTTGTGTAGAGTATATGTTCATTTGTTTATCAAACATGCAAAAAACACTTCCGGTATTTTTAGCTTGTTTTTTGTAAAAGAGGCGTGCTGAAAAGCTTATCATTGTTTGTCGACATTTCCTTTTTTTTTTAAATGCCAGGTTGTCAGTTTTTTTGTTTTTTTGTTTGTTTTTGTTTTGGTTTGAGGTGATTATTTCTTTTTACGCAGAGTATCTACTTGGGATTAGCAAAAGGCGAGAGAAAGGATGAAACTTTAACACCCAGGTGTATTTCGTAATGCGGGTGCACGTGCTTAAAAACTACCACTACATTTATTTTTATAAATTGCTACATTTAAGATAAAATTCAAAACAAATATCCAAGGTTACAAAGTTGTACAGCTTGAAGGAAACGCGGATTTTAATTTTCTCCAAATCAGAGCGCTCGTGTTTTTAAGTTATATCAAGGAGAATCTTAATATACAGATAATGACAAAACAAACAAAAAAAATAGACCTATCGATAGCGGCAGCAGAGAGAAGGACACAAGTAAGCAAACGATGGTATATAGTCTGCGAACGCGCCCGACCTTGACTTTGGCCAGTTGTTTGCTCTAAAAATGTTTACGGGAAGAGAATTGTGTCTTTAAATATCACACGGTAAAACTGACCGGCCCAGTGCCCACTCGGTGAAAGTTCGAGTTTTCTTTGCGAATGCGCCGATTTTTCCCGCTCGTTTTACACCGGAAGGTTCGCTTGGGACACCCTATACAATGCTTTTTTTCCCCCGTAATCAGCCTCGCGTATTATTTTGGTGGAGGCGTGCGGTGCATTTTGGGGGAATTTTTTTCTTGCTTTATGTTACATTTGTTTTTACATTATTGCGATATACCGTTTTTTCCGGGCTGTAGTCCGCGGACTATACATGTTTGAAAGTTGAAATTTCATTGACATTTCTACGCGTGCGGATTATACAATAATTTTGTGTTTCATTATCGTTGATTATGACGAGACGAGACGGATTTTGTGAATGAAAGAGTATATTCATTATGATTTATATTTATTATAGACATCTCTGAGAGCTAAGAAAGCAAACATATGTGAAGGTGTGTCAAGATTTTCGTGTCGACTAAGCACCAGGTGCGGACTACGCACGGCGTGCGGACTATGCACTGAGTGCATACGGACTATCTAAGAAAGAAATTTCGGCCTAAATTGGCTTTTGCGGACTCTACAACGGATGAGGACAATAGCCCGGAAAATACGGTAGTTTTCTGCCGACCTTTGCTGAGTGGCTTCTTCACGTGTTCAAGGAACGAAGTTTGTATTGGTCGTTTCGTAGTGCTCAAAACGTCACCCTGTTTGTTTTATGCACTTACAGCGAGTACCTAATAGCGCGTTGACTCTTTAAAACGTTAATTAATTTGTTTGTTAAGAAATTGAGACGAAATTTAGCGCGAATGTGTAATCAGACGGTGCCTTTTTCAGTAGAGTCGATCGACGGTTACACTCTCCTAAATAAAAGCTGAAAAAAAAAAACTTGTCGTTTGCGCTATACTTAGCTCGTATAAAACCGCCAAATCACATGCCGAGTCACTGTGGCATTTATTTTAAGAAAGAAGTGAAAGGGCTAAACCGAATTAAATTCAACTTGCACTCTAAAAAAAGCTCGCGAGTCTACTTTCCCGCTCAACACTTGGAGGGCCAATCACCGCAACTTACGGAGGCAGTTAGCGTATGACGAAGCCGAAACATATGTTTAGACTAAAAAGCGCAGCCTGAGTTGCGACATTAAGCAATGCAAGCGTGACGTTTTGCATTGCTTAATGTCACAACTCAGACTGCGTTTTTTTTTTTGGTCTAATCATATGTTTCGACATCGTCATTCGCTGAGCTGCCCCCGTAAGTTGCGGTGATTGGCTCTCCAAGTGTTGTGCCGGAAAGTAGACGCACGGGCTTTTTCTTTTAGGGTGTAGTCGAAGCCATTAAGAATTCGGTGAAGAAAAAAAAAGGGGGTGGGGGAGGACACACAAAGAGAGTGCGGAGGAATTGAAAAGAAAGAAAATTAGGAGCACAGATGGAGGCAGGGAAAATGTCGGAAAGGAAGGGAGAGAGAAATAAAAATAAAGAGGAAGGAAAATAGAGGGGCAGGGATCCGACTTCTGCGGTCGTCTCACGACGGCACGGGGCCGCAGTCTCGGAGTTCTGTTGTCCCAACTAATGCCCAATCGATGTGCCCTGAGTTGTGGATGAAAGTAAGACCGAGTTCTTTTGTCTAGGCCCCCAGGGTTCCAGACTTCTCGCCATGTGTTTGGAGACCGGAAAAGCTTTTGTGCTCCCTACTTTGTTGCCACCGAATGGGAGGACGAAACCACCGTCTATGACCCCGTGCTCTAATGGAACGCTTGTTTGCACTCTCCCAGTTCACTGCATGACCTTTACAAGGTTGTGCGTGCGGGCGCGTGGTAGTGATTGTGTGTATACGTGGGCATGCGTGCGTGTGCGTTAACGTAATGGAATAAGCCCGGAGACTAGGGAAAACGAGGGACACGCGGACACAGAAGTCTTATTTGAGACTTCTGTATCGTGTCGTCCCTCCTTCTCTCTAGTCTGGAGGTTCATCCTATTATGCTCAACCATCGTCAGCTAATTGGGGCTCAGCTTTCTGCGTGGGCATGTTTATTACTGTCCACGTGTGCGAATGTTTCTGCAAGTGTACTTGCGCCGCAAGTGTGAGTGGGTTGTATAATGGACCATTCTCTATGGTCGAGTACAGCCGTACTGCGAACTGTACAAATCAAGGGCAGCCCAAAATTTCCTCCGCCCGTCAAAACACATTGGCAACGTTCCTTGTATCGGCTTTGTATGGCTTTTCCTGCTCCATAATGCTAATCCTCATATAAAAAAAAAATCGTAAAAAAAAAAACGAAATGCGCGCAGAGACGGGTGCTGACAATGTTCGTCCTACCCTCCGAAACTGTCGAGAGTAGGACACGAGGCCATTAAAGAGGGTGTACACATGCGCAGAAGTTTACTGGGAAAACGTATAATACTCGACAGCTTGTGCGCGTGCTAGTGTGCGTGTGCACGTGTGCGTGTGCCAGTATGAGCCGAAACACCCGATTCGGACCTTTTCTGCGTCAGCGGCCCGCACAAGCTCGATTATTTCTCAAATTTATCAAAAATTACGAAGCATGGCACCTTAACTTCGCGTTCATTTCCTAGACCGGATCACAGCTCTCGGAAAAACTGCCAGGTACGCCAGGGAAGCACGAAGAAATGTTTCGTTCCCATATTGTCCACGATATTACGTGTATGCATTCTGTCTAAGTGCGCGAATCTGTGCGCATGGGTTTATACGTGCGCTTGAGTAGTATATGTGCGTGAGTGTCTGTTTGTACGCCGGAGTGCGTGTGCGTGTGTGTGTCTTTGAGAGAGAACGCATTACAAGTGTGTGCGTGCACGTGTTTGTGTGCACTTGCATGTGTGTCTACATGCCTGTGTTCGTGCGTTTGCCTGTGCCTATAGTGTGAACATGGCATTTGTGAGTGGGTGGGAATGTGAAGCTTGTTTATGCACTACGATCACGTATTTATGTCTATTTTGTATGTGTGTGCAAGTTATTAACTTGTGATATGCAGCTTATCCTCTTTTTAATTTATTTTCTTGTGGCTGACGCTGCGTGCCTTGGTGACTTTTCCAGATGTTAAAAAAAGACTAACGAAAGCAATGTTGTTCTTTTTTGCAGTATCTCTTTTGTGTGTTTCGACTCAATCGGCAGAACATGTATTACTAAATGCCAAGGATATTTGGCCGCCACTTATTACATGGTACCTCGCCCAAAACATGGATTAGGTTCGCTCTCATTCTCGTGCCACTTACAGTATGCTAAAAAAGGGACTCAAACGGGCAGGACTGAGCAACCCACCCCTTACATATATGCCATATATGGTCATATCAATATATGGACAACTGGCCGCACCTACGGTCGTTTAAATAAAATGACTCTATATGATCTTACTCGCCCAATTTTTGATGTGGCCATTTATGACACTTCTGTACGAAGGCTTGCAGGTTTACTTAGAATCTTCTATTTTGAGGAGTTAGAAGACATGTACGGAGTAGGGTGCATCTCTCACGAACAAAACAATACAACCAAGCCGTAATTCCGATAATCTCTAGGTTTCTCTACACTTTCTTCAAAACAAAAACCAGATATCCTCTCTGCATTTTGTCCCCCTCTCATCTCTCATTCGGCTGCATGGGCAATAGCAGCTGCTGGTTTGGTTGAGCGTTCGGGCTGGCAACGCGTAGATTTGAGTGCTTGCCGGGACCCAACAAAATTTTCGGGAATGTAAAGGCTCGCAATCTTGCGCTGTTGGTGCGCATAAGTCCGTATAGTTGCGAGCGATGTATCGATGTAGCAATGGAAGCTCCGCGCACCACCGAGAAACCCACGCTTGGGCGATAAAATTAAAAATTTGTTGACGCCATTTTCTAACGATAATGATCCCAGAGAGGCACACAAGGGGGACAAAGGGCAAATACAAGCCTACAAACACAACTAACTGATTGATGTGCGACTGAAAAAAAAGTGAAAGCCGTTTACAACTCCCTGTAACGCCGAATTAGATCGCAGCTCTTGAGGAGGAGTAGGGAAGGGTACTGAGGGGGGGTCACGTGACCTTGCGGTGCGTCACGTGACCTCGTGGGGGGTCACGTGACCTCGGGGTTTCACGTGACCCCCCCCCCCCTCCCCTAGGTCACCGAAGGTACCCGAGGTCCTCCCGAGGTCCTCGGGGGAGGGGGGGGGGTGGGGGGGGGGGGGGCCGGGAGGAGGCGGTCGCGGTTAGGCCGACGCCGACAGTGACGGCGACGCGGACGGTGACGGCGACGCCGACGCCGCTCAAGCCGGATACGGGTGCCTAAGAGCTGCGCTCTAAAAAATCTGTTTCTTCCTGGTATTGAACCAGGAACCTCTTCGTTTTCAGTGGCACCTACTTGTAGCGATTCGGAAAACATTGGGAAGTCTGGGACATGGTACTTCATGATATAATGATTGCATGTGAAGGAGAGAAAATTCTTATGTCCCTATAGTATGTACCGTTACGGCGCGTTCATACTCTCCAACCTAAGAATTGCCAAAAGAACACCGCAAGCTGTCCTACACTTTTTTTTTTCTCGATAGATGTGTTTTGAGCGTCAGATTAAACAACCAAATAATTTGAAAATTTTTGTACCGCCTTTCCAGCCCGCCACAAGCTTCACTATCTTCCAGCTGGAAACAGAGTGTCGGCGGTAAGAAAAAACTCACGTTTCTCCAATCTATATCATTTGTCTCGGTACTATGACACAAAGACAAAGGGTAAAACGAGAGAACAACTATACCGTACAATGACGCACGACAGTGGGAACAAAAGAACGCGAGGAGAAACTTCCAGGATGGAAGAAGGTCGTTCGCAGCTGTAGCGGCTGGTGCCGCAAATAGTCGGGCTCCGAGGCCTGGCCCTCGGTTCCAAGTTTCGGCGTGTACATGCCGTGCCCGGTCGATTAATGGGATCGATGTAATCGATGCAGGCAATTAAGGCGGAATGGGGCCATGACGGGGTCATGTTCTCCTACGGAACAACGCATTGTCAATAGACGGGACCGCGGGAAGGGACTTACCTATAGGCAGACGCAAAAATAACTACCACCCCACCCCCTTTAAACAAAATGAAAAACAAATCCGAATATGTGGGGCAATTTGAAGAGCGAGAGTGGTCTATGAAATTCGAAATAATGAAACTTTTCTGATTGCTTTCTTGTGGCCAGGCGGGCACAACTTCATTTAATTCGTGTTTTTTTTTTTTCTACAAATTTTTGATTGGAGTGAAACTTATTTCGATTATTTTTGTGAAACTTTTATGGGTGTTGTATCCTTGGTACTTTAATTCCAGCAGTGGCCGCGCGTGATGCATTGCCCAACCCGGTCTTCACCTTACAGTCTGGGCACAGCCGATGTTACGAGCATATAAGACCAATCGAACAGTGTCAAAAGCGCAAGTAACTGATCTTTCCCTGTACGCGATTGGTTCAGCGACCATAAAACACGTACAAAAAAATCCTGACGATCACCATGTTGGCGAGCTTTTGACGCTGTACTTTTGGTCCGACCAGCTCGATAGTGTCGGCTGCGAAACGCAGAATAGAACGCTGTCTCGTACCCTACTACCTACGACGCGAACGTTCGCCTGTTCCAACCGAGCATTCCAATTCAAATAGTCGTGCGCAACAAGAGGGAGGAACATATTAGGGGCGACACGACCTCACTCTAAAACATGTCTGTAAGCCTTCTTTCACGCACAACACGCGGAGAGCCAATCACCGCAACTTACGGAGACAGCTTAGCGTATGACGATGCCGAGACATATGTTTAGACCAAAAAACGCAGTTTGAGTTGTGACATTAGGCAATGCGGGCGTGACGTTTTGCATTGCTTAAAGTCACAACTCAGACTGCGTTTTTTTGGTCTAAACATATATTTCGGCATCGTCATTCGCTAAGCTGCCTCTGTAAGTTGCGGTGATTGGCTCTCCGAGTGGTGTGCGTGAAAGTAGACGCACAGACTTTTTTAGGGTGTAGACAGAACCCCCGTGTAGCGCCGAAGTTTGTATACGTCACGGAAAGACACGAGTGCGGGGCGCAGATTGCACGCGAGTCCCGCGCCAGCGATCGGCTGAGACTCGTGCACTCAACGATTGGACACGATGCCTAGCCGAAAGCTGACGCAACACTCGTGTCCAATCTGCACCCTTCGCTGACCTTTCGTGTGTTCCCGTTTCGTTAATTCCGACCGGGGCCGAGGCCACCAAGCGACGGAGCCAATCGACCAGTGCCGAAATTGTCCTTACGTCTCTCGTGGTCTCGGTGCGTCTGCTATCATCGGCTAAAACAATTGCTCACAATGAAGTCTGAGCAATCCTGGATTTTTTTTTTTCTTTTTCTTCGCGTGTTTGGCTTAGCAGGTGAATGCAAACGCGCAAAGAGGACGAGCAGCGTCGCGTTGCACTTCACGGTGGGACTTCGTTTGAAGCGGAGTAGATTAACGCATGGCTGTACTTAAGAGCTGCTGCGAAGGCTCGTCGTAGGTCAGTCACGAAAATTTGAACTCACCTAGATACATAGCATACAGCCGACTGGCACGGAATGCCTCGTGTGTTTGCAGTGTTGGCGGCAACGGTACAAGCACCGGCGTTACCGGAACGCGTTACTTTTTTCGGTAACGTAATAACGTACCGGTTGCATTTTCAAAGCAATAAATTGTAACGCACTGGGTAACAGGCTGTTGTGTATCCAGGAATTTGTGTCGGGGGGGGGGGGGGGGGGGGGGGGCTGAAGGCTGATAAGTTTATCACCTGCCTACGCTACTTGTAGCGGTTAACGTAGTTATGTTACTCGTTATATCTTCTTTCCAAGACCTAAAACGAGTACACTTAAATTTGTTTCGTGTTTCTATACTTCGCTTCCCTTTGCATTCAGACACGATCGACGCTACGAGCTGATGGGACCAGTCAGACAGCGTGAAAAGGGCACCATCGTGTTGCGTATCATGTTTCTGTACGTGTTCTACAATCGCTGAACCAATCATAAACAGAAAAGAAAAACGTCAAGTGAGTTGCGCTTTTGACACAGCTTGATTGGTCCCATTAGCTCGTCGTAAGGGTCTCCACTTACACTGAAACGAACTGTATGAGCCAAGCCATTCATTACTGCACCCATTCCCCATACCTTCGCAGGTTTGCTTGTCTTTTTTCCCTGCAAAGCGTCCCACTTAGGCGAAAACCCTAAAGGCTCGTTCACACACTTGCAACTGAGTACGACCGAGAGAGACAAGACCGGTTTTTAAGCCACTTACGGCGTCTTAGGACCAGCTCCGCTGCAGCGCACCCGGTCCTAACGCGTCGTAAGAGGCTTAAAGACCGGTCTTGTCTCTCTCGATCCTACACGGTTGCAAGTGTGTGAATTGCGCTGAACGCTCACGCCCTTTGCCCCGGCGTCAAAAAACACTGTCACCAAAAATAACAACGCTGTTACCGGCAATTTATAACTAAAAAGTAACCCAAAAGTAACCTGCCTTTCTTCTTACCGGTGACGGTAACGCCTTCCTTTTATTTTGAGGTAACGTAGATCGGTAAAGCGTTCCTTTATTTTCCAAGTAACGAGTAACGTATTTCGTTTTTTTTCAGTAACGCCTACTACAGTGCGTGTTTGTGACGGTATCCCGAAGAGATTACCTCAAAATCCCAGACAAGCACAACAGTCGGAAAACTTTCACACTGATAATAATAATAAATGTTTTTATTTCCATCGATTGTGAAGGTGGGACCCGTGGAAAAAAGCTCCGATATGCAGCTTCACTGGTCCACGGGCCCCTACAATGACCGGCAGCAACGGAACGAAAATAAAATAAAAAAAAAATACACACAAAAAGTAACATTTGAAAGATACATAACTACGCACTTGCCTGTTTTTTGAAGCAAATAGACAAACACAAAAAGCAACAATTAAAATTTACAAAAAATTTTCACTCTGGCGTATTAATGGAGCAAAATAAAACAAAATAGAAATCAGGTACAAATCAGGAGCAAAAATAAAAACGCAATTCTTTAGAAGTTTTAGAGTCAAAATCTACGTCATCAATATAAAAATAATTTAGCAAGTGTAGTAGGGCAAATTTAAGCATTTGGAGACCATAGTTCGCTGAGTGACCATCTTCCACTTCTCCGCGCCGCAAGTGGGGTATGCTGGTGAATTTTCCTGTAAACCGCTTTTTTAAAAAACGTGAGCCCCTTATTTTTTTCTCTCCTGAAACTAGCACATAGTCTATAATCGTATAACTTGTAAATAGTAATTATCTTAAATTTTTTTAATATTTCAGAAGTGTGAGCATCATAAGGGAATCACATATGCATCTTAATATTCCTTTTTTTGTAACAAAAACAGTTTTTCCATATTGGTTAGTGTAGATGAACCCCATACTAGATGGCGGTATGTTAAGTGAGAGTAAAATAGAGAGTTGTAAACTAACAATTTAATATTCGTGGGCAACAACGGACGGTTGCGATTTAGGATCCCAATTACTCGGCATAATTTTGGAATAAGATAATCTATATGACAATCCCAGGACATGTTTTCCTTAAAAAATACGGCAAGAGTTTTGAAGGAACTATTTCTATTGGGCAAGAATTTAAACTCAGTGATCTAGATAAAACCACAGACCTGTTTTGGGACAAAACATTATTGCTTTTGTTTCATTAATGTTTACCTTTATAGAGTTACAATCGCTCCAGGATTTTATCTTTGATAAAGTGTGGTTGGCCATATCTATTAAGTCATCACCTGTTTCGGAAGAAAAAGTATGCTAGTATCATCCGCGTAGTTAACAAATTTTGCTTCCCTGATAACGTTAACAATGTCGTTTACGTATAAGTTAAAAGGGGTCCTAAAGTACTTTCTTGCGGAACACCTGAGGTGATGGATTTTACCGTGGATGAGTAACTGTTCATGCATACAAGTTGTTTACGATATTGCAAGTAGGACTGTAAAAGCAACAGTGCCTGTCCACGGATACCAAACATTTCAAGTTCTTTTTTTTTTTTTATATAAGACATCATGACTTAGGCAGCCAAATGATTTCCTGGAATTTAAATATAACCCTAGGACTATTTTTTTTTGTTTTCAAACTTTTTCAAAATGAATTCTTTTTGAGTAAGTAACCCTGTTTCAGTAGAACAGTCCTTCCTGAAACCAAATTGAGAAGAGGTAATAAGGTTATATTTCTTTGAAAAGTTTACTAAACAATGATAGATTAATTTCTCTAAAGCTTTAGAAAACCGGGCAATCTAGAAATGGGCTTATAATTGTCTAGGTCATTTTTATCGCCGTTTTTTATATAAAACAGACACCTTTGCTATCTGCATTCGTGTAGGAAATACACTCGTTTGAAAAGAAAGATGAAATATATACGTTAACACGGGATCAATTATATCGATGACGTATTTAATCGGACGAACTTGCATTTCATCGACATCACAAGTTGCACTATTTTATCAATATCATCTGTTGGGCTAGTTGGTTACACATGATCACTATATTAGCTGCATTATCACATTACTAACTTCTGTGCTTTTAATTGGCTAAAAGAATAGAATTGCAGTTCCTTTGCTGAATATATTCGCAGGAGTCGGAACCACCGACAGTGCTACCTAGATTTACAAGATGACCATTAAACACATTTACTAAGCCTTTACCGGTTACGTAAACACCTTTGTACAGTGACGTTTCAATGGTGTTTGACACAGGAGCACCCTTAACCAAAGTACCTAGATGCTTCTGCATAACATCGGTGCGACCACTTGATGCAGAAAAAAGGGAAAAGTAGTAACGTTTTTTTTTTTTGTTCTTTTTTTTGCATTTTTTTAGTTCTTTATTTAGGTTGTTTCGATAAGTCTTGAAAATTTGAAGAGCGTCTCTGGATCGCCGTTTTTAAGAAATGGTATATATAGAGCATCTTTTCTGCGAATCCTTTTTGAACATGGCGTAGGTTATCCACGGCTTTCGAATCTTTCTGGATGGTCTTATGGATTTCGACAGAAAGTGACGTCTATACAATTGAAGAACCAGTTCTAGAAATGTGTTATAAGCATCGTCGGCAGTACTTTGCTAGAGCACGGCTTCCCAATTTATAGCTGCTACGTCCCGTCTAAAGGCGCCGAGGCTGTTGATTTCTACATTTTGAGTAAATATGGATTGGTTTTTTAATGTCTTCCTACGTAGATTATATTGCACCTGTAAAAATATTGGAAGATGGTCACTCAGGTCACAGCTAATTAGTCCACTTTTTACTATATCTAGGTGATAATTTGTTATAAATAAGCCCAAAATAGTTGTTGAGGGCAAAGTAATTCTGGTGGGATTAATGATTGTATTAATACACCTTGCACGCCAACAAGGCTCTTCATTTCCTTTTTCGTTACACAATCAGAAAACATATTTATATTTAAGTCACCACCACAAATGACGTTATAATGACCCTCGTTTATAAAACTCAAAAGTGATATAAAAAATTCAAAAAAATGCCGAAATGCTACCATCTGGTGCGCGGTAAACAACAGCAAAAATGTTCTGGTTTTTTCGCACACGATACTTTCACATCCTTCGTGATAAAGGAGTAGTCGCTTAGAAGATCACAGTTTATGTCTTCCTTTATTAGGAGAGCTAATCCTCCCCCGCGTTTTAAAGTACCATTTAAAACGTAAGTCTCATACGATGGTAAACAAAAGATATCAAAATTATCGGTGTACCAAGTCTCGGTGAACACAATAACATCAAAAAGACCACTAAACTGATTGAAAAGAAATTCAAGGTTAGTTCTCTTATTTACTGCTGATAGTATATTTTATTATGTCTGCACAAACACACGACGCATTGTTAGTGAATCAGTTTTGTGCAATGCATCGAGGTTAAGTACAAATTTTAAACGCGTAATCATTTAGCAAAGCAACCCCCCCCCCCCCCCCCCCCCCCCCCCCTCCTTCCTTTTCCGGGAAATTTTCGACTGTAACATTACACGATTTGAGCTCCTCTTCTCCTCTTTTCATTACTCGCATGCGCGGGTTACGGGTTGCTCCGCGTGGTTTCCACTTGGTTCCGCATGTCTTTCATCGGACGAGGGCTGACGTGATACGCAGTTTGTCCCGGTGGATAAGCCCGTGTCGCAGTTGGCTCCCATTTTACGATAGAAGTGAGACGCTCGCCAGAAGTGCTCCGATCTTCTTCCCACTGCCTCTCAAGTAAGAGGAGTCGAATGAGGAGAAAACGGTGGCGCACGCAGGCTGAGCGTGTTCGTCGTATCAATGAGACGCCAGAAAAAAGAAAAGGCCCTTTGGCCTTCGAACAAGGCATGGCATATGCCGTCGCAATGACTACGCTACATGTCTAGCAGATAAAAAGGTCAACAAAAAGAAAAAGCACCTATATCGAAGAAAGCGTTGCGGATCTTCGATATTTTGTTATCCGCTATAGGGTTCGTCTCAATTTAATCAGCGGAGTGAGGCCTTCATTGAAGAAGAGCAATATACGGAAGAGCAATGGCATCGCATTTCCAAATTGTCTGCAACAAAGCATCGCAAAAACACAGCCTCGATTTTTTTTTTATCTGCGTTATTTTGAAGCTGTTGTGTCTTCCTATATTATAGCATATCCCATTAAGTCGGTGTTACCGTTATTACGTCAATTCTATGTCATCGGCTGTATTTTTTTAATAAATGGAAGTAAATAAATATAAATAGAACGAAGTACAAACCTGAATAATAAAAATTAGCGAACCGCGAAAAGTCTTTTCGGTGAATGCTGCAACGTTTCTCACGATAAAGAACACACAAGGAAACTTTGGCCTGACGCTCGGGAAATCAAAGAATACGCTGAGCAACAACACTGCAAATGAAATCGACCCCGCACAAAGTATTCAGAAGAAAGGAGAAAAGGGAAACACACCGAAATAAAAATACATAGCCAAGGAGGGAAAATTGGGGTTCGAAGAAAGGCCCTGGGGCTGCTCGAATGGGCATATCGACATAGCCCCAGGGTTTGCCGGAAATGAAGGTCGTCTCGCTTGCACAAGTGAACCGGCACGTCGTCTGATAGGGCAGCGAGGCTATAGTTCGCACACAGTCGCTACGACATGCAGGTAATCACGACTCTGGGAATACCAGACACGTTCGGTCTCTGTTCAGAAGGAACCACCGTGGTAGCGAGGTTATGGCGGAAGCTGTCGTTTCCTTTGCCTCGTATATTTTTGTGTACACCCCGACGCGTTTCGGACGACTGAAAGTGTCCGAGTGTCCACTTCACACTAACCGTGCATAGAAAGCACCAGATTGCATGCCATACCTAGACACAAACACGGAGTTATTAATAAAATGACGTATAGAGCGTTATTGTGACAAACACTGAACGCGAACGAAGCACTGTTTTTCTTTTTTATCTCATCTTCATTTCAGTGATTGTGTAAAACTCTGCGCTCTAAACAAAAAAAAAAAAAAAAAAAAAAAAACTCGTGAGTCTACTTTCCCGCTCAACACTTTGAGAGCCAATCACTCCAAATTACGGAGGCAGCTCAGCGAATGACGATGCCGAAACATGTTTAGACCAAAAAACGCGGTCTGAGTTGTGACATTAAGCAATGCAAGCGTGACGTTTTGCATTGGCTGGCTGCAGTCCGGCGGAATGAGAACTGCAGTGTGTAACGCTGTCGCCTTGCTCTTTTAGGTAAGGTTCCGACATTTTTTCCTTACTGTAGGTTCTTTAACATTCCGCTGGACTGCCCTGTATGTAACATGTCGTCGGAAAGCGATTGCCTAGCTTGCCTTAAAGCCGTGTCACCTGACTGTCTTCATTTAAAATGTGCGGAATGTTGAAACAAGTATCACGTCGGCAAGTGTTCCGGCGTTGGGAAAAAAGCATTGAAAGATATGTCACCGGTAGATCTGAACTCTTGGAGTTGTAACACTTGTAAACTCCACCGTCAAAGGCAGTCGGTTGGGTCGAACGATGACGTATCTGGGCCAAGTAAAGAAGCGACTGATAGTTCGTATGGACTTGGTCTCGACATTTTGACGGCAAAAATTTCTGAAATGAACTCAACTCTGGTGACAGTGCTGAATAGGATAGAAAAAATTGAGAAAACCTTAGAAGCGCATGGACCGAAGTATGACAGCATTATCACAAAACTAAATGAAAATGAGAAAAAGGTTGAGGGAGTGGAAACAACCGTCAACCAGCTATCGGCGCAGTATCGGGAGATACTTGCAAACTCCCAAAGTCAGGCAAAACTCATCGAGGAGCTAAACAAGAAAACGAACCATCTGGAGGCACTAATTCTTGAAAGGGACAACCAAATCCTGAGCCTCAAGACTGCTATTGACAACGCAGAACAGTACTCAAGGCGTAAAAACATTGAGATACATGGGGTCAGAGGAAGTGAAAACGAAAACTTGGTAGAGGTTGTGACTGACCTAGCCAGGAAACTTGACCTCCCACCTCCAACAAGTCAAACCATCGAAACGGCACATAGACTCAGGGCCAGAGAGGGGAGAATCGCTCCCATTTTAGTCAGATTCACCCAGAGAAGCACCAGGGACATGTGGATCAAGCAACGTTTTTCCTTGAAAGAGGAAGGGATATATGTAAATGAAAACTTGACAAAGACACTGAAAAACCTCTTCTGGAGCACAAAGACCAAGGCCAGGGAAAAGAACTACAAATTTGTTTGGGCGCGCAACGGAAAGATATTCGTTAAAAAAAAAGAAACCAGTCCTGTCATACGAATCGAGAACGAAAATGACCATAACAAGATAAGATAAATGGCAGGGACGTATCAGTCTTTTCAAGAGTGGGACGCGTTCGTACAGTCCGCTCTTCAGAATAAAAACGGTGTTATTGGTCTAAACTTGTTGCATGTTAATATTCGGAGCTTGAGAAAGCACTGGGATGAATTAAACATTTATCTTGCAGATAGATTGACTGAGCTTAGCGTGATACTTCTTACTGAAGTAAATGTTGATGAAGAAACTTGTGAGATGTTCACTTTAGAGGGCTTTCATCGATATCAAGCTTGTAGACAAGGCCGTAAAGGAGGAGGTATCGTAATGTTCATAAATGATAACTATTTAACCAATCAGCTTAATATAATCATTACACAGGCAGAGTTGTTAGTGGTTGAAGTAAGTAATCCGACGGTTTCATTTACAGTTTGTGCTGTTTATCGGCCTCCTGATTTAAATGTGGGATCATTCATTATTGAGTTCTCGGATATGCTAAGTAATTTAAATGTGTGTAAAGCTTTATTATTAGCCGGGGACTTTAATATAGACGTGAGAAATGCTTCAAAAAGTGGCGTCAATGACTATCTTGACATGTTAGCAGGCTTTGGTATTGAAAACTTGATTGCGGACTACACCAGAGAGGAGCATCTTGGAAACAAAATAACAAAAAGTTGCATTGATCATGTATTGGTCAGACTAGACTGCATGTCCATAGTGGCTGGTGTAGTTCGTAAAAAGCTTTCTGATCACTATTTTACTGTCTGTGTCGCAATGCTGGATAACATAGCTGCAGAAAATAAAAATGATAAAAAAGAAATAACAATATTGGACAACAAGAATGTAGATAAATTGATTTCAGAATTCGACTGGAACTCTTTAGAGCATCTTCCTCACACTCGCATATATGAAACTATGGTTGGAGTGTTCTCTAATATATACAAAAAGTCCCAGAAAACTATCAGACTGAAACAGAGAAGTGTGGGTAAAGTATGGATCAACAGTGACATACTAGAGCTGTGTCGACTCAAGGACAAACTATGGACTAGGTGTAAACAAAATCCGGGAAATCAGTCCTTAAAAGATGAATTCCGTTCAGTAAGGAACAAGCTGACAGCTAAACTCAGATTTGCAAAACGCAGTTACTATAAAGAAAAATTTAATAATACTAAAGGTAACGCTAAAACAGCGTGGAACCTAGTAAATGAGCTAACAGGAAAAGAAAAAAAAAAGCATTGATGATACAATCGCAAGAAACTTCGGTGAATCAGCTGATTGGGTATCGTTATGTGAAACATTCAGTAATAAATTTGCAACCGATGTTGAGGAACTTAAAGCTAAAATGAACTTCCAGCAGCAAACCGGGATATCAAATCTAGCACACAACCTGGAGTCGGCATATCTGCCTTTGATTACTGAAGCACTTTTGCGTTGTATCATAAACACTATGTCGATAAAAAAGTCTGCAGGAATTGACCAGATTCGTTTAAGAGATATTGTACATAATTTTGATAAGCTAAAGGATGTGTTACTATCTGTTCTAAATGGCATATTCGAGACGGGGGTTATTCCAGCTGGGCTTAAAAGTGCGATTGTAAGGCCGTTATTTAAAAGAGGAAATAAAAAAAGATGTAGGAAATTACAGACCCCTATCGATTATGCCAGTAATCTCCCACATAATGGAGAAGCACATTGCGAACACAATAAACTCTTTCTGTCATAAATTTGATTTAATTAATAAAGAGCAGTACGGTTTTAGGAAAGGGAAAAGCACAACATCGCTTCTTGAGTATTTCACTGATGTTGTGAACGAAACTCTGGATGAAAATAACATTGGTTTATCATTGTTTTTAGATCTGTCAAAGGCATTTGACACAATTGACCATTCAAAAATGCTTCAGAAGCTCTTTGCTTTGGGCTTGAGAGGACCTTTTTTTCAGTTCTTTAAGAGCTATTTTTCTAACAGAACGCAGAGAGTTAAGATAAAGAATTATTTGAGCAAAACTTTAATGGTAAATTATGGAATACCGCAAGGATCATCATTAGCTCCCTTGTTGTTTAATATTTTTGTTAATGACCTGGGCACACTCAATTTGCAATCGAAATTATTTATGTATGCGGATGATACGGCCTTATTTCTCCCACATGAAAATTACGAAGTTGCAGTAACAATATTTCAAAATGATATAAACGTATTAATGAACTGGTTTAATGGAAATAGGATATTTGCCGAAACATATGTCTAAACATATGTTTCGGCATCGTCATTCTCTGAGCGGCCTCCGTAAGTTGCGGTGATTGGCTTTCCGAGAGTTGTGCGAGAAAGTGGACACACGGGCTTTTTTTTAGAGTGTGTAGAATCCGAAATTACGCACGCTTGCTTACACTCAGTAACGATAGGGGTTATTCACTGGCGGTCATAGCTGTGTGCGCGAATGCTGAGCGCGTGCTGATGGCGAGCTTCCACAGTTCTTTTGCAACGTGCATTCCGCACCATCAAAAGTGCCGGTCTTAGCAGCCTATTGATGTGAGCTCGTTCTAAGCATGCGCTCTAAACAGCACCCACAAATATGGCGTCTAGGGAATACTCCCTATAATTATGTACAGTATACTAGAAAATGAGAAAGGTAGAACGTAATCTCTAAATGCACTTTGATTGAGCGAATGTTCTTACATGCGTATACTGTATTTCAAAAGTATGCCATGTGCTCAGCGCTTTTGAAAGTATCGTACACACCGTGGGAGAGCTGTGGAGACTATCTTTCGGCCAGTAATAAGATGAAGCACTAGACCACTCCATAAATATATGCCACCCCCGCCGTTCCCTTAACACACTACGTCAATACGATGCAAGGCACGTAAAAAAGTACCTATGAATATATATTCTTAAAAAAAACGTGTTTTGCCTTAACTTTTCGAAATTCCACACAAAACAAAGTACGGATAGTCATTGATTTGTTCGTATTATGTTATGAGTGTGTGTGTGTGTGTGTTTGTGTGTGTGTTTGTGTGCTCGCGCGTACGTGTGTGTCTATGTTCGTGCGTTCAGAGCTTACAATGATAACAGAATATTGACCACGACACTTTCTGAATACCGAGAACGCCGAAGTCCTGCAGAGCGTTTATTTTCACTACTCGAAAGTTCCCAGCGCCGCTCCGTACAATATAAGATCGCCTGCTGGAATTTTGCGAGAGCTTAGAGCTGCTGCAGCAGCCATGTCTAACGTGACCGCCAAATCAGCGCGTCCCTTGTGCAGGGTGCACACAGTGAATCTTACGCTCTAAAACGTGCCGGAAAGATTGGTACCTGCACAGGGAAGGCCCAAACTTTCACCAAAATGTACATTGAAGTGATGAATTTTATCTTGTGAAATATCCAAGGCTTACTTTTCAATCTATAAAAAGGTGAGACCAACGAACTTGTCAAACTTAATGGCGTATGTGTACGCAGACGCCCGAGTTAACGATGAGTGTTACTTGTGGCGCCATCTTCCGAAAGGCGCCGCGAGCCAACGAGAAAGGATGTCGTCTGCTCACGGCGCCTTTCGGGATATCGCGCCACAAGTTACATTCATCGCCAACTCGATCGTCTGCGAGCACATCCGCCGTTGACTTTGACAAGTTTGTTGGTCTCACTTTTTGCAGAAAAAGAACTACGCCTTGAAATTTCACAAGATAAAATTCACCACTTAAATGAACACTTAGGTGAACATTCGAGCCTCCTGTGTGCAGGTTCCGATTTTCCGGAACCTGTACGCAATGTATAAGGGGAGAGCATATTTGGCGGCCACGTGAGACTGAATGGTGCAGCACATCTAACCTTTGAGAACGTTTCTGAAAGCGATCTCATATTGTGCAGAACGGCCATCGGAACTGTGGGGCAGTGCCAAAATACGTTCGTTAGGGCTTGGACGCTCTCTGTATTCAGAAAGCGTCGCGGTCCATTTTCTTGTATCATTGAAAGCTAAGAACGCAAACATAACAAAACCATTAAACAAACAAACCATGCTTGCTTACAACTGGGGGAAGCGTTGAAGTATATTCATGCATCTACGCCAGACTGTATCAATAGGAAGTTCAAAGCAGGGTTGGGCAGAAATACTCAAAAATGTATTTGAAAATACAAATACTGGGATACAGTAAAATAGTAGCTAAAATACTGATACTGCAATACATCTGAAAAAGTGTATCGCGATACGTATCGGAAATACATCTTAAAAAGAGTCAAAAAGTATTTGGAAATACAAATACAGGGATACATTTTAGGGAGGGCGGAAATACAAATACAGAAATACTGATACTGCAATACATTTTTCACATTTGTTTGAGACGCCAACTAAGATGAAGCTTGAAGCGCAAGTTTTTGATCCCCAAATTACTTTCCCGTAGGCTTGGCACCTTGCCTTGAAGGTAGTGAATTCGGACGACGAGGAGTCTTCAATGGGCTCGAAAAAACGTCCATCAAGGACTGACCGCGATCCCTTAGCTGACATCCTGTCTGTCTGACGAGGGATGCGAAAAGTCATTGACCTCTAAATAAATTTTATGTCATTCTAAATCACATCAAAGTGTCACCACGCCCTGTCCAATTGTGCAACTGCCAACGTTTATCACATGACGTCACGGTGGGATGAACTGGTATTTTTTATCTGTACGTGTGGCCTTGAACATGAAACTTTACCACGCTGCTGTATGAAAGGACAATACGTACTTTCGTTGTAGGTTACCTGGTTGAAGATCGTGCAGGCCGTGTCATTTGGAATTTTCCAAAATAGTAGACCACCTGAAGCATTCTGAAACACCTGTCTTATCTTCTGTTACGGTTGAAAAAACGATACCGTGCATCCCTGTTGTGAGAGTCCTTCCTGCCGACCCTCCACCACCAGCGCATGAATTGCAGTCCTCAAGTTTCGTCTTGCATACTCCGAACAGAAACCTCATGGATGGCGACCTGATATTACCGGCACAGGTGCGAGCTCTCCGAGAAACGGCGCGCTCGAGACGAGTCGCAGGTGTACAAAGTCTGGGTCAGCACAGCGAGGCCACGTCTGAGCTCCTTCCTGGGTTCGGATCACCAGAGCAGCGGGTCACGTTCACGTCGGCTGATGACGTACCCTTGAGCCGTGCAATATTACGGGCGCAGCCGCAGACGCATTCGAATATGTGTTGAACTTCACTGGGTAAGTCATCCTACTATTTCAAGCCAACTACCGTCAGGCTCGTGCTGCAACGGACTGTGACTCAGCTTTTCCGGCTGGGTGTACTGTGTACGCTAAGGCAAGAGAGACGGTTAGCAGCGAGCTTTGGATACCAGCAAACAATGACTCAAGAAACCCCTACCTAAAAACCTGCGGCACAAGATGCTCTGACTCCACTCCTGGCACGCCACCTGGTTCGAGTCGCCGTACTACGCAACACTTCTCAGAAGAGAGAAGAGGACGCATAGAAAAATAGTTTGGAGAAACGGAAGAAACCTTGGTCAGCATGGTAACAATGCCCAAGCATCTCCCTGACCCTGGTGCCCTCAGAAGTGAAAAAAAGCATTCTGATTTTTTTTTTTTTTCCGGGGGGGGGGGGGGGGGGGGGGGGGGAGTATTTCTCAAAAAATGTAACGAAATACATTTCACCCTGATTGTATCGCGATACAAAGGAAGATTCAAAATGTATTTCGATACAGAAATACAGATACTGGCGGAGAAAATGTATCGCGATACAGAAATACAGATACAAAATGTATTTCTGAAATACTATCGCGATACATTTGTATCGCGATACTGCCCAACTCTGGTTCAAAGCAGCATATTTTTATTTCTATTTATAGAGCTCGTCACAAGAATGCAGCGTTTGTTGGACCAGCAATATATCAGCAATGCCTGTTATTCCGAAGCTCTTGTCTGTTGCAACGGAGTCGACAGAGGTATTAAAAATAAGCAGTGCTGTAGGCGTAACCGAAAGAAAGTAACGAAATACGTTACTCGTCACGTGCGAAAAAAATCCGAGGATAATGTATATATATATATATATGTATAACAGGGCAATAAAGAACGTTGTAACAACAACAAGCATTACTTATGAGTTGTGAATGCGAAAGCATGAATGTCGTTCTTCCGCGGTGTACTGGCGTGGACGGCCACGTTTGGCTACCTCTGAGGTTACGGCCGCCGACCACATAGATAGCTCAAGCGCCGTTATGTTCCTTGACGTCGAAAAGAGCAGAGGCAACCGCAGCCCCCCCCCCCCCTCCCCCCCTTGCCCTTCCGGCGACGACTGACAGAAGAACGACGGCCGGAGCGCCAGGAAGAGGGCTTCTGGTGGCGTTTCTTGGAACTATGACGCGTCCCAGCCAATGGCTATCTAGGAACCGTTTCGCTGGGAATTTTTTGCACACTTTGCGCGGTTACTACAGCGGTTACAGACGCCGCCGGTTCCGCTCCATGGGACGGTTAATGCTTTCGCATTAATAAAGAAACGCTTTACCGACCTGCGTTACCTCAAGATAAAAGGAAGGCGTTAGCATCATCGTTACCGATAAAAAGTAGCCCAAGTTACATTTGCGTTACTTCTTTTTTTATAAATTGACGGTAACAGCGATTTTTGGTGACCGCGTTCTTTTCCACAGGGACAAAGGGCGGGGGTGTTGGATTGTTTTCTAAAGTGAGACGTTTTTTTGCGCGAGGAAAGGACAGGCAAGAGTTTGGAGGTATTTGAAATAAGTGGTCATAATTAATGACTTGGCGTGTATACTTCGTTTCGACTGAAGTCCAGAAGCAGCCAACGCAACGAGCTAACGAGGGACCAATCAAGCAAGGTCAAAGGCGAGAGTCGATCGGTTTTTACTGCATATGATTGGTTCAGCGTTGATAGAACACGAACGTAAACGCACCGAACACCAAGATGGTGCGCTTTTGACGTTGTTTGATTGGTCCCATCAGCTCGTAGCGTCGGCTGCCTCTGAACTTAATGTAAAAAGATGTGTAGAAAGAAGAAAAAAATGTGAGTGTACCTTTTTAGGGCTTGGGAATAAAACGTAGCGAGTAATGTAACTACGTTACCCGTTAAAAAAATAAGTAAATAACGTTAGTACGTTACCTGTTAGTGTTTTGAAAATGTAAGTTACTATGTTACAAAAAAAAGGTAGCCCGTTACTGGTAACGTCGTTACTTGTAACGCTGTACCGCCAACACTGGAAACAAGCGACACATAAGAAGAAGAAAAAAATGAAAAAGCAAAAGAAGGTGGTTTACAAAATACGAATATATTTTGTTGATGCTCCTTTGTTTGCTGGATTCCTGTGAATCGTATAGTGAGACATGCAAATATTCTCCGCCACGTCGGTTCGCTATTTCTCTAGCACATGCTCCCAAAATATCCAGAAAAAAAACAAAAAAACACCGTTTAGTTTGTTAAATATTTATTGGTCCAATTTTTCCCATCAAAACCGTCAAAATCATTTTTTGCGCAGGTTTAACTGTACATCCCGCAATAAACCCAAAAGTCGCAAATTCAGAATTCCACAAGGCTTTTAACCCGAGGTATCCAATGTTTCCTCCGTCTAAAACGCCTGAAAAAGGAAATCCCAAAGCAAGAGCTCGAAATGGTGGACTTCCGCTGCTCTCACGCCCTGCCTTTCCCAGAGGCCTAATATATACTATCACTTTTTTGCAGGCGATCCTAAAGTGTCTCTCACGTGGGAGGAGAGTACTTTTCTTAAAAGCCCGAGCTCCGTTGGGCCTAAAAGCATTTCTTTCGGTGGGGGACCGCTCCGACTTTAAAGCTCGAAAGATCGCTCGGCCTATCTCTAGTCTCGAGCATATGCCAACGTCTTCCTTTGTTCTCCTGCGCTTCTCGCTCCACGCTCCACGGGGTTGCGCCGGTTTCGTCGCTATATATTTCAAACGCCTCTCCAGGGAACACCTTTAACCGCCCAGACTTTTCCTTTCGGTACGAGGCAGGATTATATTTATTTTTTCAACTCTTATTATAGCTATAGTCTCTGTTATGGCTTTGGTTTGCTACTCGCGATCGTCAAGCAGCAACGGGTAAAGCCGCGCTTGCAATACCGATGACGTTGTTTTTTTATTTAGTTTTCTATTTTAAAATTTGGTGATGGAGGTTAATGAAGTTAGGGAAAAAATACAGTTGTGGAAAGTCCTGGGCTGATGAAAGCGTGGTTATAGCCAAGGGATATTGCTGCAAGACTGCGTGGTCACAGTGAGCTAAAGAAAATAATGAGTTCTTATATGCTACGTTTCGCAAGTTTTACGCAGCGCAGTCAAAGGTGGGGAAAGCCATAGCCTAGTTCTGCGAAATTCCTCAATTTCGTAATCGCTCAAAAAAAAAAAAAAGTTAAACATTCCGTTGCGTTCGTGACTCCCAATGAACTTTCCCTACCACTTTAGGTGACTAATAAGGCTAGACGTCAGACAAACATGTAATCGCAGATTTCTTGCCAAAGCAACTCTTTCTCAAGACAACTCTGTTAATCAAATCAGACTCCGTTGGGCCCAATCCACGTCAAGCTGCCCCTTGCCGCTTCTTGTCTAGGTGCTCCGTTAACTTCAGGGTCATAAATAAAATGAATGATTAATTCCTTGATTGGTTGAGTAGGGCACAAAGATAGGTGGTCTGTAGAGACTCCAAAACTTATCCCCTGCTGCCTTGCAAGCCATGAGCGCACGTAACCCTCCGACTATATGTTTTTGTACCGTATTATTCAGCAAATATCAAAGGCCACTGAGAAGGGTAACTTCCCGCTTCAGTGGGTTCTCGAACACAGTGGCACTTATGAAAACGTAACTGCTGATAAGCTCGCTTGTCTAGGGCATGATAGTGAGGAGATACAGGAACATTGAACACAAATTATCTTAGAGACCTTGTGTGCAAATAAAACAAAGAAACAAACAAACAAAATTTACAGTTTCCTCGGATGCACGATGCATGCCTCATCGTCGCAGACTATTTCTGGGAGCTTATGCTATGATGCCTGGTTTTACGAACGTATCCTCCTATCGTTTCTTCTCTACGTCTTAGGTTCTCCTCTTAACTTCTAAAAGATATAGAACTGCCTGAATCAAGACATATATTGCATCATAAATTCTGTTTAAATGTCACCTATGTTATACGTAAAGTCTCCGAGTACATATCGGGTACTGTTTACAGTGTGCAGCTGATGTTTAGGGATTCAAGATGTGGGAGGTCGTATGCTCAAGTGCTGGGGTCTCAAACACGTGGCCCGCGAGACGCATGCGCCGTGGTACTCGCTGGGACGCAGTCCGCAGACAACCGGCTGCGAGATTCCGTTCGCATGCCTTGAGCGCTAGGAAGGACATGCGCTATGATGATCCTATTTTGTCAATTTATTTTCCCTAGAGACGTAACTCTGCTCTTATAATGTATTTAAATAGCTTGTAATATTCTGTTTCTATTTGCCTTGCGTCTTGTTTTAACTTTTGCTTCTCAGATTTTTGTTACGGAAGTAACCTGTAAAACAATTCCACTACTAGGCTGCAAGCGCGAGCACTTCGCACAAGGACGCACTTCGGCTGCACAAATTCTCGCTCAGCTGAGCAACTGTCAAAGTTAAGCTTGGAGGTTGTGATTTTCGCCTTCAGGAGATATCACAATTATAGGGGTAATATTTTCTGAGAGGCCGAAAATCTTAAGGTTAGTAGCAGCAGTGTGAGAAAATTCCTTTAGTTTATAAACTAAAAGTATTTTCTCAGACTGCTGCTATAAAGCTTCTTAGGAAAGCAGGAAATGTCATATGAAGAGAGTTTCTTCTCTTTTGAGACATGTTGACCTCGACTAATTCCTGGGTGAATTGATCAACAGAAACGACAGTGTGTTATCTCTCGTAGGAGTGGTTCCATTTTAATGATCGCGTCAGGCAAGGGCCCGGAATAGCCATATAAACAAATCCAAGCTGTAGATGTCAAAATCAAAACTGCAAATGTACAAAAAAAAAATCATTTTTTGTGTGTTACAAAACTTTGTTGTTTTTTAGCTTTTTGTAGGTTGACCTTCGACCTTTCGAGGGGTGGGCTATCTGGCCCCTACACTCAAATAAGCTTGAGACCTCTGCTCAAGTGTGAATCTTTTTTTAGGGAACGTCGACGGCAAGAGCAGCGGCTACGAATGGTGGGCCAGGATGAACCGTCGACTTTTAGCGCTCTCAAAAGTGCTTGGACGAACCATGAGCGCCAAGTCCTTTGAGGAGAAAACCCTGCACACCATTAGCAAATTTCTTGTCAAATTGAGAAAAAAAAACACAAAAAACTACGCTCCTTATATAAAGTTATTGAAATGGTCATACAGACCGGGGGAGTATGTTGATGGCATTTGAAGAAATAAGCATCTGGGAATGTTTTATATACAAGTTTTGTATGTAAAAATTGCTAAACTGCAGCAGGCACTGATAAAAAAAAATAAGCAAATTAGACGTGAATGCTTATACAGGATGATGTTGGTCTACCTTCGAAAAGAGTCCACACTTTTTCACGTCGTAGAGGAGAAATTCAGCTAGCGCAGTACGACAGCTAATCTGGGGTATGTAACGTGCATCACGCGGTAGTGGTTAGACGGCCGCACGAAAGTACGATGATCCTTCAGATGGAAAGGGATTGAGAGCTTGACGTCTTATTTCACATTCCCTGTAGTCAACATCGCCTAGATCAAGGCAGCCTCCTCCACCCCTACATAACGACACCTGGCAATTGGGCCCAAACTCGACGCCTGGCGTCCTTCCACGCACTGATTGGACCCGATACCCAGCCGAATGCTGACTCAGCCCTTGTGTCCAATCTGCGTCTGCACTCCATCTCATTGTGATGACGTTGAAATGCCTGCGTACGGGCTTGGATCAGTCTGGGTGGTGTTGCCTGAGCTGCAGTGCGCTAGCGTACTCGGCCAATCGAACCCTTTTTACATATTTGTTAGCGGCCACCGACTCCCCTCCGCGCGGAGCACTAGGAAGTGAGGCCCAATATTTTCATCAGTTTCTGTATGTTACGGGAAAGAAAACATAAAAACAAAAAGGAAAGTCCCAATCTCGCGTGCAAGCCTCAAAATGATAGATGTTCAGAATCCTCCTAGATTTTCCAGACGACCGACTATACTTTTGAATATGTTTTCTCGGTTAACAACGTGGCTTTCGACGGCTGTATTGCACTTTTACCTTTTTTGAACACACGCTCGTAGTCTTCGCGATTGCATTTGCACATCTTGGTATGTTTCTGTCACTGGTCGGGCAACAGGAAAATGAAAATTTTGTGTCGCCCACGTCCCTAAGTTGGTTATCCGCTGAAAAATTCTGAGGAAGGAAGAAAACTTCCTTCTAGCAGAAATATAAAGTAAAAAACAAAGAAAATACAACAAAAAGTTCCCTGTTTGTCTTTTTTTTCTACTGGGAAGGATGGCGTTACGCCTGGGACTGTATATTTGCGTTGATTTATATTTGTTTGTAAACATATTCGCTCTTCGCAAAAACTACATCTCGGCCTCGGCTTGTTCAGCCTGACAAGGTGAGTATTCGCAGATGCGAGAGCTTTTTCTTTCGATCTTGAGGAACCCCGGAGAAGAACAGGGAAATGAAAGATGTCTTTGCACCACTATGAAGTGATGCTTTTAAAGGAAATGCCCCTGGACGTCTTCTTCCAAGGGTCTGAGTGCGCACGCCACTCACTCGCATAGGCACAGCTTGCATGCATTTGCATCTTCCGCGCGTCAGAGCTATACGTACATTAGTATGCCTTTGTATGGTGTAAAAATGACTGCGTCTGCGTTGTTATAAGGAATCAGTCTTTTCCGAAAACAAAATAACAATGCTGGAAAACTGTTCGACTTCCAAAATGAACCAAGCAATTTTCTATACACTGGCGAGCTCAGTTCCGCTGCTGCAGCACAATGGATCGACGTCAAACTATTAAAAAAAAATGTTATATAAAAATTAAACAATTACAACAAGGTACATAATAGTCATATTGAATCGCAAGAATGCTAATTCTAACCACACTTCAAAAATTTGTTCATGCGAGACTTGGCAGGTGGATCAGTATTAGCGTCGCCGGAATGCTCGGCGCTAGTAAATGATTGTGCATGCACAACAATTTACAAGCGGTGAGCATTGCATCTCCAAAATGCCGTTATCTTTCGAGAATGGAGCTTATGATCAGTGTCCAGTATCGCACCCTTTGAACGGCGCTGTTTAAAATCGACGGTGACACTTATAAAGGAAGACACTGGCACTGGAAACATGCTCCTGGTTCTTGAGAAGAGTTCGAGAGCTGGAATCAGCAAAAAGCAAAACGAGTTCTACTTATTCTCCCACTGGAATCTACGAGACGGCGATTCCTAAACTTCTCAGTGTCAGCAGCAGCTGCGAACATAATAATTTTCGAATCATGCGATTATTCTGAAGACGATCTATTACTCCTATAACAAATTCGCACATGCTTGGCAAAATCAAATGCAAAAAAGAAAAAAAAAACTCGAAAGTTGTAGCAAGGCAAACAAAACATAGGTAATAAAGAGGTTATCGATTTGCCTCGAATATAAAGGAAGCTGTTGTGCCCGCCTTTTTGCTTCATTTTCTTTTTATTGCGTCGCGCAAATGTCGGACGCCGAACTCTTGGCATTTTGTTTCGGGTAACTTAAACAGCGATACTGGCGCCATGAGATAGGGTGGACGAACAAAAGTTTGGCGAGTCCCGATTTGTCAAGCCCCCTCGTCGACGGCACGGAACACCGATAGAGTCCGTATCTGCTTCGATTTCGAAAACCGAGGATCCCAATGTAGTGTCCTGAGAGACGACTCGCCCTTGACGCATCTCGCCTCCTCTTTTCTAGTACCAAGGGCGAATGGGGAGGAACGCGGTAGGTTGCATAAATCAGATGGGATAAAAGGAGCAGATGATGACAGGAAAAAGTAAATGAATAGAGCGAGTAATATAATTTTTTATTCTTTTACGGTTGTTCCCCCCCCCCCCCCCCCCCCCCCACACACACACTTTTTTTGTTTTTCACCCCTTCAAATATGAAGCCAGCAGCAGAAATTATCCCATTAACTTGGAAACGCCGAAAATGTGGTGCGGCTGAAACATTTCCGGCCGCTGCAAAGGAGACATGTTTTATGTAGCCTCGAGGATCAATTTTAGCTGCTGGTTTTGCCTTGCCAACGTTCAAAGTGGGCGAAATTCCGAGAATTTTGAACTTCCGCTCGCCGCACAAATGAGGGGCAGTCATGTTTCTGTCTGATATTAATTGGCGAGCGGAATTAATTGCACCTTATCTTCTCATTCGTGTACAGGGCGTTTGGGAGAAACGAGAAACCGTATTTTCCTCACCGAATAAATAAACTTCGCAAGGTCAAACGCTCACTCTCTACGCAGATGTAGCGCTAGCGGTCCGAACAAAATATCGAAGTATCGGAGCTTTCTGTTCATTTAGTTCAAAAGATATCAGCGGTTATTGCAAATTTGCGATGAGGAAATGACGACCAACGGAGCCAGTGGATGCATGGCGACGATTGGTGAACGCTACCCGGAACGCGTATCATTTTTTTCATTGAAAGCTTCAGGGAATAGCTCACAACTTCCGAATCGAATAGGGGTTAGTTCTGGAACATTGGCGTCTGGTCCCTCCCTCCTAGCGCTACAACTGGGCGGAGACTCGGTGAAAAACTATGCGTTATTTATTTTTGCGGTAAAAAAAAAAAAGAAAAACAACTATTTTTGTGTGTGTGTGTGTGTGCACCCGATATTACTTGGTTTACGTAGGGTGTACAGGCAGAAGACAAGTACGCACACGACTGCTGTGAAAACCTTTTCTTATATATCATTTACGCTATCCTAACCTACCTACTTAATTTAAATACGATTTCGATAACACGATGATTACATATAATGATTTTAGGGGACTTCAACGGCCACCACTCGTCTGGAGGGCGTGAATTGCGCTCCATTTCGGGTGGAAGTCAATGTATTCTTTGCGTACGAAATTTACCTTCCACATTTTCCTCCGTGAACGCCATAACACTCTTCAAGCCCGCTGCTAATGTGCTGTATTAAAACGATAAGAGTCGTTATTTCCCGACAGAATCGTTTGACGAGCATTTCGGTAGTTGTTGTCCCAGTCAGCAGGACATATTTTCAGATAGTTTACTATCATATTTTGCCGTAGAAGACGTACGCTTAAAATTTTCACAATGCCAACAAGAAAACTCCAAGAATCCCGCGGAGACAACGTCAGCGCACTGGCACGAGCGCCAATTTTATCTGCATGCTCACTAAACGGAGGCGTAAAAGTTTCAGTCCCGTTTTAAATTCTGCTCTCTATTTTGGGTGTAAGGGCGTTTGAAGCGTAAGTTTATAGGCGTTCGCTTTATTTGAAGAATAATTCACGAATTCTGCTTTAAAAAGGAAAAGAAACAAGGAAAACATATTCAACGTATATTGTGTTTCTTTGTTTTCAAGTGAACCAAACTTTTTATGCGCTATAGAAGAGTCTAATTTTAGGTATGTTAACATAACTGCCAAAAAAAAAACGTTTTCGAGAGTTAGGCCCGCCTCTCGGAGAGAACGCGAACCTCAGAATTTTTGCACTAGTGCCGCTAATGGTATGCACTAATGCCGCTTGCTTGAAATTACTTTTACATTCAGCTTTTTAAATTAAAGGCGACTAAGACGTGTCATGGCAGTTAACAATTTCTCGCGGCCTGCATGCTTTATGCACTACTATACTTTCGTAAATTATATCTGATCTGCCCATTTTTGCGAATGCTCTCTCTTCGCAGGGTGTCCAGACTGTCTCTATAAAGGGTCAATAAAAACTTTGAGGGAACCACATCTTTGGAAGATGTGATTCTTTTCTCGTCAGTCTTTAGCCGCACCAACACGCTCTTCGTCCATTAATAAAGGCTTCGCGTGCATAAAAAGCGAAAATGAATAATATCATGAAACGTTTTGGTGGAATTGTCTCTCAAAGATGTAGATGCGTATACCTCAATTAAAAACTACTGAAAAAAATGTTTTGTCTTGTTATTGTTTTAGCCTAATTTCGTTTTTAAATAGCCTAAACGTTCACATTTTTTAAAGTCTCTAATTATAAGATATATTATAAGAGATACAAAACCTGGGTGAATTTGTAGAAGAGGACACTAATTTCGCATTACAAATGCAGTGAAGTTAATTCTGTTCTCTTGAGTAGTAAGCCTGGTGCATTTACAGTGTGCAAAATAGTCGTTTTGCTGCAAAAAAAATACACGGGGAAGCCAGTGAGCGCACACATTGCGACACAATTAGTTCGAACACGACGTAACATTTTTTTTTGTGAGCATTTTATTCATTGATTAGTATCAGATCCTTCCACTTAAGTTGCTTTTCTTAATGAGGACTTCATCACTTCATTACGTGTTATGATAAGAGGTTTCCTTAAAAAGCTCGTCATAAAATATACAAACAAATCGGTAATTGCTCATTGTTGCTAACTGTATCGCGCTCTGTTCATGATCAAAATCTTCGGCAGGCGCAAATAAATATATTTTAGCTCGATATGATATACCCGCTTCTTGTTTATTTCAGGCGTGTCTAAAAATAAAGGTTTTTAACAATATTGACTAATAACAAAACATATTTTTTCAATAATTTTAAAACAAAACATCAAAAGCAGCGTCACATACACTTATTTGCCGTCACGTCGCGTACCTTGACAAAAGACAGCTGTTAAGAACTTTTCTGAAGAATCAAGCCTGCGAGCAATTTTCGATTCTGAGATGGACTTTTTAATTTTATGTAATAATCACTGAAAAACTACGGGACTTTGTACCACAATGCTAAGATACCGTTATAAAGCTGTGTAAGTGATGGATTGGTAAACAAGCCTCCGCGTGTATAAAAAAGGCACAGCCGCGTATTTAATCACATTCAATATGAATGCCGTGGCGCCGGCAGTAGGAAAGGAGAGATAAACATTCCTCCCTTCCCGGTAGCCCCAGAGGAGTGTGGGTTCAGTTTAACGACTCTCTATACAGTTTTGTCAGAACCTTATTTTTGTGTCCATTATAGAGTATTATATTCCGCGGAGTTCCTTCATATATACACTCAAACCTGCTTAAACATAGTTTGCACACCAGCCTGTGAGTTACTCGACTGCACCTGCAAATTATGATGCATGAGCGATAGAATAATATAGATGTTTAAAATGATGATGAATCGAGCGATAACTATATTCGTAGTACACACCGATTGCCCAATAATAAAAGTTGATCGACCGCAGGCGCTCACCTCTTGCAGGCCTACTCAGCGAAATGCCAGCGAGGCTGTCCGCTGCTTCGACGGTCGCCGCGTCAGCGTTCCCTGTCATTGTGCCCGGGGCAACTGGGTTCTTACCGGAGCCGAGCAACAATGCCGAAAAGGCGCCTAATGCCCGACGCAACGAGGCACGGTGTCGTATAAAAGCGCGATCAGCATTCGCGTCCTCCGGCACCCGCCGGAAAAGTCTGCCGGCAAAGCGTCGCGAGACACCTCGAAAATAGCCGCAACGTGAGCATGACCGGCGTTGAATCGGGACCACTCTTGAGTATGAAGCCGGGGTCACACTGCTTATACATCATAGAAAAGACAGTCTGCACACAGATTCAAACGCGAGTTACCGCGAGATCCGTGCTTCGAATGCCACGTGGGTAATGAGTTCAAGGAGAAAAGTAGGCACGCGGCATTCGAAACACGGATATTGCGGTCACTCGTGTTTGCAGACTGTCTTCTGTAGTATGGTATGAGCAGCGTGAGCCCGGTTTAACGGTGAGAAACCGAAGGAGCGGAGGAGATCAGAGCGCGCGCGGAGAGGTCAGAGTGCCGTGCTCTGATTAGAACGATTAGTGGGTAGAATTGTGCCTCTACCCGCTGTCTTCCTCTAATCAGCGCGAACGTCTACCTCTGTGACGTGATTTTTTGCGACTTGGGGACCACTTTTGGTGTATGGGCGAGATTAGACGCTAGGCACACCAGTTGGAGGCGCGATCCAGGCCCCATAGCCATAATCGGAATCGCGGCAACCTGCGTTTTTTATGCTGTCAATGACTTCATACGGATGTCTCGAACTTTTCTCGAACTGTGAGTTAAACTGAATCGGCAAACCTCCCAGCTTTTAGGAAAAATTCGATCAGGTTCGACTTCTTGAACATTGTTTTCTGACTTCTAACACGTGAAATAAAATAAAACGAATTCGCGAAAAAAAACGCCGCTTTGGAATACCTTTCGCCTTCTGGTTGGTCAAGCCCCATATATCTGCGTCTGGTGCACGCCCTGTCACGCCCATTGACCAAACTCTCTCTCTATACCGCTCTGATTGCAGGTAATTAAATATATACATATGCATATAAAGCACATACGCGAAGTATTCTGCACGAGTCTTCCAGCTCTAGTGGGTGATGAAAGCAAAGTATGGGCACGTGACGTTAAAAAAAAAAAAAGTCTTGCTCGAGTGACCGTGCAACCAAACTAAACCGAAGCATCTTGCAGAGCAATTGGCGGCGAGATTTTTCGGCGGCTCCCTCTCATCGCTCCTACTGCTGACGTTACGACCGAAATTATTACTGAATTTGTGTTCTTCGGGAAAGTAGACGCAAGGGCCTTGTTCCAAAGAAGTGCGCCTACTACTCCAGCAAATACGGTGGTACGTCTAGGGGAAAGTGTCTCGTAGAAGAACGCTATGGCGTTAATGGCACGTCAAAGGGGATATTCATATTCACAAGCAGCTAGCACGGCGCCATGAATATTGATGATATGCTGATATCCATCCGCGACAGCAGACACATCGTTCATTGTCTTCCATTTCCCCTTTTTCGGGCATGTCGTCGTGCGTCCGCGGGGAACCTACTACGAGCAATGTGTGCTTTTATTAAACCGACAGAAATCGATTCATGCAAGAATTAGTTCTCATTTAAGAGTACATTTGTTGTATACCCTCAACGATGTCACTTTCGCGAAGACTTACTATTTGAGAAAGTCACGAATTGAAAAAATGCCGCGAAAAATAGTTCCCACAAATATATTACGTTAAAGTAACTAATAGATAGAATAGATAGATCGTACCACTCTCAATCGCGATACTTTGTACCCGCGAAATATTTCTGAAATTCACAATCTGCCAAATCCGTCAAATATAGAGCCAACCAGAAAATGAAGTCGCTTAGAGTATATATTTATGAAAAGATTTCATGGGAACGTTATTGTCAGGCGTTTAACTTAGAGCCTCTAATTGAGCTACGCTTCGCAGTAACGACACTTCAATCGTAAGCAGTGAGAGAGTGCAGGCGAGCTGGTAATCAATCGACATCTTGTAAACCATTTTTTATCCGTTTTTTTTATCGTTCCCCATCTCAGGGTTTACAAGACTTCAATTGTCTTGGTACTTAAAGTCACTGTTTCCAGTTAACTGAAGCCTTACTTGAAATTGCAGGAAACGTTTGTCCGTCCTTCAGAAGTGTTAAAAAAGTTGACGACAGGGCAAAACAATATCACCCGAGTTTTTTGGCACCGTATCTAAAGCTGAGGAAGTCGCATTCTTGAATTGCGACGATTGGCAGTTGCGTAGCCGCTTTGCAGGAAGCACCAAGATGGCGGGTCCCACTAGCAGATCGGGGAACGGAGTGCGGTTACTCTACGCGCAGCTCCTTTAGTGGCTCTAGTTTATCCTATACAGAGAGAAGGATCAGTGGACATAAAGGCTGGCTGCCCTTTGCCTGTATTTTCACCGTTTTCCTCCAGCCAGAGCAAACAAAAGCGTCAACTGCTCCCCGCGCACTACACTTCGTTCGAACGCCGGACGGCGGCGTTCGCGTTCGAACGCGTTCGAACAGTGAGTAGAGATAAAGACAGCTAGCCTTTGTGCCTATCCACTATCCCTCCATTCAGAGCTCGGCAATATGACGATCACGGCGCGTTCTCATCTCTATCTCTCTTTCAGTCTCTCACAGTACACTTGTCGAGATTATTGCGGAGGTGAATCACGCCCCCAATAGTACGTGGCAGGGATGGGTGTCCAAACGACAATATCAAGCTAAAATATTACAATGAAGAAAACAAATTTCTTTTTTTTTTTTTCTGGTTGATATTTACCCGTGTAAGTTTTTCGCGTTACAATTTCTTATAAACATTCGAAAATCAAGCTAATTTCTCTTAGATATCTTATTTTTGCTCACTGATGTATCTAGCAAGCAGATGCACACGTGGTTAGGTTCCTCATCGAGTGTCGATAAAAAAGTGAAACATCTTGTGTGACCTACGCAGCTTTACGAAAATTTAAGGTGAGAATCCTCATACTTGGGGGAAATAAACATAAAAATATTGAATGTAATGACTATCAGTCTGTTTGAAAATTAATGAAGCATTTTCAAAGATCCCCAGAAAGAAAATATTTACCAAGGATCTTTGGAGATGACGCACATACTAGCTGACACAAGCGCTAAAAGCATATTTAAAAAAAAAAAAAAAAAAGTGAAAGACGACGTCGTCATCGTTAACGAAGAAAAAATGGAGAAATATTTGTGTGTTACGCCTCTACTGCAAAAGTATGCGGCTGCATTGGCCGCAACCAGCCACGTCTAAACATAAATTTTTGCTCGAGGAAAGTAAGTGATGACACTCATCACTGCTTGGGCTCTTTTTGTTTGCATTTATCAGAGCACCTCGGGGCAGTATACTAGCTACTATATAGAAGTCGTTATATAAAGAAGAGAAAAAATGAAAGCCGTTTACAACTCCCGGTAACACCGAATTAGAGCGCAGCTCTTGAGGAGGAGGAGGGAGGGGTACTGGGGGGTGGGTCAAGTGACCTCGGGGGGCGGGGGGTCACGTGACCTTGGGGTGTCACGTGACGTCGGGGAGGGGGACGACGTTACCTGGGAGTCACGTGACGATGCCGATGACGTCATAAGTGACGTCACTGATGACGTCATCAGTGATGATGCCGATGACGATCCGGATGCCGGTGACGTCATCAGTGACGTCGCTGGTGACGTCATCAGTGGCGATGACGTCAACGGGGGGTCACGTGACCTCGGGGCGTATCCCCTGCAGGTCACGTAACCCCGGGGGTCACGTGACCTGGGTAACCATCGTGACCCTCGTGAGGGTAACCCTAGTAACCCTTGTGAGGGTAACTCTCGTGACCCTCGTGAGGGTAACTCTCATAACCCTCGTGACCCTCGTGAAGGTAACCCTCATGAAGGTAACCTTTTTGAGGATAACTAACCCTCGTAGCCCTGGTGATCCTCGTGAGGGTAACCCTCGTGAGATTAACCCTCATAACCCTCGTAACCCTCACGAGGGTTACGAGGGTTACTCGCGGTTACGCCGATGGCGACGCCGCTCAAGCCGGGAACGGGCGCCTAAGAGCTGCGCTCGAAAAATATAAACTCGTGGTAACTACTATATTTACTCGAGTAATTGACGCATATACACAAACCAAAACTGTATTTTTTTATAGCATGCGATTATTTAATTATTGCGATAGACAGAAAGAGCCCCCTGACCTACTGGACGGAGCCAACATCTTCGCGCAAAAAGTCTACCTGCTCGTATCGTAGTATCGGCAAGTTCGTTTTCTCAATATCTTTATTCGCCACGGTTTTTAGAGCGCAGCCCTAGGCGTCCGTTTCCGCGTCGAGCGGCGTCGGCGTGGCCGTCGCCGTCGGCGTAACTGCGCGCGTTGCGTTATGGGACGTCACGGTTTCAACGCTAAATTCAGCAGGGAAACTGAATTAGTGTTGAGGACATGTGACGACAGTTTAACCGCAAAATATAGCGGGAAAACTGAATGCGCAGTGTTGCATTCTGGGACGTCACAGACCTACACACCAATTCAGTTTCCCCGCTAAATTTAGCGGGGAATTAAATTGGTGTTGAGGTAACGTGACGTCAATTTTCCCGCTAAATCTAGCGAAGAAACTGAATTTATAGGTTATGCTACACGAGGTCATGTGACGTCATTTTCCCCGCTAAATTTAGCGGGGAAATTGAATTGGTGTTGAGGTCACGTAGCGTCAGTTTTCCAGCTGAATTTAGCGGGGAAGCTGTGGGAGGAGGGAGGGTATAAAAGAGGAGGATGGGAGGGTATGGAGGAGGAGGAGAAGGTACGCAGAAGGTGGACGGGAGGATGCAGAAGGGGAGTAGGGGAGGGTATGGAGGAGAGGTGGAGGGTATGGAGGAGGAAGGGAAGGTACGGAGGAGGAGGAGGTAAGGGTACGGAGGAGAAGGAGGGAAGAGTACGGGAACAAAGGGGGAAGAGTGCACGGAATAGAAGGAGGGTGCAGAACCAGTACGTGAGGAGAATGATTTATTTTTGTACATATATAAATACTTCTTTCTCAAATTGTTTAGCACTGTACATTGCAAAATCAAAATACCTAAAGAGCTGCGCCCTAAGTTAGCATTACAGAAATCTGTACACGTCTTTCATTTTTTGTGTTTTTTTTTATGTGGAACGTGGTTATTGGTTGTATGTATGCACTGCTAGGAAGGTGACTTGCAGGCCTTGTTCACAAACAGTGCGTCGATTACCTGAGTAAAAACGGTACAAGCTTTCGAGACGAGGGACAGGCAGCCTATCCGAGGGGCCATTTCCTTCTCCGCTAACAAGCACGCACACGACGAAGCACAAAAGGACGAGACAGTTAATAAAGGAAGACACCTTCATCTGTTATACATCTGTTAAAATATTATTATACAAATCGATAAAGTGCACCTGCTTCAAAAAAGAATGTTGCGAGTAATTTCAACCGTAGCTTATTTTTCGCACACGGAAAACCTGTTTAAAACTTATACTCTCTATTCACAATCTTTATAACTACGAGTTATCCCCAAAACTTAGAATAGAATTTCTCTAAAACACTTCGCCCCTGGTAGAATTATCTGGCTTACAACAACATACGAAATTCCTAATCCTGGTTACTGGCACGTACCAACGTATCGGCTAAACTCTGGAAAAAAAAAATGTTAGCCTACCAAATGCCAAAACTTCTAAATGTTTTGCATCCTGAAGGTGTGTTTATAAATATGTTAACTCTGGGTGAATTGCGCTCTGGCATGCATGGTTTTGCATATATAGATTAATGTGACACTTTTTTTTTTCGTTTTTTTTCAGTTTAGACGTATGTTTTGTGTTGATTTACGAATGTCGACTAATACGGTGCTCAGTGACTTTTCCTATTTTCTAGGTTTTTTTGTTTTCATTGCGACTAATTATGTACGATTTTCTTTCGACATCGATTTCTCGAAGCTGCTGCAGAATGTCCTGGGGACGAGAACTCGTCAAGCCGCTTCGCCCAGCTTTTTTCTTGGCTCCACCATTACGTGTAACACAAAAACAAAACAAAATAATATTAATATTATCAGTATTATAAACTCACAAAATCAGCGGGGTTACGCGTGAGACAAGAAAGGTTGTTGCTATATATATTATCATTGGCACTTAAACTTGCTACTAATGACTATACTGCTGAGAGAAACGTGACCTCTAGGTTTCCGTTTCTCTCCAGTTGTTGAACATCCGCTAAAAAAAATAATTTATAATAGTTAATTCAATGTTCTCATCTAGGTGCCTGATTTTTTCCCTGTAATTTGAAACGGAAAATATAGTGAGAGAAAAAGAGAAAGAAAGAGAGCTATACAGAAGAAAGAAAGAGAGAAGGAGCCTTTTGATAAAATAATATAAATATTAACTAGGGTACGGCAATGGTGATTGGCTACTCAGTCCGAGACGAATATCCGCAGAATGTCGCGCTCTTTATACTTTTTGTACCCTGAGAACTTCGTCCAAGGTTGTAAAATTGTAAATTGCCTTAACTAAATCTGCCTTGCCTTCAGCAACTGAACACTGGAGCCATTTCCAGACGACAGTTAAGTGTTCAGCCTTTTTCTTTTTATCTCGGCGAGCTCTACGCATTGTACCCTGATACTTATTTCTGTACAAATTAGTTCGCAACTTCTCCGTCCTGCCCCTGAACAACAATGAGCTCCCTCCAAAATCGTCGCGTGAACATTCACGGACGCCATATTTGAGTGCGCTGTTCACTGCGCAGGCCCAGAACCGACTCGCATTTATAAATTGCGAAGACCGGCAGTCTTGATGGGGCGGAATGCACTTTGTAAAAGAACTGCGGAAGCACGTCGTCAGCACGCATTCGGCAGCCACGGACTCAGCAATGGCCGCCATTGAATACCCTCTATAAAACCCTTTTCATGGCAAACGCCACCAGGCGATGCTCCAGTCTTTGACGTCCCAGGGAACTTCCGATTCATAAAAATAAGAAACAAAGTCCACCTTAACACCGCTGCTTGAAATGTCTATGAAGCATTTTACTCCAATTCTCCAGGTGAATGCCAAGACAACGAAGAAGCGCGATATCTGTTAAAAGTTTTCGATTATAGTTGTAAACCAACTTGCCTCCTTCGAGACGTTAAATTGTACAGCCGAAATCCCTCGTTAAAGAAGTATCCAACTTTGCTGTCCGTGTAGCATTTCTGCTTTGCTTCCAAGCACTGGTGACATAAGCAAGCTCAACAGGTTTGCGAAGACGGAGCGACCGGAAGTCGCATAGGATGCGAGCGGCAGGTCATGTTTGTAAACAGCAAAGAGATCTTATATAGTCAATGATATAGTGAGAACGTCAGGGAGGGGCTTCAATTTTCCCGCTTCCAGCGCGAGCTTCCTACCTTCGACTATACTTTGGAGTCTTGTGCACTTCGAGCGCGCGCGCGCCGCCAAAGCACGACGAAAGTAATCGAGCGCGTGCTGAATGAAGGCCGGGCGTTGGAAAGACACGCTCTGCCGTTTTCATCGGGTCACTGACTATAAAACGTTTTATGTTTCTCTAAGGTTAACTTATCCTCCATACCCGCATCCGATGCTTCCATCTCTGCTGACTGCTTTAGCTCTCTTTTTATTTGCTATTATCTGGTCAGCGTCCCTACTACCGCCCGCAAGTTTCGACTTGAGTTTTCTAGTTCGCCTCCTTCATCTCGCATTGAAACTTTGTCTGAACAAACAGGTAAAAATCTCGTCCTGACCATTGTCCCTCATCAGCTGTTCTCAGTTTATCTTAAACGTCTTATTTTACAGCTAGCTTCCTTGACTGGAAATGACGAGCATTCCATATCTCTTTGTAGCTCGACTCGGTATTTTACCACAAGCTCCAAGAGCTAGGCTACAACACTCTGCGCAGCTTTACATCTAAGCTTGCTTTTACACCCGGCTTTATAAGTAGAACTGCATTTTAAAAAGTCAAACTTGGCCACCTTAAGTTCCTACCAAACCTCTCTCACCACTTCCTTCCACCTATTAATGCGAAAGCATTAACTGTCCCATAGAGCGAAGCCGGCGTTGACTGTAGACGTTGACTGTGGCAGCGAATAACGCCAACTATGAATTCCCATTTGCTGCGACGCGTCATGTGGCTCCATAGCAACGGCGTCATCGTTACTAAGGAGCCAGCCGAACTGCTGGTGTCGCAGGGGGAGGGGGGGACGCGGGTTTGCGTTGGCCTGACGTTAGGCCTAACGTTAGCCCTATCCTTACCCTTTGAGGTCTAACGTCGTAAACCGTGCCCCCAGCCAACGTTATTAGATTAGCTCAGTTACGGAACTGCTCATAGACGCCGCTTGCACGAGCAGTATCCCCCCTCACTCACCACGACTCGCCTCTCGTCGTTCGACGCGCCGGACGGCTGCTTTGGTAACTGTAGTGTATTCTACGGGATACGTATACGTTTCGAAGCGCAGCGTCTAGATAGTGTTCCACCGTACTCTATAAAACACACAGTTTGTAAAAAAAAAAAAAAATCTTTCAGCCTTTTCACTTTGGTGAAGAAGGAAGATCAGCGGAGCTGTAGCTTCTGTTCTCGGCGGTGGCTTTAAAGTCGAGCGAACTGCTCTTCTTTTGCGAAAGAATCTGAAGCGCTCGACGGAGTGTAACTTTTAAGCGATAGCGGCCTCGCGGCGGTTCCGAAACCATTCGCGCTGCTGCGCACATCGCCGCTCCTTCCGTTCCCGCTCTTCCTCCGAAGAAATGTTGCCGCGATGTATGAGCGACGGCGGCAAACAGACAACCGCAAACGCAACACTCTGGACAGCTACCGCCCTCTATGAGCGACGGCGGCAACCAGAGTGTTGTGTCGACCGCGGGTGTCGACATTTGTTTGGTACTGGACACGACCCTGGGGAAACTAGCCCTTGACAGCTCCGCTGTAAAATCTAGGTGGCGCGTCGAACGACGAAAGGAGGACTAAAGTGAGTGAAGGGGGTAACCCCTTCCGCGAGAGTTCCGCAACTGAGGTAGTCTAGTAACAAAAAAACAGTGAGTGCGCAGGCGAGCTATTCTACATCACAATTTAGTAACGCTGCCCCCAGCTAGGGCGATGATGAAAATGAGAAGACACGTGATTTCATCATGCGCCACGCCGAGCTTCGCACCCCCGCCGCTTCCTCACCCAGCTGCGCAGCAGTCACCAGCGAGCCTAAGCGGTCTGCGCGGCGTACCGCCGCACTTCCTGCCGCCGCTGCGGCCGCTTCTGCTCCTCTCGGCGCTGAGGATCATGACGTCGCCTGAAGCATCGATATCGTCGGCGGTCGTTCATTGGACAATAAAGGCCGGTTCTCACATGCAGCGAAGCGCTGATGTAGCGCTGCTCACGTGCCGTTGGCTACTTATCGTATGCCATGAGCAACAGTTTTGACGGTGCGATACAAAGCTGGTGAACGCTCCCGTTGGCACGTGCTTAACGCGAGGTCAGCGCTATGCTTGTAGCGCTCCGCTGCATGTGTGAACAGGCCTTAATGCTTTCGCATTTACAACTCAAAAGAAGTGCTTAGGTATCCTCGAAATTTTCATAGTTCCAAAAGTTTTATATTTTTCGTCACAGTTGCACTTATGTTACCTTTATCAGCAATCAACAGCTTATTCGTCAATACATACGCCTGGGTACTAGTACTTATCGACTTACTGAAACACGATTTATTGTGTCCTGAGCTTTTCACTCTTATCCTTACAAATCATGATAGATTACACCATATGCCACTACTAGACCTAGTTTATTTCGAACATGATGGTAAACCCCCAGACTGGGGTGGAAAATAGTAAAACCAGTAAAAGAGACAGATTTCTGGAGACACACTGTTTTTTGTTTTTTTTTCAGTGTTAGGGTGTATCATATATCCACAATCTATGCCAGCTGACCCACACTATGAGCATTTTTCGCCGATATGTGTTCTTCGGTACCACAGATGTTCACGAACTCCTGTAGATTCATGCTTCTATCGGTTTTCAACTTTATTTCATAGGCATATATCAGACCCGGTAGGAACTGTTCTTTATTTTGGCTTCGACTGTGACTTTGGGTGAGCAACAGTGCCCCTATAGTCGTTTGAAACAGTCAACGGTCCGTTCTTTTTGACTCTCGAGGGCTGTCTTGTCAAATTGGCCTCGCTGCATAGAACAAAAGGCACCGAAAACGTACGCTTCGGATTGTCTCAGACCGTATATATATTATGATTTTTTTTTCCTCTTGAGGATGCACGAAAGCCTAACTTTGTTTCTGTTAAACTTATAAACAGGGTAATTATGTGTAGCTTAAACTACGCGTTAATGTGACAATGCTGGCTAAATTTGTCACAGCTATTCCAAAGCCTGAAACGTCCCCTCGCCAGTAAATCACGATGCTGTTAGGGTTCTATTCGCGGCCCCTTTCATTCTCACAACATTTATTGTAATGTTTTAAGTTACACATAAATATATTTCTGGATACGTCGTTGGGTAAATAATAAAATTAATGACGTGGAAAACTTCAACAAAAGTCTACAATGTGCTGTAGTATGAAAGTTTTTTTGTTTTTTTTAAATTCGCAGTCAAGTAGTAATTAGCGAGGCTTTATTCGCCACTGTCTCCCATGATGGCGCAATTCTGCATAAATTAGCTTTCGCTCTTTTTTTTTTTTTTTGTTTCATTCATGAGTAACGTAATTTTAAAATGGAGGAAAAAAAAAAAAGAAGTTTCTTCTTCGACAAGTAGATGAACAAAAGTCACGTTTCGGCTAATTTCTTGACTTGAGACTTGAGAAATATGTACCTCTTCTCTTCACTTGATTGGATCTCCAGCTATCATCTGGATCGGAGGGCGGCAGAGCAGTAAGGTTTGGCCGATAGTCTTTGGTCGCGATTTATAGAGTAGTTCCAAGCAAAAATATTTTAAGTTCTGATGACCTTGATATGTATAGTCAATGGCCACTTTAAAACAGGATCATATATTATTCTTACCTCGACATCGATGGAATCGCAACAAGAAACAAATCCCGATGCTACGAGTGTGAATAATAATAGTGAAAAATACGCACCTGAGTCTATCGATAAATAAAAGTACATGGGGCAGGTTCGTGTGCTCGAAGAAAGAAATATTCCAGCTTGTAGAAAGTTGACTAACAAAATTCGCGATATACAAAAACATGGAAGAAGGGCAAACGATGAAGCTAATAAACGCGGATCTCGTATATCGCCAGAACGAATTATAACGCTCTCCGCCGGGCTCACCAGGCGTCCCGCGACGTCCTCATTGGTCGGGGCATATGAAGGCTTTCGCCGTACACCAGAGCGCACGTCTCTGCACCGGAGAGGCTTACGAAATAGCATAGCTCGCTCGCTCACCGAAGAGAGTGTTGCCATCGATGATGCGAAAACGTGACTTGCGGAGAGAAAAAAAAGTGATTGGATGAGTAGCGGCTGAGGTAGGTTGCCACAATACCCCCTTTGTGACTAAGGCCTTTCTTGAGAAAGTACGGCCGCCGTGCCGACCGTAGTACATATCAGATTGAATGCGAATGGCCCTAAATATAGAAAGGCGTATATACGGTTTCAAAGAAAAAGAAGAAAAGAAAATCAGAGATTGAGTTGATGGAGGCGGCTGACAAAGCACTACGTGCCCAGCAACATCTCTCGTCTCGGAATAGTGTTTTGCTTTTGTTGGCGTTTCGGCAATGACGCTTTTCCTCGAAAGCACTACTCGAGTTAGTGCATTACGGGGTTGTCGGATGATTTGGGCTCTTTTCTCCGTCTTTTTACTCACTCAACTTATCTTTCTCTTCGTCTTTCTCGTCGCATCCGGTAGCTCCCACTCTGTCTGATTATGGGAGGCCCATTATTTAGCACGCGGCACCGATGACAGGAATGAAGACTGGTGCGGAAACAGGATGAGAAAGGGGGCGGGAGGGAAAGGCGGCTAGTGTTACTGAGGAGAGTGCAGCCATAGGGCCAAAGACTATAAAAAGGAAGAGAGGGATGCGATGGATGAAGGAAGAAGCAAAATATTGAGAAAAAAAATTTAAAAAAGAAAAAAGAAGTGCCTTTCTCCCAACAAAGAATAAAAAGAAAGCCCGGGAGAAATCTGGGATAGTAATAGACTCCAAAGAAAATTACAAAGAGATTTAAAGAAAATAACGCGAATTAAAGAATGCGGAGAAAAACATCGAGGAAGGGCTTGATGGAATGCGTGACGAACGGATACGTGAAGTATCACCGTTTCGATCCCGAAGATAAAAAAAGAAAGAAAAAAGAAAGTAGTCACCCGACCGTAATATAGGGAGAAAAGAAGAAACAACTGGGAAGTGAGAAGTGAATGGAATTTGGGACAGGCAAGGGTACTGCTGGGATTGGCCAATTTTTTTTTGTCGTCCGAGATTCCTGCGCGCCACGGGGCCCCGTTTGTTTCGATTAGGAGTTTGCAGACTTTCGCCTACTTCATGTCTCTTTTGTGCCTCCTTTGTTGTTTTTTTTTGTGATGGTCTTCTTATTTTCTTTGAGTTTATGATAACTAGATGCGATAGTTGGAGACCTGAAAGAAACAAAGAGAAAGATAAAAATAGGTTTGAATTACATTAAAAAGGTGAGCATGCTAGATGTGGTGGGCTTTCGTATAGTTAAAATCAGAAATACATCCAATGGGGAGTTATTGCTCCATTGATATTCTTACCTAGTTGCTTGGTGGAATTTCTGGACCCTTTGTCATGCATCTGGAGAAGTTCTTAAAAAAGTGTCGATGTAATCGAACCGACGTTTTGGTCCTTACACACTAGCTCAAGAATAAACGATGTAAAAACATACATTGGAGGTATATATCACTAATCCTTAGAGCATTGCGGATCTATCACAAACCTATTAAGTATTATATAGAGATTCGTCACAGATATAGGAATACCAGCACAAAATTGGTACTGTTATATTTTATGTTTCGTGCGATCTTTAAATTGAACCAAAACGTACTCCAGGTTTATTTTTCACAAATATTGCCAAAAAAAAAAAAAACTTCCTCGGTTTTTTTTTTTATTATTATTTTTTTTTACAGAGTATCCCGCTAGAACAAACGTCTCCGTCTTACCATTACACATCTATCTTTCGCCCGATAAATAAAACATTAGTCTGATCCAGTGCTCAAGATACGGGAAGTTGATTTGCACAGTTGTATTTGCTCCGCTGCTGGCGTGAAATACTTAAACAAGCAGCAGCGCTGTCCTTTTTCCCCCTCTTTCCCTCGCCACCCCAGTTAAACAATGAGATTAAAGGAAAAATTATTTGAAATCTTGGTCCCCGGAACCTTTTATTTTTTCGGTAAACAGCGGTGTTCCCAAGATTTTTTTTTTTCGAGTTTTTTAAGCAATTGTTTGCTTTAACTTAAGTACTCATACTGAAACTCAAATATAAATATACCTCTCACGTTCCGAAATAAGTTAAACCGTAGCCTCCTCTGTACTCACAAAGCCTGGCAGTTCGATGACAAAGCCGTAGAGTGCCCGGTCGCAGACTTGGAGCGCGAGGACCTGGTGGCACAGAGCATTTCTCGGGGAGTCTGGTATTCAGCGCACAGTTCTTGCAGTGGGCAGGACCCGAAACATGGTTTTCAAAACCCGACGAGAAAAGAAGCGGTAGCTTGAGAAGACACTCCATTGCTCGGGACAAGTGAGTTTCGGCGTCTCGCCGCAGCGGGGCGCCCGTTTATGCGTCTCCTCTCATCCGTCGTCTGCCGTTCTACCTTTTGACTTTCCGCGGCCGCTTCTTGTGGCGATCTGCCAGACTTTGTCAGTATAGAGGAGGCTATGGTTAAACATGATCTACAAAATCATTAAATTACAATCCCACGTTTGTATTTTGAACGGATGGCTATATTTTTCGTTCCAAAACGCCGACTCCAGCGAGCGCTCGAAAAGCAGCCATCAGAGAACGGGATGCGTTTCGAGAGATCCGGAGCCTCCAGCGCATTCGTGACGTCATGTTTAACTTCACGGGCAAGGCTACAGGAAGGCTGGCGTGGTTGTAGGCTTCGCCACTTGGTAGCGTGAACGCGTTACACCATCGCTGTTTGAGGGTGTCCGTAGCCAGCAAAGGCGAAACGGTTACTCTCCACTTCCAGTTCTCCTTTCCCCACTCGCCGCTTCTCGCCGGTGTGGAATGCGCACGGGAGAGAAGGGAAATCTGGTTCGGTCAAGTTCCACAGGGCTCTCACGCACACGGGTTACCGCCGTACTTTCGCGGAGCGGCGCTGCTTTTCTAGGAAGTTTGACTGGAACATCCAACAGGTGCAATCTGGTAATCGGTTTATTTGAACAAAACATTGGTGTCTCCGCGGTGTGGCCAAAACGTAATTGAGATTTAGGCAATAAAATATGTGCTAGAATTTCGCCTCAAGTAGCAAATAGCTAAATGTTAATATGCCTTAAAATGCCGCCTGGTGTCTTAACCGTACATACATACATAAACATGAAGGTCATAAAGCTAAAGACAGCCAAGGTTACTAGCCTTCGTTTTTAACACACACAAAAGAAAAGTCAGAAATGAAGCCCTTGTTAAACTTTTGGACGCATTAAACCAAAAGTGCTACTCACTCCTGCACGGAATCGCTCTGGCTACGCGTGCTTTCTGCCTACTATATACGCGTTTGCATGCAGCCGCGCTCCAAAGACTATATCTGCCCCCCCCCCCCCCCCCACACACACACACACACATAGAAGAAAACAGTTACGAAGCTTCTAAAAGCCGAGAAATTGGAATAGTATTTATTGCTTACTTCCTCATACTCGTTAGAGAAGTAAGAGGGCACGCTTAGTACGCGTTTTTTATATCCCGCCTGCTCGGAGGCCGAGCTGCCAAAAATCCCCTGAATGTGTTGGCGAATGAGCGCGCGGCGCGTTTTCCCGACGTCTGGGGCATTTCACTCATTCCCTCCCCGTCTCCGCGGTTGGCAGAAGGCGTACAAAAGATCTCATAATTTCTCGACGAACCAGACTGCGCTCTCCCTCAGCATAAAACTTTCAGTTGCACTGGTTGCTTACTGGTCGCAGACGAGATTTCTCTGGACCGTGTGCATTTTCCCCCAAAGCCAACCTATTTTCCGAGCACTTCCGGTCCCTCCTAGTTAAGCGGCTCCGTCCTTTCTTCTGCCCGCCTATGCGCAGTAGGCAAGACTCATTAGGACGTAATTGACCGAGCTCGAGGAACACGTCAAGATGATTATTTTACTCTGCCAACGACGAGGAACAAAGCCAAGTCCGCTTGGCTTTTAAGCTAAGCCCCAGATCCTAATGAGGACTGCTCGACTGCATGCGTCGTGTTTCTTCCCATAAAAAATGCGTACGGGCGGATTGCGTTCAGGGGGTGCCTTTGTTAACGCGGTTCGCCTAGAATTACTGAGTGTTCGTTTGGGAAGTGAGCAGGAGCCGGGCGAACACCGACATGACGGATTTCCTTTCGCTCCACAAGGTATGCGGCACAACATTGGATGCACTCGCCCTTTCTCGCGTGACTTGGAACGTGGTGGCGCCAGAGTGCAAACAGCCCCCAACCACTTCCGGTTGTAAACTAGATGGCGGGTTTCAAAGTATTTGCGAAATCAAATACACATGCTATCTTCTGGAAATGGACATTTATAGCGTTGTCAGACTTAATTCACTCTCATGATAAAAAAATGATGAGTAAAAATTTAGGCCATATATACGTGAACCGGAATCTGCCGGGCCTGCCCAGTAGATGGCGCCACTGCTGGGCGCCATCTACTGGGGAGTAGTAGTTATGAAAAATGCTTTATTAGCACGAACGCTCCCGGAAGAAACGCTCGTTCTAAAACCGTGCACTCGTGAACGCCAACCGATAACTCAACAATGTGCAGGAGCTAGGTAGGTATACGCATCAGGCACACCGCGGTCTGGGGTTGAAGTATTGGCGACTTATACAAAATCGACGGCACCAAGGAGCATACAACGGAAAGCTGCCACGGCAAATTCGCTCGCCAGGTAAATTCAGATTTTTACAGCGCCTGGCCGTCTAAAGACGAAATCGCGAAAAGATGTTTTAAAACATGCGATGAAAATCGCCAACTGTACTTTGTATAACGGTTTTGTTCCGAACTGAACTTTCCGACGGAGGCACCTGGGCTGTATGTGCTCTGCTCTCTGGGCATTAGTCGTACGCTTTAATTAATTCTGCCGCATCCAGTTTTCATCGTGATTAATACAAAAGGTGCAAACGCTGTGTAATGGGTTTTGAGCACAACGCACCATTGCTTTTTTAGCACCAGCGTCTCCCGGAAGGAAGTGGCGCCTCCGTGCGAAAAAGGTTTCCGACCTTTCTTCCGAGTTTCGTGTTCTGACTGGAATGGTGCTGTGACGTTTTTGTGCGATTATAAACACGCGTGTTTAGGTCCAGTTAATGCGAAGCATTAACTGTCTTATGGAGCGAAGCCGGCGTAGTCTGTAACCGTTGTCTGTAACCCTCTGTAGCAGAAAGACGGCACCTAAATTCCGATTCCCAAGAAACCACTCAAGAAAAGCACAGCAACGCAGATGTCTCGTCATGAAAGCCGGCGGGTGCGCTCAAGGTCAAAGCGGACGCGCTCCAGAAATATCGCGATGTCACTGCCGGAGCGCTGTGCTAAAAGAAGACCATGGTGCGCTGCCTTTAGGAATGCTTTCGCATTCCTAGACGTAAGCAGTGTCGTCTCTGCCGAATTTTTCCTTATGTCCCATAAGCGTGACAAATCTTCCCGGCCCTTGTTTTCACGCATCTGTGACGAAAGAAGGCTATGATAGATGCTGTTATTAGCGGCGAGATGTTTCGGTGGCGCCCTCATTTGGTTACCTTTCGTGACGTCATTACCTTGCGAACAACAAGTTCGATGGTGTTTGTAATGGGCATGGTGAAAGCCTGAAATCATAGCGCTCTCAAAGCAACACTGCCAACACCGTCAAAATTGAAGTTCTCTCATTCCTCTTATTTCCGTCGATGAGACATCCTTTGCTGACGTCATAGTCAGCATTCGGCCAGTCGTGGTGGGCCGACCACAGCGACACTTTCGATCGCTCACGTCGCCAATAGGAGGTGCTCACAGGACGCCATATTTGAGGAAATGTGTAGAACGCATGCTCAGAACGAGCTCACATTAATAGGCTGCTAAGACCGGCAATCTTGTTGGTGCCACTGTATAAACAAATATCTCGTGGAAAAGTATTAATATTTATTATTGTCATCTCCACGTTTTGAAGCTTTGAGGTGGCCGGTGCCCTTAAAGTAACCCTCCACCTGGATAGGACAGCTGTGTCACAAAATAAACTTTCCACAAAAATGAACACCGTAACAACTCAGACGTGTTCTCAAGCGTCAGGCGATTAATGCGGAACATTCGTCGATCGTAGGGACATTCGTTACAGGGAGAACTGGTAGTTTAACAATTGACGCATAAACATTAAAACATTTTCTATTGCCGTAGATACTTTCGATTGGGATTGAGAGTGTAAGCAACAAAAAGGAAAGGTTTTGGAGGCAATGTCACGAAGACTTATTCGAGTATATGGAGAAATTAAAAGAGCAAGGACCGACGGCTTCGCACAAAAACAAAGCACTAAAGTGCAAACAATTGACAAAAGTTAACCTGTGTGTTCATGCAAACGATAAAAATGCGCACGCATATAATGCTATCAAACTTATCCAGGGGATTCTGGAAAGAGATGCCCGACAAACAGGGACAATTGATTGAATGTATACTATCCTGATTGATCATTTAAATATTTTCCATGTCTGTTATTGCTACCAGTATATTGTGTGCCCGTTAGTGTTCTGTTACGAATAACTTCTATTCTTTCCCAACGCGCGTGCGCTCCCAGAAGTAGGCACTCCCATCCTCGTGGAGCTCTGTTGTCGTGCACCAGTATTAATTGTATGAGAATAGTACAGTAGTGCTTTATGCGATATTTCCTTTAGTCACAACCATGTCAAGCAACCATCAGAAATACAAATGCTCGTATCAGAAATCACGCATGGCCACGGCGTGTACAGCCCATGTAGGCACCACCGTCAGTAGGCCTGGTAACCAGTTACCCTGTAACCAATTATCCTAAGCAAACACACGCTAAATAATGTTAGATATGTTCAAAAGAGCCGTGAAAGCTACACTAATGCCGTTTGTGAAGGTGAGTTATAAGGCCAAGGGGGACAGAATAATGGGGGGAGGGAAGGGGGGAGAGTAATCGTTACGATAAGTCTAGTTATTGGCTAAAATGTGTTGAGTATCTCTTTTTTTTTAATTTGTGAGAATAGAGATATGGTTCCAATTAGAAACTTGCTGAGCGCCATTGAAAACCGCTACATCATTGATCTTGAGAAATACTATGAGCGCGTGGGAAGCTTAGTAGTGGGCTAAAGGTACCGTTTATGCAGCAGGTACAAGGCTGGGGCTATGATTTGATTTGATATGATTGATGATTTGATTTGATATGATTTTTTGAGACTTGTTGTTGTTTTGTCCGTTTCTTTATTTTCCCGTGTCTCCGGTTTACGATGGAAGTTCTTCACCAGCTCGCCTGTGCTTTTACCCTTTCTTCGTTGATTCTCCCTGATGCAGGCCTAGAAGTGTGTTCGTCGCTTTTTTTATCGTCACTGCCCTCGTCATCTGTGGAATTTTTGAGACTTGTTGTTGTTTTGTCCGTTTTTTTTTTTTTTTTTTTCCGTGTCTCCGGTTTACGATGGAAGTTCTTCACCAGCTCGCCTGTGCTTTTACCCTTTCTTCTGCTATGGTAAGAGACGGGAAAATCGCGCGGGCGCCCTATCGCTCTGTAGCCTTGCTCCTGCAGCACAAGTGGTCAATTCAGCGCACTTGTGAGCTTCTCACGCGCCCAAGGTCTTTCTAAAAACTACCGATTTAATGGTTTTAAATGACGCTGAGCAAGTTTTTAATTAAAGTCATACGTATATTTTCACTAATTAAACAATTTTTAATACATTGTTTTAATTGGTTGGCTCATCGTTACGATTAGCCCCCTATACTATGTCTTCTTGGCCATATAAGTCACCTGCAGAAACCGCCTGAAGGCTAAACTCCAAGGAACGAATATGCGACGAAGAACTGACGAACTTCGCCCGGCGGTATGCTCGCTTTGTGCGCGACGCAGCAGTTACTGGCATGCGCAGAGCGAAAGCCACCGGGCGAAATTCGTATATTATTTTCTTGCCATGGGGGGTTCATCCTTTAGTCTTGCTTTCACGGCTTTTTTAAACAAATCTGCTCAGCTTAAAAACATAAACAAGCGCTGTGTAGAAGGATTTGAGTGGATGAAGAAGTTAAGATTACGATCGGACCGCAGAAATGCGGTATGCGCAGGGAAGAGCATGATTGCACTTGCTTATTCCTGCGCGCAGCGCATTTTTCAGTTCTCATAGTATTCCGAGCTGGCCCCAAGTAGCAGAGTTCGTTGGGCCAAAATTTGTTTCCTGTCTGAGGAAATTAGGAGACTTCAAAGAGTCCCAAAAAGCCAAGACAAAGTCCAAACCTGACCTTCTTTGGCCAGAGTCTGGGTATCTTGGCCCTAATCCGCCGAAACAAATGCCAAACGTTAGGCTTTATTGCGGGTGGTTTGGCTGTCATTTTGGCATCTTTTGCCTAAATTGCAAAACAAGTGACAGAGTTAGAGGCTTCACCTCTGGTTGTTTAGTTTTGATGTTACAACTTTTGGCCTAAATTGACGAACATACGCCAGATTCAGGTTTCTTCAGTGCTGATAGTTTGGCTGTCATCTAGTATCTTTGGTTCAAGCCTCGCACCATGGAAATTGTGTAGCGAGCCGAAGAAACGTTACAGAAACGCCAAGGAAATCTACTATGGCACTATATCTCACGACATAGAGCAAACATATAAGCCCAAGTCAGCTCCCAAGGAACAGAGGCAGATTCCTGCTTGCGCACTCTAAAAAAAGCCCGTGAGTCTACTTTCCCGCACAACACTCGGAGAGCCAATCACCGCAACTTACGGAGGCAGCTCAGCGAATGACCATGCCGAAACATCTGCTTAGACCAAAAAACGCAGACTGAGTTGCGACATTAAGCAATGCAAGCGTGACGTTTTGCATTGCTTAATGTCACAACTCAGACTGCGTTTTTTGGTCTTAACATATGTTTCAGCATTGTCATTCGCTGAGCTGCCTCCGTAAGTTGCGGTGATTGGCTCTCCGAGTGTTGTGCGTGAAAGTAGACGCACAAACATTTTTTAGAGTGCGATTCTGACATCACCACTCCGGTCCGGTTTTAATATTTAGAGTTCAAATTATTTCCAATTTTCCGGTTGCCCGTATTGAGGGAGTGGCAAATCGCAGAGCGCGCTTCATTGCGTGCTTGAAGAACGAACGCTTCCAGTCGCCGAGCGCGGGGTTGGCCCGGTGCACGCTGCTGCCGGCATCTCGCGTGGTGATTTTTCTGCGCTTTACCTATCTGGGTCGCGTCTCTCTCGTCGCAAATTTATGTCGGTATCCGTTTTTGTGCGCGGTAATTTTTGTGCGATGATGTGAGAATTCGCCTGTTGTTCCGCCAACGAGTGTTCAACGTCGCCGACGTCCCCGCGCTTGGTCGAGCGGGTAGAGGGAGTGCCCAATTAAGACCGGGGCAAGGTTTGCCGCCGCCGCTTCTTTGTACTGACGTGGGGAGGCGTGAAAATGATGTGCTCTCCACACGCTGCAGTTACGCCATCACCGTGCTTCCTCGCCGGACTCCGTCTACTCTTCTGCTGGCGTTATTAAACGAAGGATGCCTATACTGAAATGACGCCTTGAACGCAGGATTTATTCGTCCGTGAAATATTGTGTTCATGCCAGGTCTCGGAGCTTGCGATCAGTCGCGCGGTAAATCAGGCAAACAACGATTGCCTCGTCGCATATCATTTTCGCACATCGAGTCTTCGTGGGACAAAGTTTCAGTCGTGCCCTGGCCGTCACGCTCTGCGTTTCGACGACACGAAATATGAACTTTTTCGTCTCTCTTCTCCGTTTCGTGCCAAGTATAGTGAAGGTCCTTTTGCCGTCTCGTGACGATGTCGTTCTGCTCGAGCGACACCGAGCTTCGCGCCTGAAACCGATCGGCGTTACCCCTGTAGCCATGTCGCGGAGAAGAAAGTGCTCTATTTTCTCGACAGCGGAGGCACTTGTAGTGGCCGAATTACACCCGCGGCCGCGAAGCACCTCCGCCAACCTCCGCCGCGCTTCGTATCCTCTCCCTACTTCACCAGTGTTCTAAATACTCTCATGTTGTCCGGGTGGCCGTCCAAACCAAAACGTAAAATTTCGCTCCGTGTAAGCACGCCGGAACACGTATTTTTTTACGTGTTACGTAGCACGTGTTTCAAATACTGGACGGTTTGGACCGTTTCTCTGGCGTGCCGCAAACATTCGCTGGGGTCCTTCTATGATTTGCAGTGATTGGCTCTGTCTGTGCTCTACGAAAAAGAACCACATAAGTTTTTAGAGGGCACTTGACCTGTTACCAGTTGACCTAAAATCAATCCTTACATGACAACTCCCCCCCCCCCCCCCCCCAACCCATCTTCTGCCCTCCCCCTTTCCACTCTATCTCTCCACATTACCCCGAATTCGGCCGTTGCGCCGTCTGGCAGAGTTTCCAGGCATTTTCCATTGCGAAACGAAATTCACACTGTTTGTCCCTCCCCAGACCCGAAGATGAAGAAGCTCAACGGCAAACACCGTATCCCGTGGCTGAATTCTCCTCATCGTTCGCCCGTACGATGCCGACCCGAGCGGTGAGACGTTGTGTTTTCGGATGAACAGACGTTGGGCGACGTTGCTTCACGCGGGAAGGGGGGGGGGGGGGGGGGATTATTTGTCATCTAGAGAACTTGGTTCTTCGTGCCCGGAACGCCGACACAGCGGCTTCAGTTTGCGAAATCTTGACGATATTGCGAGGCAATATTTGGATAGGGTTGCAGTTTGGCAATGCGCGTGTACACAAAAGAAAAACACGTAAAACATGACAGACACGAACGACGTGTCTATAGTGTTTCGTGCTTGCCCCCCGATCTAAATCTGTAAAGTTGTTACAACAACAGGCTCTTCTGCTTTTTTGTTTCCTTTTTTTAGAAATGAATGGTTTCAGAGGAGGGCATTCATTCCTATTTTGTGTTGCCTCAGTCGCAAATATCGTTCCCTGATGGCGGCACCGTCATATGTCCTTCATGCTTTTCCTGTTTATATAAAATTATTAATAATTCCTGTGTCGTCCTCTGCCAGGATGTATTCTCCTGACTTATAACTTTGCCGAAACGTAGATTTACACCAACTATCCCTTAATAATCAGTGCTAATATTAGAGAGTTTTAGTAGATCGTTCCGATACCTCCGATAGCCCCGATAACGATACTATGCATGCAAAAGGGAGGCGGTGGCGGAGTATCGGGTATCGTTATCGGAGTCATGGGAACGATCTACTAAAACTCTCTACTGTTTAGGAAGCTTACGGCGAGTAGAGATGAACCTTTCAAGCAATACGTTTTTAACTGTGAGGCAACCTGGAGTAAAAAAAGTGGAAGCCGTTTACCACTCCCTGTAACGCCGAATTGGAGCGCAGCTCTTGAGGAGGAGGAGGGAAGGGTACTGGGGGCCACGTGTTCTCGGGGGGGGGGGTCACGTGACCCCCCCCCCCCCGAGGGCACGTGACCTTGGTGGGGGCACATGGGGGCAAACACGTGCCCCCCTCAGAGGTCACGTGACCTCGGGAGGGGGTCACGTGACCTCGGGGTGTCATGTGACTCCCCAGGTCACGTGACCAAAATTTTTCTGCAAGATTTAGCGGGGAAGTTTTTTCCGCAAGATTTAGCGGGGAAATTTTTTCCGATAGATTTAGCGGGGAAATTTTTTCCGCTAGATTTAGCGGAGAAATTTTTCCGCTAGTTTTAGCGGGGAAATTTTTCCACTAGATTTAGCGGGGAAATTTTCCGCTAGATCTAGCGGGGAAATTTTTCCTCTAGTTTTAGCGGGGAAATTTTTCCGCTAGATTTAGCGGGGAAATTTTCCGCTAGATCTAGCGGGGAAAATTTTCCGCTAGATTTAGCGGGAAAATTTTCCGCTAAGCGGGGAAATTTTTTCCGCTAGATTTAGTGGGGAAATTTTTTCCGCTAGATTTAGCGGGGAAATTTTCCGCTAGATTTAGCGGGGAAATTTTTCCGCCAGATTTAGCGGGGAAATTGTTTCCGCTAGGTTTAGCGGGGAAATTTTCCGCTAGATTTAGCGGGGAAATTTTTTCCGCTAGATTTAGCAAGGGGAATTTTCCGCTAGATTTTTACCGCTAGATTTAGCGGGGAAATTTTTCCGCTAGATTTAGCGGGGAAATTTTTTCCGCTAGGTTTAGCGGGGAAATTTTCCGCTAGATTTAGCGGGGAAATTTTCCGCTAGATTTAGCGTGGAAATTTTTCCGCTAGATTTAGCGGGAAAATTTTCCGCTAGATTTAGCGGGGAAATTTTTTCCGCTAAATTTAGTGGGGAAATTTTTTCCGCTAGATTTAACGGGGAAATTTTCCGCTAGATTTAGCGGGGAAATTTTCCGCTAGATTTAGCGGGGAAATTTTTCCGCTAGATTTAGCGGGGAAATTTTTTTCCCCTAGGTTTAGCGGGGAAATTTTTCCGCTAGATTTAGCGGGGAAATTTTTCCGCTAGATTTAGCGGGGAAATTTTTCCGCCAGATTTAGCGGGGAAATTTTCCCGCTAGATTTAGCGGGGAAATTTTCCGCTAGATTTAGCGGGGAAATTTTTTCCGCTAGATTTAGCAGGGGGAATTTTCCGCTAGATTTTTACCGCTAGATTTAGCGGGGAAATTTTTCCGCTAAATTTAGCGGGGAAATTTTTTCCGCTAGGTTTAGCGGGGAAATTTTCCGCTAGATTTAGCGGGGAAGTTTTCCGCTAGATTTAGCGTGGAAATTTTTCCGCTAGATTTAGCGGGAAAACTTTCCGCTAGATTTAGCGGGGAAATTTTTTCCGCTAAATTTAGTGGGGAAATTTTTTCCGCTAGATTTAACGGGGAAATTTTCCGCTAGATTTAGCGGGGAAATTTTCCGCTAGATTTAGCGGGGAAATTTTTCCGCTAGATTTAGCGGGGAAATTTTTTTCCGCTAGGTTTAGCGGGGAAATTTTTCCGCTAGATTTAGCGGGGAAATTTTTCCGCTAGATTTAGCGGGGAAATTTACCCATAATGCACCGCGCGGTTACGCCGACGGCGACGGCGACGCCGCTCAAGCCGGAAACGGGGGCCTAAGAGCTGCGCTCTAAAAAGGGTTATTGAGAACAAATATCGCATATAATTAACACTTTAATCGCTCTATCACATTCATGAGTTGACAAGTCAAAGTCAACACCTTAACAAACAACACGGGAAAAGGTTTCGCTAAACTTCGACTCTCTGGGAACCCGTCTTATATGCATCACACAAGGAGCGGTATGTTTGCAGGCGGCTTTTAGTGGAAGACTAACTCGTGCTGGTACGATAATTAAACGGAAAATATAGCGGTATGCACTGACAGCCATTCAACGAAAATGTTAAAATATGCTCCATGAAGCGTATATATGCTGCCAAAACGCGACGAATTTCGCCCGGCGGCACGTTCGTAGTGCGCGCATCAGCCACGTCGCGTTGTGCGGTGTGCATTGGAGAAAACGCCACCCAAGTGGAACTTCGTCAATCTGTGGGCAGCATAATCACTCCCTCAAGTGCAACCTCAAAACCAGTTCCGCGGAGCAGATACTTTCCCTACACAATATTTCGAGCAGTCGCGGTCTCATGAACAAATCGACCTCCGTCGATACTTCCTGAAAGTCGATAGTTCTTAGCTCTGCCAACTGCCATTCGGAAGAAAAAAAAAAGATAGAGAAAAGCTCTTCCATGAGATCACCGCTTTGTCCAGGACCCGCGCCCAGTTTGTCCCCGAGCTACAAATTGATGTGCACGTAAAGCTTTCCCTTTTTCTTTTTTGTTTATCTCCGATGGGCCCACCGGCAGTACACGATCGAAACAAAGCAGCCCAAAGCACAGCCCTGGACGTGAAAGTAAGACAGAGTTGGGCCTGGAAGGCCACTCCGCCTTCCCTTCGCTCTTCTCTCGCCCTTCTCTCTTCCCTCTTGGTCTTCTGAAGAGAGGCAAGTGACAGAAACGACGCATTACTTTCCATTATTCGGTTTGCAGAGGCGATCCCCCGATCCCGTCTCCTATCTCCCTCTTTCCATCCGTGCGCTTGCCCCGAAAAAGCTGCTGTCCTCCCTAATTGGCTAACTCGAGCACGGCGGGCAAGCTTTCTTCTTTCATTTCTTCCTTTTTGTCTTTCTTCCTTTTTTTTTTTTTTTTTTTAATAGTTTGTGACGTATTATGGGATGCCAAGGTACTCTCGACTTGTGGACGCTCTGATGAACCTAAACCCGTATTCGAAGGCGTAATTGTTCCCCATGGGTGCCTCCCGATGAGCTTGCCTTCTGTACTCTCCAGTTAATGTGAACGATTGTGTACAGTTGATGGTTTCGCGTGTCGTTACAACGAACAAAAAGATTTAATAAAAGCTATACGCCGCTTTACCTTAAGTCCGGGCACAGCCGACAGTATGGCCTGTCGGGACCAATCAAACAGTGTCGAAAGCACAACGTCGCGCTTTTTGTAGTGTTTCTATACGTGTCCTATCATCGCTAAACCAATCATGTACGGAGAAGACTCAGTGACTTGCGCTTTTAATATTTGTTTTCGTGCTTTGGACTGCGCTCGGACATATAATAAAATGGAGTAGTGTAGAAGGCTAGTAAAGCCGGGGTCACTACTTATACAGCGTATACAAAATAGACTGCACACAGATTCAAAGGCGAGTCACCGCGAGATCCGTGCTTCAAATGCCGCATGGCAATGCATTCAAGGAGAAAGCTTGGCACGAGGCATTCGAACCACACGGATATTGCGGTGACTTGTGTTTGCAGGCTGTCTTTCCTATGATGTATGAGCAGTGTGACCTAAAGGGATCCTGGGAGAGTAGCACCATTACCTTCCCTACCTGCTAGCTGGACACAAGTAGATACTTGCATGCAGACGACCAAAACCTCGACGTTGCCATGGATGTCCGCCGTCTCGGTCCATTCAAATCTTCGAAGCTTCTAGAGGGTCGTTCTAAACGAGTCTAGCCAAGATCACCAAAGAGCATCACCGTACTAGAAGTGTTCCTCGCCAATATACGCGTCTTTGGCACTGTGTATGCAATCCACTTATCCATTATGCCCATCTCCACGGATCTCTTACACTTATATCGTTCTTCTTGCGTATTTTAAAACAGTAAAGGTATATTGAGTGCCTCCAACACCGACACAGCATGTGGTGGTGGTACAAAGATGTGCGCTCGTTTCGCCGGTGTGTGGTTAGCGAAATCTCGGTACACAAAGAAACGTCTTAATGAAGCTGCCCGTCACCAGCGAATTTAGATCGGCTCACCAAGACCGGAGGGGTCATGGAGAAATTCCTCATTTCACGGACCAAGATGGCGACCATACGGGGAGCTTGGCGCTACTTTCCCAGGATCCAGTGACTTTAGTGTGACGCCGGCAAGCTGGAGCGCTTCTGTATTTAAGCCGAAACACTTACATCGTCTTCATATCGTCTCCAGCGTCACGAATATCCAGATTTTTTTTCCTTCGTTTGGTGCACGGAGATTGCAGAAATTCATTTTCAAAGTACCGCTTCTTCCCAGAGCGTTACGTCATAAAAGGAGGTTTTGGAATTTCTGCTCGCGCGCATCTTCAGCGCCTATCAAAGCTATGCACAAACACCTCGCTACCAAAAAAAAAAAAAAGAATTTCGAAAAAGACGTTACGACCAGTGTCAGTGCGAGGAAACATACTACCTGGCGGCAAGCTTGCAACTGCACCCACTGCCCACACGAGCAAGATGCGCTTGGCGGCCGAAGTATCCTTTTATGACCTCACGACTGGTCGGAAGTTATTTTTTTAATGTTTTTTTTTCACGTTTAGTTACATCTTTAGGGGAAAACGAACGTGATAATTAGATTCGCGGGTTAAAAATTACTCAAAAATGCACCTCTACCCCCCCCCCCCCCCCCCTTTTTCTTTACGTTGGGGTTACATTGCCTATACATTGTACAAAAGAGACGGTGTTTGCTGCAGACGTAATATGGAGTTTTAGGGAACCGTGTCTGCACATCCGATACGGTACGATGGGCCCTCCGGTACGAACTGCGCATGCGCTATCACGAAAGGCTCGCACATGCGCAGTTCGTACCGGAGGGCCCGTCGTATACCGTATCGGATGTGCGAAAACGGTTCCCTAAAACTCTCTACTGCCTGCAGTGACCGTCTTTTGTGTGATGTATATCAGAAGTGTGATTGCGGCACTACGGCTGCCACCTAAAAAAAAAATAAAGAAAAAAACAAGTTTCGCGCAATGTTTATATGACGCCCGTAGTTCTATACAAGATTTAGTTGTCGGAAGAAGACGCGACGACGCTTTTGGCGTTTAAAATGTGCACGCCTTTGTAGGACAACGTATGTCTAACCTAAAGCGCCCCTACATGTATTTATATTTCTCCGCATAAAAAGGCGAAATCAGTAATGCTCAACCCGCTAAAAGCCAAACACTTTTTTCTTTTTTTTACTACGGTTTTTGAGGTGAAAACAAGAACAGTCTATTATTTAGTCAAAGGCCGTTTTCACGGACAATTTGAAAAAAAAACACGAGGCGTGGTGAGTCTCGACCATTTTATTATCGCTCGGTCCATTATATTTCAGCATTGACCGATAAGAACGACGCAGAACAAAGCGGGTACCAAGGGGCTGTGAACATAATAAGCTTTCTTAATTAAGATCTCACAGACCATAAAAGGCCTACAGAAGCCATCTAAAAGGGCAAGTCCACGGCGCGTGTCTTGCACTCGACTAGCTTTACGGATGATCGCGCGCGCTAAAGAACTGCGATCACAGTGATGGTGCGCTTTTTCTTTCGCTTGAATGGAAAACAAACAAACATACTATTAAAGTTTTTAAAAAATTAAAAGAAACACTCTGTGTTCGCCTGATATGAATTCGTTAAGGAATGCTGAACCGAAATCTGGATTCCACAAATCACGGCGGCGAAAGCGTGCAACGGGATGCTACAAACATCAAGACATCACTCATACAGCGATATCTCAAACGCATGACCGTATTTTTCAAAAAAAAAAGGAGGCGCAATTGACAGATATGTTTACGCTATGTTTCTTCGAGAAAGAGAAAGAACGGCCTCGTGTCTTCTTCACCTCGCCGCCTTGAGGGGGCGAAACGAAGAGAGGAGGAAACGAGATATTTTGACGTCACGCGCCTCGTCGGCCTCTTTCAATCTCGACCTCTTTTTCCAAAAATACGGCCGTCGATTCGAGATATCGCCTTACGAGTAGTGCAGTAGGGATTGTAGCGTCTCGCCTACATCTCCTGCATTATTTTCTTTTTTTTTTTAAATTCAAATTTCGGTTCACCATCCCAAGACGTAAACATATCTGTCAAATGCGCCTCCTTTTTTTTTTTAATACGGTCATCCTTTTAATAATCGCTGTATGAGTGATGTTTTTGTGTTTGTAGCATTCCGCTGCACGCTTTTGCCGCGTGTTTTGTTGAATCCAGATTTCAGTTCAGCATCCCTTTATTGGCACGCATGAACTCATACACTCACGGTGGCGTTTAGCACTGACACGGCCTTTCCGGGATCAACCGTTTGCAAATTACCGTTGATTAATAGATTCTGAGAACGTCGACGCATCATTGTCCGCGCATGTAGTATTTCACGAAGCAGGGAGGGGCACGAATTCATTTGAACTGACGTGTTCTCCGTCATCGTGGAATTCCATTTTTTTTTTTTTTTTTACGTATAAACAGGCTACTCTACTCCTCTTCAGCCCAAGTTGGCAAACAATAAAAGCCACGGGTCTAGAGGCAACCAGGGCCTGGGAGCACGACATGTGGGGATCCACCGTCGGCGTATACGCTCTTTCGTGTGGAGAGCTGTCACGTGTTTGTCTCAGTACAGCCTGATTGGCTCACGGTTTTTCTTTATCGTTCTTCCTTTGCCAGGTTATTAGGGAGTTTCTGTAGACCGCGTTTCCCCCCACCGCAAGGCCCTCCGCAACGAAGAAGCCGCTACGGCTCCTGCGCGCCGATGGCCTTGACTGTAGAGTTCCGGGTGTCCTAGAGGGTTGCGGAGTGCGTTGAGGGACGGCGAAAAAGATCTACGAAAACTCTTTATTCTGAATTTGTGTTTTCTAACGTGCTTTTCTTCGCCACTACTTTTTTTTTCCTTGTGATGATATTGTGCGTTTATTATCACGATTTCAACATTACTTTGTACGAGGCAGAGGCAAAGAGTAACCGTAATTTAGTATACATATAAAACATCGAAATCCCGCAATAGACTGACGTGCCTCAAATAACGTTTGGACACCACGAGAGGGAGCCGTGCACGCTGGACCAAGAGACCTGATGGGGAATATCGCGTGAATATAACACTTTCAAAGTGGCCGCTTCTTGAAAGCGTGCACTAGAGAGAAGCGCGCAGTAATCCGGTTTTGACCTGCAGAGGGTCAAACACCATGGATATTCATCTCACGAAGTTGAAGCAGCAGGGGGGGCACCTGTATGTTACTTCGACAGGTATACGAGTGGCACACCGAGTTCCGAAGAGAACAGTTAGGTTTGAGTGACGCACCTCTCTCCGGCCTGGCTCACATTTTGAGGACGCCGACCTCAGTATCGGGTCTTTGAACGGCTCGTACATGCTCGTACATGTAAACCTGCGTGTTCACATTGGTGGGGTGGCTGAGACTTTAACATCAATCGAGGCTCGATGCACCACATGATCAACGCTATTCTGCAGTAGTCTGAATGTCCTCTAGGTGGGAACCAAAGCAGCTTACGCCAGGCACGAGGGAGCACCATGTAGGTGTGTGCAAACGCTTTTACGACGCCATGAAGCTGAATAAGATCATTTTATTCAAGATTTTGTTACCGAGCATGAAGGTTGGATCCGCTATGCCCGGCCAAATGGATACGCAAAGGGTGGAGGTAAACTTTGTGAACAATGCCAAAGAAAGTTCCAGTCAGTTACGAAACTGGACAAGATTATGCTCACGGTCTTCCGAGACCATAAGGGAACATCACCACAGAACTCAGTGTCAACAGTGTGCCGTATTGTGACCTGCTCGAGAGCAATTTAAAGCCTGTGAACAGATCAAAGCGCCGAGGTTTGCTGACATCTGGTGTGTAGCCGCAGCACGTCAATGCGTATTCCCACACGGCACGTGCGACGGAGCAAAACATCGATGATCTACGTTTTGGGTGTATTCTGCATCTGCCATACTCACCAGAATTGGCACCCAGCGATTTTTGTTTGTCCGGACTCCTCAAAACAGCTCTTGGTGCAATTAAGATCCGCAGAGATGATGAGCAGAGCTCTGCATATCCGCGGATTACCCGCGGATCATGTGCGGATATCCACAGTCAACAGGAGGTTGCGGATCAAAAAATGAATCAGATTTGGGGGATTGCGAATGTGATACGGATTCTAGGGGCTGCGAATGCGGGTCGGATGCGGATTCCGCGGGTCTGGATTTAAATTTTTGCCGAGGCGGCCCATGAACGTCTGCGACCGCAGAGTGGAACAAATGAGCGATGCAATAAAGAGCATCATCAAATGTTTCGCGGGAGAAAATTAGTCTTAGCGAACAGTATCCAATTAGAAATAAAGTTATTCTTTATGCCAAGAAAGACCAGGGCCGACTTGCTAGACACAGCGTTTCAGCTAAGTATGGCAGAAAGAAAGCACTGCCAAAGCCAGCGCACGAGTTTAGCGGGACTCAAACCGCGTCCACCGTGACCGCGTCTCAAGACACTCGCGCGCCCCAGCCTTTGCAATGCTTTGTTTCACCCATAGAGTTATTACAATAAACGCTAGAGGCTCAGCTGGCGCTAGTGTCTATGGGACTTCCGGTTGCAAATTGAAGCAGACAGCATGCAGTCTACATTTCCAGTCTCCCTGTGTATTCCTATGGGAAAACACGCGTGAATTTTGTCTCTTCGCCGGAAAATAACATGAATAACTTCTGTAATTTCGGTTGTACCGGATAGTATGTACCTTTATTGGTATTGTGAGAGTGCAATTGCTTTAGTTACAACATTTTTCTTTAAAACTGAACGATGTTAAACTTCGCTCTATTTCAGGCCCAAACCTCTGTTGCAAGGAAGGTATGTAAAAACGAGCGACAATTCTAAGCAAACTAACGATCGAAAGGAACGTAGAGTGTGTTCAAGGTTTGCTAGCATTTCGGTGGTTGCTAAATGCCGGCCCTCCTGTCATTGGATGAAAATGACTCCGTCGTGCATCTTTACGATCGGTTAAAAAAACATTCGAACGCAAAAAATAAAGCACGTGAACTACGAAAGGTGTGTCTTTTTATTATTTCCTATGTCGGGCCCTTTTTATCGGGCACCTGCTCTCTGGCTCCTGCAAAGATTTGGAGCGTGCGGGTGATAGGTGATGATTTGAATTCCCAGAACAAGCATCTTCGCACATATTCATGAGCAGGAATGAAGCAGTACTTATTTATGGCAAAGCAGACTATATTACGTGGCATTCAATTTATTTTGATCGTCTGCATGCACAAGGAGTTACTTATCCAGTGTTACTGCGTAGTTCTTGCCGTCTCTCTTGGTTTTCCACGTGTCCTTCGTTCGTTTGGCACGTATATACCCCATGCTGGAAAGCGTCGACGCCGTGTTCGAGCTAACAGTGTCCGACAGTGCACACAAATACACGTACGAAGCGGTTTTAGCACCGTTTTTCATGGCACTAATTTCAAATAAAAATGCTGTAACTGACCAATTATTTCGTCTGCGTGACTGAGAAATGCAAATTATTCGTGATATTTGCTCTTATAATCTAGCGCGGAGTGAAAATGCACTCGCTTTTTCCCATAGAAATTCATTACCGGAAGTCAATTTCTGACTGCTTGCTGTCTGCTTCAAAATGCAACAGCACACTAGCGCCAGCTGAGCCTCTAGCGTTTATTGTAATACCTCTATGGTTTCACCCAGTCTCAGCTGACACGCTGTTCTAGCAAGCCGGCCCGGCCCTGATTCTCAGAAAAGATCGGTATAGAGTGTTCTATCTCGCCAGAAATGGTGTCTAAAAGGAACGCAAAGAATGCAGGGCATCAATCGTCCCGGGGAAGCGCGTACAAAGAAGAGAAGAGAGAGAGAAAAAAAGAGAAGTTTTTTGCCCAGGAAAAAAAACTAAGAAATACAACACGCAGACGCCACAAGAAAGAAGAAGCCTCCTTGATTAATGAAATGTGGCGAGTGTGTGAGTTTTCTGTTCTCAACTGTTGGGTAAGTTGCTGCTACGTATAAGGTTCGGAGCACACATTTGTGGGCTGGTGTTCAAATCTGGAAGCAATGCGGAGAGCAGGTCGCCTGCTTCTTTCGCAGGAGTTTTGGTGACGTCACAACGACGCCGGGTTCTGATTGGCTTCGATTGAAAAAATTAGTGGGTAGATCTCAATGCTAGATGCCTTAAGGTCTGCCAACTATATTTTTTTTTTCAATCAGCCGATAAGAGCTCGGCGTTTTGGCATCATCGGAACTCCTGTGCAAGAAACAGACGAACATAGGTTCCGCATAGGAGGTGTTGCCATTATTGGATAGGGCGATATTTTCCCAGTGGTGGACTCGCTTCTTACCACGCATAGACTTTTGACTGTTTTCAAACATGAAGTGCCGCTTGCGTTCCATGCGACTTTCGGTCTTTGCGAGCCTCTTGGGCTTGCTTATGCCACCAGCACTGCAAAGCTTAAATGCTACACGGACAGCTAAGTTGGAAATTTAACGAGGGCCTTTGGCTGTACAAACTAACGTCTTGGAGGAGGCATCTTGGTTTACGAGAATATTCGAAACATTTTAACCGATCTCGTGCTTCCTCGTTCTTTAGGCGTTCACCTGGAGAATTCGTGTTTAAACGTTTTATCGACATTTCAAGCAGCAGTGCTCAGGGGGACTCATTTTTTTTTTTTTTTTTATGAATCGGAAGTTTTTTGGGACGTCAAAGATTGAATCACCGCCTCGTGGCGTTTGCCATGAAAGAATCTACATGCGACTACTTCGCTGCGGTGAGTGACCATTTTTTCTCTTTACTTCCTTATTTTATTACCTAAATTAAATGACACAATTTTATTAGTTTGTCTTTTAATAATTTTCATGCTTAGAAAATACGCGCCTGCTTAAAATGAATGTTACAAAGCAGAAAAAAAAAAGTGTATCTTTTGAGCGCGTTTTCTGGCCAGGGTTTCGCACACTTCCAGGACGATCTCATAACTGTGATAATCTTTCCAGTGACGCGAAATGCGTTTGGAAGGTTTATCGCTCAAAGGTCCCTACGCACAGTTGCGTTTGACTGCGTTGCGGCTGCGGGAAACCAGGACATCCCTGCTCCTTATGTCGCTTGCCAAGATCCATTGAATAGGATTCCACGCTTCATACGAAGCACAAATGTGCCGGTGACTGCTTATCGTTTCTCGACGCAACGTAGTCAAGTGCACTCAAACGCGCTTTAACGCAACTGTGCGTAGGGGTCTTTATGATATAGGGGAATAGTAGTATACCGTTTCCGCAGCTCTCTAAGCACCCGGATAGCGCTCCGTAATCCGCCACAAGACCTTGAACTATGCAGATAAGGCTGGCGGCGCGCATGCGCAGCTGCGTCGTTTTCTTCAGGGATATCGTAGCGGAGGAGGAAAACGGTCTACTACAATTCCCTATAAATAGGATAAAACGGTATACGCTAAAATGACTTTCACCGTACTCTGACTCGAAGGCTTCTTTGTACAAGAGAAAAGTGAACGGCTAATTAAAAGGTGTCATCCCGACGCCTCGTTTTATTGTTTATTCACGCTTAAGTTTATATTACACGCTGACATTTGATGAACGCGCGGATCGCGGTTCCGATGCAGATAGAAAGAATACGAATGCGGATAAATATTCTTGAAAAACGTTGCGAATGCGGTTTGGGTGCGGATAGAATGTATGCGGGTGGGATGCGGGTGATCATGCTGTTATCCGCGCAGGGCTCTAATGATGAGCTGAAAGCAGTGGTTCATTCCTGGCTTTGGAGTTGGTGAAGCGTTGGGGAAAGGGGGGGTTGAAATGTGGCAGATGACTTTTATTCTTGTTTCTACACACTAAAAAAAGCCCGTGCGTCTACTTTCCCGCAAAACACTTGGAGAGCCAATCACCGCAACTTACGGAGGTAGCTCAGCGAATGACGATGCCGCAACATATGTTTAGACGAAAAAACGCAGTATGACTTGTGACATTAAGCAATGCGAAACGTCACGTCTGCATTTCTTAATCTCACAACTCGGACTGCGTTCTTTCTTCTAAAGATATGTTTCGGCATTGTCATTCGCTTGCTTAGCTTCCTCCGTAAGTTGCTGTGATTGGCTCTCCGAATGCTGTGCGAAAAAGTAGACGCACGGACCTTTTTTTAGAGTGTATTATTATGCAGTTAAAAAATTGGGGTTACTTTTTGTCTTTGTTTGGTACAAATGTGTGGACTTACCTATGCTATGATTTGATGACAAGCTTGATAAAATTATTTGTAGAGCTTCTGTAGTTATCTCTGCTAAAACTACTAGGTTCTGACAATAAGTACGTGCCCGTTGCTGGTTTGCAAAATCTTTTAACATCATGCCAATCGATTCGCTTCGTTGATGATTAATTGGTGTTATCATTGCCGGTACGGGCAAGAAGCAGAAACTCGCCACCAGAACATTCTCGAACGTGCGGTGGAGCCAAAGAACCCTTCCAGTTGTCTTTAATGATCTTCCAGTGACAACGATGGACTTTGAAATTAAAAGTCTATATTCCGAATTGTTTTTCCCCCTAAAGTAACATGAAACACAATATCTCTTATCAGTAATACTCACGTTTTTTCATGGCGTTTTTCGAGCCCTCTTTCGAGAGCATGATCTTTAATTTGTTCTTCTAGCTGTCCCGTTAGTAATTAAAATGTTACGACAAGTAAGGTGAACGAGAAAACTTTAGAAAATTAAAAACGGGGTGCTCCTTTTCTGCGAACTAATATTGAAGCGTAAAAGGAAGCGTCCCAATGCTTCTTTGGCGATGGAAATAATAAACGGAATAAAAAGCTGAAAAGTAACGAAATCGAACAAAACATTGGGATAATGTCGAGGGAAGGAAAAGCGGACAAAGAATAACGCCGCGTGAGAAAAATCGTCCCGAAAGTTTGTGTAGGGCGCTGTTCCCGATTATGTGTGCATTTGGGCATTACGCGATCCTTAATTTATCCTTTTGTCCCCGGGAAGATAATGTACGCCTATAGAATGGCGGTGCCCAGAAAATTCTTTCCGCGACTGTGTCACAAAAAGAAAACGCGCTTCGCTCGTCTTTTGGTCCAGGGCGAACTTCGCTTAACGCGCGCGCGAGTCTGAAGGCTCCGAGGTCTCGCTAGTGAAAGGAAATGCTAATGAGGGGAACGCGTGAAACGCGGGGCACGGGAATACACGAGACGAGGCTGAAGCACGAACGGGATCGCGGGCACAAGGGAAGTATGCGGAGGGGAAGCTGAGGGAGAGCAGGAGGTGAGAGCGTGAGACCACAGAGCGCCGTGCTCTGATTGGAAGAATTAAGGCCTGTTCACACATACAGCAAAGCGCTACAAGCATGGCGCTGACGAGAACGTTCCCGCAGCTCTGTATCGCACCGTCAAAATTGTTGCTTATGGCAGACGATAAGTAGCTGACAAAACGTGAGCTACATCAGCGCTTCGATCGCTGCATGTGAGAACAGGCCTTGAGTGGGTAGACGCAACAGCTGCCCTTGTTCCCATCCACTGTTTGCCTTCCAGAGTTGGGCGGCACTCGCTGCAAGTAATCAAATTACTTGCTTTTTGAAGAAATTTTACAATTGCATTTATTAGGAAGTAATCGCAAGAGTACATTGATTACTCTTGGAAGTACTAAAGTTGCTTGTAACCATTACTTTTCTTTTCCCTCCCGTCTCTAATGGCGCCCTTTGTTTGCGCAAGTTGCCTACCGAGGAACGGTGAACAGTAGAGCGCTCGGAAAGACAAAGACAGTGAAAGGGAATATGCAGGACACACTAGCGCTGGATGTTCCTTTTTTGACTGTTTTTATCTTTTAGCGCGCTGCGTGTACTGTTCACAGTGTCATCTTACCAACTCGCCAAGCTTACCACGTGCACTTGTACAGAGGGACTCTCCTTTTTTGTTTTCTGCGTTTTTCTACGTTTACGACTTTCTTGCTGAAGACTTGTTCATTATTACAGTTAATTTACCGAATCTCCAACAGAAGGGTGGTTTACCAAAATTGCTGGATTGAAAAGATAAGTGGCGTATAACTCAGTGATTTTTATCCAATAATGAACAAGACGAAAGACCTACTACCCCCCCCCCCCCCCCCCCCTTCAATTACACCTCGAAGGTTCACCAGCGCGTGCTTGTGTAGAACCTACCAAGAAGAGAATGTTATCTTATGTAGATATTTTGTTGGTTACTAGATCGGGGTTTCTACTGTCCAGCACATGACTGTTCATTTATCCTTCTCTTTCCCTCTCCCTCTCTCTCTCTTCCTATGTCTATCTCTATTAGTGAAGGATTTTTAATTTTGTAATCAATAGTGAAAAAATGTAACGTAAAATATTACTCTCTGGTAAGTTTTCAATTACTTTTGTGATGCAGTAATTGATCACTGCAATCAGTTACATTTTTCAATAAAGTAATTGTAATTGCAATTGGTTAGTTACCTTTCAGTAACGTGTACAACACTGCATCCAACCAGAGCTCGGCACTCTGACATCGCAGCGCGCTCATATCTCATATTCAACCTTCTCTCGGTAAAGGCGACTGAGGTATCGAAAGAGACGAAGAGAGAGAGAAAGAGTGAGATAAACAAAGAAAGAGTGAGATAAACAAAAGAACGGCAGCGGAAGGGGGGAGCTTGAATACATGTGCTGCAGCTAAGGTATGCACATGATATGATTGTACAAAATTTGCGGGAAGAGGATTGGGTCTAATTAAAAGAGTAAGATGAGGATCAAAAGGTACGGAGGTCAGACTGAGCAGACGTCTTTATCCACATAGTCGCCGACAGATTAAGAAATCCAGGACGTGGCTTGTTATAATCAGGGCTTTGTGATTCGTCCTACCGCGTTCTTATCGTATAATGCCGCCATCTCATTGCCTCTAGAGCGATAATTAGGCGCTCGAATGTCGCCAGCTCACCATCACTTGCGTTTTTTAAGCTGTCAGTACCTGCTTTTACATGCAGTCACGAAAATAGCGCATCACTTCAATATTAGACGACAATGACTGGGTGGAAGGGGAAGGAAAAGAAGAATTAGACGCGCGGGGTTGGTCCCCTCTTGATTCAATGTGTGTTTCGGTCGCATCCATGTGTTGTCTCCGCGGGAAAAAGGACGGCGCCATCTCTGCATGCATCGACTCCATTTTCTTTCCAAACAAGCTCTCCGCTGCACAGGGTGCCTGGGATCCGCAATGTTGTCGTTTGTTTTTCTACAGCGATAGCTGTTACGGTCTCTTCCCACTACGGGAAATGACGTCCGTTGTTGACGTAGTTTTTGTCGTTTTTGATGTTAGAGTTGGCATGGTAAGGTGTAAAGTGTAGAGGGTGTTTCTTTGTGGATGTTGCCAAATAATAAAAACAAATCGCCCGCCGCCCGCGAGAATCGATCCTGGGCCTGCTGCCTGCAAAGCCGGGGCGATAGCATAGAGATACGCCACGGTGTTAAGAACCTGCTTGAAACTTAGGGTTTTCGCAGTACTCGATGCCCACTGCACACACAAAAAAAAAAAAAATAGCCTATAACAAAATACCATGGGAGCACTGTCAATTGGGGAGTTTTAGTAGACTGTTTTCGCCGTGCGGCAATGCTCTCCGCAACCCCACTACGATACCCGGAACTCTACAGTCAAGGCCATCGGCGCGCAGGCGCAGTAGCGGCTTCTTCGTTGCGGTGGGCTTAGTAGAGGGGGAAACGCGGTCTTCAAAACTCCCTAACGCAAAGAGCTCGTGCCGAAAAACGGGCTTTTAAACCCTTTGGAAAAAGAAAAAAAAAAGCGTTTAGAACAAAATGGTCAGATGTCCATTTTGTTCTGAACACTTGTTTACGCACCTCACGGTGCGTGCTGATGCCCAACGACTACACCGAAACATGTCGCAATTATCGCTGTGACTGCACTGTGAATTAACGCAGAACTCCTGGTTTGTTTTTCCTCTGATTTTCTGTCGCTCTCTCTCACGCTCTTTCTTTTAGGAAGCCTAGAACGAAAACAAACGTCACGAAGTACTCAAAACACCGGAATCACGGTCCCGTTGTCTGCTCCGCAGCCTTATATACTCTACAGTTTAAAGGTAATCATTAGGCCCGTGGCCACCTCAGCCTTCCAAGTATCCCATCTTCGCGGAAGTCTGTCAAAGAGACAATAATGTTTCGACGTTCGTGGATTCTTATCTCGTAGTAAAAAGCACTGGTGCAAGCGATAAGTATTCGGCGCAGTCTCTAGGGGCTTTTCCAAGGTTTGCTATTGCTTGTTTGCATAACACCACTCAGATCGAGGCGAGCCAAGGTATAGTTGTTCCGCTTTAAAAAGATATATATATATATATTTCTTTTATGGTCGCTCTTCTGTACCAACTGAGTGGCTTAAAAGGGTCTATAAGGTCGCTATAGTCACTGAGAGAGTGAGAACGTCAGGGCGTGTCCTTCGAATGCCTGGCCTCCTTCCGCCGTGCTTTGACAGCGCGGGCGCGCTCGAGGTGCCCGGGAGGCCGAAGTGTCAAAGGTAGCATGCTCGCGCGCTGTACGCGGGATGACTGAAGCTCCTCCCTGCCGCTTTCACCTTGTCAGTGACTATACTCTGTTTCGCCTTATGATGCACAGCATGAAAGGCTACAAGCGCGAGCTCCTTGCTCTGGGGCACATCTCGGCGGCACAAGCTCGCGTGCATTAGGGGCAGCTGCCATCTCTAGGAGCTCGCGCTTCTAGCCTTCGCTGCGGTACAACATAAGGTGAAACGAAGTATATACAGGAACTTGATGTAAAATTTTGACATGAAATCAAAAATATACTATTTTCAATTAGAAAAAAACTACAGAAAGTCTGCAGGTTTTCTATTCACACTGGTTGAAGAAAGTCAACTGCACATTTTTAGCACGAAGTAAACAGAACGTCCACAGTTTTTTTTATGACAGTGTGAACAAAACGTCAGTAAAAAAAAAAAAAATACACGCTTGCCGAGGATTTGGCAACATCCAGTTAACAGAAAGTCAACAGCTTTTCTTTTGACTCGGTCTGCAGAAAAAAAAAATTCAAAGCAAATTTAACAGCCTTTTTGTTGATCATGCCAACAGGAAGTCAAGCTCAAAAAGAAAGTAGAGTCAAAAAGAACTAGACACTTTTTCAAAATAGTCAAAATCCTTTTATAGGGGAGGTTCGGCTGGCACTTGTGCCCTGTCAGTGATGAGACGAGCGCTGTGTCAACGTTCTGCTGGCAGTCTGCATGCAGACCTCTGTTGCTGGCACCAAACCAGATACGGTTGGCTGCCAGTCATAGAAGAAAAAAATTCAAACGCGGCAGCGCCGAGCACAGCTTTGGCGCAAGCTCGCAGCAGAGGAGAACCACGCGCTCGAACATACCTCGACCGATACGACCTAGAAAAGGAGGCTTCCGCCTTTGTCCCCAGACATCGGAAATGTCATCCCTCATTATCACGATGATGATCTTGTGATTGTTCCCTTTGTAACGGGCGAGCTCGAATATTCGTAGCCTAGTGGAGTTACGCAGCGCCGCCAAGGGGCGTCAGCATCGTCGCCAGCGCGCCTTGCAGCGTCTCTCGACGCAAATGTCGCGAAGCAGCGGACCTTCTTGGTGGTGCGGCCTCAACCCGCTGCTACAGTTGCAGCAAGGTGAACACGCCGAAGCGTCTGCTTTTGAACGCATTAGCGTTTAGGAGCTCGTGTCGCAGAAAATCCGACGTCGGCGTCGGTGGGACCATAAAATTTCGGGAAAAAAATAAAAACTTTACGCCCAATTTAGCGGGTTGATAGGGTTATGACGTCACAGCTATGTCTGACGTCACGTGTCACGTGACATGACGTCACACGCGACGCTAGCGATTAGACCACGCACACACGCTTGCATGGCTTGGGAACAAGCGCGGGTTTATATTATGCTTTATTTTTCCCGATTTCTCTGTGGAAGCCCGAAGCGCACTCGTTTCACGAGCGAGAGCGCCGCCAGAGCCAGTGCTGGTATACGTCTCTGAACATGTGATTTGTTTTCCGACCGCCGGGAGTAACACTGACGCACTCGAACAAGACGTTCGGATGGCACTGGTGTCCAGTCAGCGAGAAGAGGAGCAGTGCGACGGCGTTATCGACGTCCGTCCCAATCTTCGATGACGGAAACGGTCAAGTGCCAGGCAAATATAACTTTATGACATGTTCTCGGTTAAAAAAAAAAAAGACACACGCAAGTTACGTTGTCAATATCAGACGACCACATCCTGACGTGAGCACTTGATACGACGCGGCGTGTTATGCCATGTGACGCATCACGTGACCATGTCACATGTACCGGTGGACACGACGCAGCTTAAGTCTACAAGCCTCGGTGTAAGCACAATCTCTCGAAAGTTAATGACGCTGAGCTTTTTCTCTTTTTTTTTTATTAGTACTGGTACTTTGTTCGAGCGTTTTCGTATAAACTGTTAAACAAAGGCTTACATACGAACAATCCCGTACAATGAAGGATCTGACTCCTTCAAACAACTTGCGAATAAGAAAAATTCTTCCCCGATTACGTCTCTAGATATTGGGAGAATCGTAAAGTGTTGATTGATGATTCGTAAATTCGCTTCGGCGCTGCAGCGTGGGCGAGATGTTTTCCTTCGTTGTTTTATGCTGCCGATTGCAATAGAGAAATCGACGGAACAATACATGGGGTAAAAAGAAAAACACAATGCGAAATTTCAAAACCAAAAAATAAGAATAAAAAGACGTAGCGCATCTAGGCATTCACACAAGATCCAAATCAACCCCGTTGAACGATCCCTGAAGAAGGCAGCGGTTTCCTCTGCGCGTTTTACTTTGACTTTCGTTGGAATGTTTTGGAAGCAATCCCGCGATGGTCGTAAATTACATTCGCGATTAATTAAGAGATGAATCGAGGAATGATAGGAAATTACGCGCGAAGGAACGGTTTCTGTCTTTTTGTTTTGCGCCCACTCGTACGCATATTTTATTTGCTTCTCCCGTTAAATTGGGAGTTCATGTCCAGTCGTTCCTTTCGAATTCCTGACGGCATCCAATAATACGTTCCTAGTGGTGCTGCATTTGTTTTGTATTCGATGTAGGCAGACTTTCGGCATTCGGCGGCAAACACAATTTACATCCAATATAATGTGCTTTATGCAGTCATTCATTTATTTGTCGTTGTAGCTGTCTTATTGTGGTGCACAAACAGCTGTTGCGTTAACAATAATGCGCATACAGTGAGACTATAAATTAATGAGAAAGAAATTAAATAAAAAAAAGAAGAAATTAGTTCAAAACGTTTACCCGCGCTGCACCTTTTGGTTGATTTTTTTTAACAGTCTTTGTTTCACTTGTGCCACTTGATATCAGCACCTTTGCCGGAAATGATCCTGTTGTGCCACCCTTATTAATACGTAGGCTTACGTTTTATCAGTTAAAAGATGTCTCAAATTTTCAGATGCAACATTTAATGTAATGTATAATGTGACATGCGGCGATTGTTTTCTTTGCAACACTTATTACTTGGCCGCTGTCATAATTTTTCAAGGTTAATCGACCGCCTCGGTAGCTCGAACTTATTCACGAAAAGTAAGCTGATATCACGTCGTCCGATTATTTGAAATGTCAATTTGAGAACTGCACTGACCGCGATTTGCTCCCGTCGTTCTCTCGTAAGTTGAACCGAGTCAGAACTTAGCCTCTCTCAAGCAACTTAAACACTGCGGTATTAATTAGAAGAAAGCTGATATATGCGACGGATGTACCGTATTAGACCCCAAATAGTTTTTTTTTATAAAACACAAATACTTCTTTATATTTTTGGCTTATTAAGGGGAGGCTGGCGTAAAATATGCAGCTCCAAGCGAACAGTGTATTAAATATCCTGAAAAGAAAGAAAATTGAATGCCGTGATAAAAATGAGGTTCGTATATTGCAGTGACGTATACTAGTGAACTCGGATATATTGACTACTCGTCGGATCATGGAGAGTTTCAGCGCCAAACGAAGTTTGTTGACACGAAATCTAGTCAGTGAGAAAGAATATATCTTTATTAAATTGAAACGTTTAAAGTGAAGGTTGGGAGCTTTTTCTCTTCTTTTATACACTATACCTATATTCTTGCTATTCCTCACAGATGCCTGGAATTATAATTTACAACAGTCTGGCCAGAAACACTTTATTTTTAGCGAATCCCCCACATCCGCCTGGAACTGCATCGTCGAGTGAATCATTCGCATTGGTGGAGACTGTATACCTTCGGTATTCGTTTCAAGATAGGCTGCACTCGCAAACTCAAATGCGACGGTACGTACTTCCAGTTCCAACACAGATGAAGAAGCGAGTGGCCAAATAAACAGAGCCTATGTGCAGCAGAAACACATACAGTGACGAGATTGAGGTGTCATCGGGAGGATGAAAACGGCGGAATGTCTCTTTCCGACGCTCGACCTCCAGCACACGCTCGTTGCCTTCCGCCGTGCTTTGGCTGCCGCCACACGCTCGAAGCTCACGACACGCCGGTGCGTTATCGAAGATACGAAGCTCGCGCTGGAAGCGGGACAACCGAAAGACCTCCCCGTCATCATCTTACTGAAAGAGGGTGAGAGAGAAAAGGGGAAAGGGCCACCGGCGCTTTCCCCCTTTCGGGTTGTGTAGGAAGAGTGAAAGTCCCGGATGAGGGGGGAGGCTTGGCCGGTGTTGGGTGTCTGCAATGCCCCAACTTCGTTCGCATTTTCGTTTATTTTAAACTCGTAAACTTCATTACAGCTATGGGCTTCGATGGCAACAGTCCCCCGGTCATCGGGACACCATTGTTCGGTCATAGGGTGCGCGAACAAAAACAGAAATCGTCGAATACTGTCAGAGAACATATGTACCTTGCAAGGAATCCGGCAAGGAGAGAGCGGCTGCCATGTTTTTTTAAGCTCCATCGCTTTCCACATGACCTCGGTTTCAGGCGGCAGTGGATTGCGTCCGTGAACCGAAAAGGCGTTTCCTCGACGCCATCCTCTCGATTGTGCTCGGAACATTTTGTGAATGGAGCGCGCACCGAACGCTGTACCGCCGATGAACATGGGGTATCACTCGCAAGGTGCGTGCGAGTTTTCTCGTGATAACTGCTGTTTCAGGTTGTAAAATTTTGTAACTGAATATATCTTAATATTGATAATTTGCAGTGGTGACTGACTCGATTTTATCATCTACAACACTTAGTTGAAGGCTCGTTTTCGCCGCCGGATGAGGCTGGAAATTTTTGAAACGATAGTTCTATCGGTTTTCCTGAATCGCGATCTCCTGCGTGATACCAGACAGCCAGCAAAAGCGCTCCTTGGAGTGGCGCTGGTGGGTTGTTTCCTTTGATTGGGCACTTTGAAACGCTGGATAGTCGCTGCGGGGTACTGTCTCGTGTGTTGCGATCTGCGTTTTCGAGCCCAATGTGGAAGTTTCTTTGTTCGAGTCATGGCATCCGTCAGTCCGGCGACGGGGGGATCAGCGGCAGCGAACGTGCCGGCGATAGAAATTGGAGGTGAGTACTCAAAACATTGCATCAAATAGTAAAATAATTCGAGGCTGTTTTGAGGCTTTCTGCGGTTCGATATAAGTACATCTAGAATGTCTTCGTCGTCCATCCACAAGGGAATATAAGAACATAGGCACGAAGATAAGAGCAGCCCAGCAAAACGATCAGTAGCAGCTCCGGGTGTTTACAAAAGTTAATTGAGGTTCCCGTTTCGTGTATCCCTTGTTGATTACTAAAAATTGCTACGTTGAAATAGGCCCGTTGCAAGCAAAAATTAATAAATGGTTCACCATTTCCAGTCATGCGGAAAGCGACGGAGCTTAAAAAAAAATCATTGCAGCCGCACTCGCCTTGCCGGATTCTATGCAAGCTACATATATGTCCTCGGACAGTATTCGACGCCTTCTGTCGTTATTCGTGCACCCTACCACCCAGCAATGGTGTCCCGATGACCGGGGGACTGTCGCCATCGAAGACCATGGCTCTAATTAAGTTTGGGAGGTTGAAAAGAAAAAGAAGAAAGCGCGAACGAAGTTGGGACACTGCAAACACCCACACCAGCCAAGCCTCTCATCCGGGACTTTCACTCTTTCTACACAACCAGAAAGGGGGAAGGCGCCGCTAGCCCTTTTCTCTTTTCTCTCTGGCTCTCGAAATGGCGCTACCCACAATAAAACGGTCTATAGAGGTAGGCTCTATAGACGCACTGTCGATCGACAAGTCGGCATTTGCCCACACCGCGTTTGGCTGCCGCGCGTGCGCAGATACAAGATCCGCGTCAGGTCTGCGCATGCGCCGGATCGACAGCAGCGCCACCGCAGTGGTTTGACGTCAGCCGCCTGTGGAGTACAGATGGTATATCGGATCACGTGCATGCACGATCATGTAGGGCACCCAGAAGCGCTTACTCGCAGCTGGCTCGAACGCTCGAAAGCTAAAATACCTGATTGCAGCCTACGTGGCAAAATGCAGCACGCGTGACCGTTCGTGTAGTTGTACAGCGGGTGCGATGTACTTGATCCTGTTGACATCTGGCGGATTCTGAGTTGGACAGACCTGAGACGGTGTGTTAGTGATCGCATTCCAAAATAACACTATACCCTTTACAAAACATATAGGGTTCATCTTTTTGTGCATTGCAAAATCGCGAAAAGTCGAGCAAGGAGCGAGCTGCAGAGGAGAGGTGAATAAGGCTTCTGTGAAAAGGAAAAACGACCAGCGCATATGTATGTTAGAAGCAGTGGTTTGAATCGCATCAATCTATTCTTGACTCCAAACTTTTAAATATTTTATGATTGCTAAAAAAGTAAAAGGCAGGTTTGTTTTTATCCCCACAATATTTGTGACACAAGCCACACGAAGTCTTTATTAAGCGCAAATATATTAAACATTTTGATATTTTCCGCTTTATTCATCTCGCGTCTTAGCCGCAAGCATGTCACGCTGCAAGCGAGGAACGTAAGAATGTCACGCGACGCATTGAATACCCCATTCTCTAAGCAGATAGCGCTCGTGTCACTGCGCTCGTGTCCCCCTGTAGCTTAAACGGCCGCTCCGAAGGACATGCTGTGCGCCCGAGGGTATAGCAGAATGCGAACCCTATAAAAAGATGTTCACGCTCAAAAAAGAAAAAAAGAAAAAGTCTCTGCGCGATTTGCATTTTCAGCTCGACGACATTAATCGTTATTGGCACGTCCTCAATGGGTAGACGGTTTTCACGCCCAGGGGCCAATGGTCATTTAAAAAAAAAATGCTGGGCCTTGTCTGTTGCCGAATGTGCTCTCACATCTCTCGAAACCAACCACGTAGAGCAGCAAACAAAAGGCCCCCAACGATAGAAGCGTTTTTCAGGCTAAGTAACTTAGAAACGGAAGGCTTCCTTAAGTAAGCTTACTTACATAACCCCAGGTTTGTGTAAGTAAGGCAAACGATGAAGAAGAAGGCCTTTCGTAGTAGTGTCCTTACTCAAGGGGTCTCATGTAGATACTTCACATGCCTACTCTTGTGAATAGTTTATAAATCATTTTATCTGTAAATGCATGACAATTGTGATGCGAGTACTTGAAATGGGGCCTGATTTGTGAGTCAGTGAGTTGAATATCGCGTTAATAAAGGAGTGTGCAGAGAACGTGCGTTCTCAAAAAAGGTGGATATACATCTCGATATCGGTTGATCCTTTCAAAACCGATGCACGCTAGAGGAGGATTCGCAGCTGATCTGGTAGAACGCTGCGTAAAGGGGGACCGATCTTACGGCGACGGCAACGGCACTGTTTGGCCAGCTACTGCAGCTGCCCGCGTTCGTCCAGTGAATGTCGCTCGAGTCCCAAACTGACCGACTCTACTAACGTTGGCTTAGGGGCCTACTAACGTTCGGGCCCCCTATGGCAAAAACTTTTTCTAATAATTAGCGACAAACGGCCCGCGAAGGCATGGAAACGAAACTCAAAATCGAACAGAGGGCTTCAAGCTCGCCACATCGGACGACTGGGGATTCATGTAGACCACCCGGGGATCTTCTGACGTCCAATCCGATATCTCGGTAACCCGCCACCTTCTCCGCCAGAGGCATCTGTCAGGTTGCGGGCACCTCGGTCGGGACTCTGGGGCCCTATCGGCCAACACACTGTTTACAAACAAGCCCGCGTTTGCTGTGTCTGCGCAGAGACGAAGCGTCTTCGCAAGCGCAGTGCCGATAGCAGCACAACCACACTGGCGTGACGTCGGAGAATTCGGCTGGTCTATAGACTCGTCAAACACAAATTCCGGGAAAAAATGTACAAGGCGCGCTAATTAGATTCTTGCGACGATGACACCGCGCGTTTTTCGCCAAAATTAAGTCTGCGCACTCCGCTAACTTTGTGTTTTGACGAGTCAAGAGCTCCCGTTATCTTTTTGAACGCTGTCGACGAAACGCGTCACGCTGAATGAAACGCTGGCCCTGCTCACGCCGCTAAGAATGCACTATGTTCAGTATCCATAGTGGAAGGCTTCTGGACGGCGGACAGCCTACTCGATTATTCGGATTACTGCTGGTTTCATGTCCTTGTCAGCGGTGCTCGTAAACTCTGCTCTAGTGCAGACTCTGTCGTACGGAATTACGAGCCGTTGACGGCCCTCCAGAAGGGAGCTCACCCACACTCCGTCCGCCCTTAAACTGCCACTGCGCCGGAAGCTCGACGGACCAATCAGGCGTCTATCACTGGCCACGTGATCCCACTTCCGCCCAGTACCGAGAGGCAGAGAGAGGGGTCAGGTGATGAAGCGGAGGTGGCTGATTGGTTCGGCGAGCACGTAGGTTCCACCGCACTGTCAGCTTAGTGATGTGAGGGACTGTCCCTCGGCCGTACGGGGAGAGCCTTTAGTGCCATTAGGGTGCGAAAAAGAGGGACGAGGAACCAAAATGCCCGGAAGGAAGGGTTAATAGCGCCGAAGTCGCAGGAATAGGCAGAGAGCGCCTGAGAGGCTATGTGGTACTCGAAGAGTATAGACCTAGTGTGTGCGCAATATTGGTTGATATTGGGCCAAGCTTAGTGTGACTGGCCAATATTACCATAGCAGGATAGCTTGCTGGGCTGGTTGGTTGTGTCCCGTCCTTTTTGCGTTGTTTTTGTTTTTAATATGAAGCAATATTACCAGTATTATTCAATTTGTTTCCAATACTGGCGTATATTGGGACAATGTTGGTAGGCTCGCCAAGAAAAATGGCACATCTAGGGTTCACCGCACGGTGCGATATGTTGGGAAGAGCCACAACCACAATTATTCGATTTCTTTTTAACAGTTCCCTGTTTTCTGTATTTAGCAATAAAGCCTCAAAATAACCCTTGAGCCGGTTTTAAAAAACTTGGGCAAAACCGAAGAACTCAAAATTAAAGCTGTCCTTAAATAAAAAAAAAAAAAAAAAAAAAAACACAAGCAAGTTATGGGAATAAATTTTTATCTGCAATTTCGTTTTGTGATGACCCGGAATACAGCCCCACATCAAGACGATTGCTTATTTTTTTGGGAACAATATCTCGTGTCCATTTATTATCGGTACCGAGACGGTACCGATAATAAATGGACGAAGCATTCGGACTACGCGTATGTTCCATCGAGGTTAGGGAATCGCAAGCCTGTGTCCTGTTTTTTTCGACGTAATCCCCGGTAAACACTGATTTCTGTTCGGCACCGAAAATAGCCACCAAAAACACCCATTCTGTAATAGAAAAATAAACACCGAAGAAAAAGAAAACCCACCCCGAATTAAAAGAAAAATAAACTCCGACAGCACGGAAGCCTATTTATAACGGAAGCCTCAAATCCGAGACGCTTCTGGTCAAGAGATCCAACGAGTCAAAAGATCCAACGAGTCAAAAGGTCCAATAATGGATCTTATGACTCGTTGGATCTTTTGACCCGCCAGACCCGAGTCAAAAGATCCAATGTGGGTCAAGAGGTCCAACGAGTCAAGAGATCCAACGAGTCAAAAGATCCACGGCGAGTCAAGAGGTCCAACGAGTCAAAAGGTCCAACGAGTCAGAAGGTCCAATAATGGATCTTTTGACGCGTTGGATCTTTTGACTCGCTGGACCTCTTGACTCGGAATCTTCCGAGAGGGTTGTTAGTCCGCGCGTCCGTGGGCCCGCCCGCATACTCAATGGGGGGGGGGGGGGGGGGGGGGGGGGGCACGTTTGCACAATCAGCCAACCAACCGGCGTGATGGAACGTGTCCTCACTATACGTTACGCTCCAACGTCACGTCAAGTCGCGTGACTACAGGTCACTCTGCCACGTCACGGTATAAAGTGCCACCGTGCCACGTCACGTGACGTCACGGGTATTACGCGATAGTGTGTCACGCGAGGCCACGGTTTGACAACTCGAGCAGGTCGAGCGACGTCGCGACGGCAGATGTCTAAATTTAAATGATCGCTGTAGAAATACAACATACATTGTACGCGACATGTTCTCGTGGCCAGTTTTTTTTTTCTTTTCTTTCTCCTATTGAGTTATTATTAAAGCCGCAGTCAAACTTCTCAAGCATCAAACAAAAGCCACGGTGTTCACTTCTAACATGACATAATTATCCGGGGACATGCCCGAAGCATTGCCTGAAGCATGTCTGAAGCATGTTTGCTTCAAACATTGGTATGATTCCAATATTTCTGGAGCCAGTGTTTTCGTATGGCCAATGGTACAGGACGGTCATGCAAGGAAAAAAGGCGCCTCGGGCAGTGCCTGCACATTGGTTTCTTTATGGTGCATCAACAGCGTGAGAGCGGCTCTAGGCTCTCACCCTTCCCTTGTGCTCAAACTCCAGCGAGCCAGACGTGGCGCCGGTTATCCATCATCGAAAGAATGTATAATCTTCCCGCTCGTTTTGCTAAGAACCAAGACCGTTCTATCAGAAGGAAAAGGGTGAGACGAAGAGAAAATGAGTGTGCGCCTCATATATGAAATTAAAAAAAACAAAAAACACTAACGCGTGTATTCAAAAACAAAACACACACACACAAAAAGAAACTGTGGCCAGCTTTGCTTTTTTTGCGAGCGTGAAGCGCACTGTTCTGAACATCATGGTCTCCCAGAACAATCATATTAACACCCCTGTAGTTTATATTACGAATGTGGATGCCTCTGGATTGACAATGCCGCCTGACGGGCGTGCATTCCGCCTGCCAGCACCACGTGTTACAAAGAAACGAGGGGAACTCGTTCGGTCCTCGAGCACAGATCGCAGCCACTTTCTTCAAAGCAGCCTCCTATGTCATTTGCTCAACCGGGTTGTTCTAGTAGCGTTGGCCAGGGGTTTGTGGTTTGCCGAGTACTTCTAGTCTTAAAGTGTGTGTGTGTGTGTGTGGGGGGGGGGGGGGGGGGGAGTGGGGACGTGCAACGATTTCCGGACTTCGGTCAAACATTTTGTGGAAGTTGCCCTCTCACGCTTCTAAAGTAAAGAACAAAAAACCGATTTCGCCTGATTGTCCTAGCTAGTTGTTGCGTAAAAAAAAGAAAAAAGAATATATATTGGCATTTCTGGCACCCCTGATCTCACTCAGAGTGTCCAGGGTCGCACTCCTTGTGACGGAATTCGGGGTGCCGTGTAGGTTCCCGTGTGCTCTCTCGGAGGACGCTTCCTCTCCCTCTCTCTGCTGACATTAGCGGACGTTATGCTGGAGCTTAGAGCCGAGCGAGGTCACGTAATTAAGCTTCGTGCCGTAGTTCCTTCGGCTGCCACTCGCGGCTATAGGTGGGTGAAAAAATTCGACTTTTGCTTTTTTTATTATTTTCATTTATTTTGTTTGGCGGGTTTTTCCACCTAAGGGGCAGAGATGAAGGCGTGAAGCCTGACATAGTCTGTGCCCCCCCCCCTCCCCCAACAGTTCAACAGTCAACGGTGCAGTGAATACATTGAGCAAATGTTGCGATTATGCAGCGGAATAGCGAAATTTTTAATGAAGGAGATGTTTTTTCTATTCTCCGGGACACGTTAAACAACGTAAAAATGACGAGATGCAAATTATTTTAATCTTAAAATCGTTGCACCCCCCCCCCCTCTTTAAAATAGGGACGACGTCCAGATTCCTTGGGGAAACTGTATCATTATTTTGTGTAGTTCATCCGATTTCTAATGTTCCGTAATGCTACACACCACATTACACCTCCGTATGAAAGCGACTGAAGATTAAACCTCCTACATAGGGAAACAAGTCCGAAAGCCGTCAAAGAAGAAAAAAAGGTAACAACACACGGACTAAATGTTTTCTTCGTCGCGTATAAAAAAAAACATAATAAAGTAAAACTGCGAATGTAGGAAAGGCGCGGTAAATGAAGAGGAACTGTCAGGACAGGGAATGTGATAATAGTCGCCATGGGAGTTACGGGGTCACGCTAGAGAGTGTTGGAAGAGAGCGAGACGGGAAACGATAGAATGCAGCACACGCGGAGGCTATCAGGAGAGCGAAATGAGGCAGTTGGTGAGGATTCAGCTTTCCACCGAAAAGTAGAAACAAGCTGACGCGACATTTGGCCGTCGCTTCCGGACCACCGCGACTAATAAATAGCATCGTGAGAACGGCGAACCGGAAGAAGAAAAACGCAAAAAACAACGGAACAATTGAAGAAGGAAAGAAAAAAGCGGGAGATTAGGAGTTGGAAATGAAGGGGACACGTTAGCGGGAAAAAACAGACTGCGCACTCCATTTCAGGTTGCGATGGACCGTTGGGGAGACACTACGAGCCATCAAAGCCAATCCAATGGCGTATGGGTGTCACGTGACTTTTAAGCGCTCGTACCATTAAAAGAAAAACGGGGTTTTTATTGGGACATGTATGTCAGAATTATCCGGGGATATTATCCGGGGAGGACACGCGTCAAGCATTCTCGAAGGCACGTTTGCTTCGTACATATATGTATACGATTCGAACAGGTCTGCAGGCTGTTTTTCCGTGGGTTTAGGAGGAAGAGGTACAGCGACGCGTGGAGCGCGTTGTCACGTGACTCGCTCAGAGTACCGGGTTGGCTGGGCAAGGCTCGCAGCGTCCGCTCTGTGCTTCATCCATCGTAAGCTGGTTGTTACAAATGAAGGGAGAAAGAGCGTCAAAAAAGAGAGAAGTGGGCCTTCCATAATCCGAACGTGGCAACGCACAACTTAGGGCGGCGTCATTGCTCTAGAAGACGTTAAGGGGGGAGCTAATAATAATAACTCGGGGAGCCCCTCATAATAAATCTGCTCGATTACCCCGCCGAGTTTCTCAAGCGGTCCCGGCTGCTGCCCCGGTCCAGAACGGGTGCTTTTATGGTGGAGTTTCTGCAGCCAGCATAGATTGTTCCTGCAAGCTTCGTGCGATGGGAAGCAAAGGGAGAAACAAACTTTTAACGTGTCTCTGGTGGGTATACGCACGCGTGTTTCTGAATGCAAGTATACGGTCATAACTCGTGGGCTCAGGTTTAATTAAATTTTGCTTCCCCCCCCCCCCCTCCCCTTTACTTTACCAAAAAAAAAAAAAATGAAGAACAGCGTCGAGAGGGTTGTAAAGCCGCAGCTGGTGCCTCTGCATTTTGCATTAGAGTCGCTACAATTCTGCCTAATTATACATGAACGTGCGCGCGTCATTGGAGGGACAGACTGAGGGCAAGAGAAGGCCAGAGGGTGGTAGAAAGAGGGTGAAAATATTTATAAAGACGACTGGTTGTAGCCTGAACTCGCTGTTTTCAAGACCTATCCTGAAATGCTGAGAAACGAGAGCACGTGTTATTTTCACCAAGAGCAGGTAGCTGTGAAGCCTCTGGATGTATTAGACCGGCAAACGAGGTGCAGTGCCTAGGACGCTCAAAAAGCGCAGCAGGACTTGTAGTAGTTTGCCGACGGTGCAGGGAAAAAGGCTCGCACTGGTAAAAGCAATCTTTGTTTGTTGCTGGTGCTACGGGGTGTTCTAATGTTTTTTTTTCCCCTTGAAGGTAGCTTGCCACTATAGAGAGGAACACCAAATACTGCTTAAAGGCATCTCAAATTCACCGAACTTTACACGTAAATTTGTCAACTGGCTACAGAAAGATATGTTTGCAAGCAAACAATAAAAAAAATAATAATTCAATTTTGGTAGTGGCAAAAAAAGTGTTTTACGCGCTAGCATGATGTTCCTCTCTGCCAGCAGAAATTCGACAGAAAGGCAACAAAACGCGAGGATAACAAAAAAAAGAAAAACACGTAGCGTGCGATAAAATGCAGGTGAAGCACTGACTAAAGCTAAGAGTTCCTACAGTGAGACACTTTTTCACGTGCCTTAGGATGGAGAGAAGTAAGATTAGTAGGGCGAAAACATGGCCGGACAGTACCACATTATACTTTTTTTTTTAATATTGGAATAGACTTTGTTGTTTTGCAAAGAATGCCACGTCGCTATGCAATCTCATCTGAAAACTCGCGTGGGGCATTGTGAGAGCCACGTGCGTAGAGAACCACGTGCGTGGACCTCGGATGTAAATACAGACCGTACAGACTCACGCCAGAGGCCAAGACCGACGCAGAAAATGCGATCCTGGATTCTCTGGAGGGGTTCACCAGGAAGTCGGGGATTCATACATTCATCTAATGCCGCCATAGTCAACAATCTCGTCTTACAACGCTACACCCTCCCCCCTTTCCCTTCTCTCTCTCTCCTCTTCCTTAAGGCACACCACCCATAAACGTGAATGTTCAATTTCATTCAAAGTAAATGTTTTCAATCAATCAGTCAATCCGGCCCGCGGACCAATTTCAACCCGTGAAGTATCTTCGGCCTCAGACGTGTGATTCTGATGCATAGTGCTGTAGAGAACTGGGCGATGTGTTCGCGAACTCTGAGCGTGTGCTAAAGGCGAGCTTCCACAGTTCTTTTGCAACGTGCATTCCGCACCATCAAGAGTGCCGGTCTTAGCAGCTTATCGATGTGAGCTCACTCTGAGCATGCGCTCTAGACAGCACCCACAAATATGGCGTCCAGTGAGTACTCCCTATTCGCGGCTTAAGTGGAAATAAACAACTAAGCGATTTTTTTTTCCGACTTTGGTATTGGCGCGATCACTTGCCTGCTCGCTTCCGCAACCCTCAAGTCATGGTTACACTGGTAATTCATCACGCAAAAGACAGTCTGCAGAGATGTTCTAAGCAGACATATGTGTGTATGCATGAAGCAAGCGTGCTTCGAACGCGTATGATGTATCATGACTGCGACTGCGGCTCAAGTCTCATCCGCGCTCGAGTCAGTTCCTGCTCATCGTCAATGAGAGCGAATCGAACTTCAGGATTCGTCTACCTCACCTTCGAAACCCAACAAGAGTTGTATATATATATATATATATATATATATTGCCTTCAGAAAAATCTTCTTTTCATTATTATAAACAAAAATGTGAGCTCTGCCTACACGTCAGCGCTCGGGGGCATGTACGTACGTCGTTTTGCAGCAGAATTTTTAATTCTTTATTTTTACAGACGCCTTATTTGAGGAGTTGATGGACTAAAAAAATTCTTCACACTTGTTTTTATAATGCGTGTTCGAGACGTATCTGAAGCCAAAAGAGAAGGCGCGCGAAAAAGATGTCACTCCTACAGAAAACGCTGAAGTGCCTGCCTGACGTGCAATATGCTTCCTTTGACGGAACGCTCATACGTGTGAGGTGGCTGTTTAGAAAGCAACGCGCGTTCGCACCTGTGCCCATATATGATAGCACTCCGTAAACATTGGGAGACACTCTATGATTAGGCATTTCATCGGCGACCACGCCGTGAGAGAACTGCGGTAATAAAAGACTTTATAAGCCTCGCCCCACCCAGAAAAAAAAAAAAAAGACAGGCGTAAATAGAGAAGTAAATGTGTACCACCAATCGCTGCACAAATTTCTTAGCTAGGACACCTAGATATCGCGAAGGAAGGCGTCGTCGGCAATCGCGGTCATCCAATCAAAGACCCGCTCAACGGTGGGGCAACCTATACACTGCATTAACTCGATCTTTTGGATGTCACAGCGAATGACCAGATTGAAGACGAGTCTCGGCCGAGCGAGCGCTGACTCAACGCTCCTGTCTAATTCGCGTCCCGCGTTTGGTGACCTCAAACATTTAATACTACAGCCTCGTTGGCATCAATAGGAGATATTGGTTGGATTCACCCGTAAGGCATATGTACCGAGTCAACGAGAGCTTAAGAAGGAAGAAAGAACAATTGAAGTCATTGCCTGATCGCTGATCGGGTACGATTTTAAGCCTGCTATAAAAGAGGGGGAGACAAATTAGTTACGGTCCTCGGTGGCGGAAAATAATTCGATCTCTGGATAAAAAATACACAAAACCTTTACATTGGTGTCACCGTTTAGAATCCGAGGCTATCGTCCATGTGTGGAGGATTTTTAAACACGCCATGTACGTCTATTCGCCGCCAACCTGAGACAGAGGGGAAGACCAGGGCGCGGGGGACGTCAGAACGTCGAGCTCTGATTGGATGAATTAGTGGGTAGAGCTGAAGCTAGCAGCCTTTGGGTCCACTGCGCTCTTCCAACGCGTTAGAACACGGAACGCCGGCGTCACGCGTTTGGCTTTCGCATGCGAACGCGCTCAACAAACCATCGCCTTCTTCTTTTTTTTTTTTTTTTGCTTAAACGTGGAGAATCGATACGCGGTGTGATACAAGCTAGTAGTCTCCCCAGAGAATTGCAATTCATCGGCAATTTATTTCTCGCGAAGCCTAATTCGGGGCGCTCCGGCGTCGCTCGCTATTCAAAGGGGATTGTTTGGGAACTCGTTGGGAAACATAAAAGGTTTGAAGATATATGCCGGGAGGGGAGCCGTTTGTATACACGAAGAAAGAAAGAAAACTACTGCTTTGATTCGTACGGATGTTGACGGTTCTCTACTCGGGGCTACGCATCGATTCGCGGCGCCCTTCAGGCGTTGTTCTCCTCCTCTTGTTTGGTTTTGTTTCCTCCATTTATGGAACCTCCGTTTTATTTGTTTGTTTGCTGAAACGACGTATTTTAAACTTTTGACCTGCTGTTAGTTCGATGCCAGTTTTTTTTTTTGTTTCTGAGCGTGAAGCAAGCGTTTGTTTTATTGTCTTTACTGAACAAACAACCCTTGCCCTTGGCGATGTTTTCTGCCTCGGCGGTTTCCCAGACAAACGATTCTCTCATGTCGTCGTGGGTGTCTACTTTTTTTTTTCTCGCTCCCTAGTTGTTGTTAAGTATACTCGTTATTCTTCATTCAAATTGTCAGCTTCGAATAAAGCCATCGAACAATGTCTCTAATACCGGTCGCAATAAGAAATAAATAAAAAAACAAGGAAGGAAAGAACGAAACACAGTTGACAAAACCCTGCACAAACGGGCTGTTATTGACCAGATGTACGCAAGAACAAATGATATCAAAACGTGGCAGTGTTTAATGCACAAACAAAATTACAAGTCAAACTTTATTTACGTAATAAAGAAAAGGAACACGACATGAGTGACTGATTAGCAGAAAGGTCACATAATAAGTGCGTAGGAGTGCCCGCGTAGGTTATGCTGATTAAGAGAAAAACAAAAATAGCTTCTCGAGCTGTTGAGCGGGAACTACCAGAGAAATTTGAGGGGGTCATTCAACAAAACAAATGCCCACAGAGAGATTTGCGGCTAAGGACAAGCAGTCACCTGCAGCCGATATTCTTAATAAATATAAACGTACGAAATTGAATGAGAAACCAAAATGATGTCGTCGTTGTCGTGAAATACACTGCTTCCGTATTTGAAATTAGCGTTGAAAAATTGTGGAGTTAAATAAATATATGAACAAAATGCGTTTTAATCTGGAGTAGTTGTATATCAAATTGATTACTTATCGGTAATTTCCGCACGACTGTCCTAGGCTGAGGATAATCAGTCCTTACTACACTCTAAAAAAGTCAGTGCATCTACTTTCAAGCACAAAACTCACAGAGCCAATCACCGTAACTTACGAAGTCAGCTCAGCGAATGACGATGCCGAAACATATGTTTAGGCCAAAAAACGCCGTTTGAGTTGTGACATTAAGCAATGCAAAACGTCACGCTTGCATTGCTTAATGTCACAACTCGGACTGCGTTTTTTAGTCTAAACATATGTTTCGGCATCGTCATTCGCTGAGCTGCCTACGTAAGTTGCGGTAATTGGCTCTCCGAGTGTTGTGCGGGAAAGTAGACTTACAGACATTTTTTAGAGTGTAGACTTTGTTTCAGCTTAAGTACAGACGTCGTCGACGCTACAAACTGATCGGACCATTCAAGCAGCGTCAAAAAGAAAAGCAAGTCACTGGGTCGATTTTTGTTTATTAATGGTGAAGCAATGATAGAACGCGTACAAAAACATGACGAACACCATCATGGTGCGCTTCTCAAGCTCTTTGATTGGACTCATCAGCTCGTAGTGTCGGCTCCGCCTGGACTTAAAGGTGCCCTGAGGAGGTTTTTTAGATCGCCTAAATATTCTAACTCACCTGCGGAGTGAGTTATAACTCACTCTGCTGGCTCTAAGTATCCTAAAAATCTCTTAATCACGACTATACGCGACCGATTTCCTTAATGAAAAGGCAATCAAAGATCGCAACGCATCGATTTTATCTTGTTCAGCATGGCATGCTCCGAAACCAGGAACACAGCCAATCAATAGCGAGCGAAGGATCCTCGCACCTCCAACCGATGGAAGCGCGGAATGATATCTCGAATGCGCGCGGCTCGTCGCCCGTACAGCCCGGGCTACGATTCGACCCGGAGAGCGCGCGCTCGAGCGTTGGAGAGCTGACGACCGGACACATATCACTCCCGCAAAGACAAAAAAATGGAGGAAAACATAGTTCGCTGTTTTTGAGACGATTATAGCAGTACTATGTATGTTCCCTCTTTGCGAAAAAATAACATTTTTCGACTACTCTTACTCGCTTCTATCATCTCCGAAAGCATACACATTTTGTAATACCAGCGCTTGCTATCTCAATGAAATGTCGCATTTTTATTAGTTACATGTCGTCCTGGTTGCCGGCAGAATGCTCCTCCCATCACCGGTGACAATTTCGATCTTTGAATGCTTTTTTACTAAGAAACTCGGCCGCGCATCGTTATGATTTATAAATTTCTAGGATGCTCAGATTCCGCAAAATGAGTTACCGGCATATTTAGGGGATCTCACAAACCTCTTCAGGACACCTTTAAGGTAAAAGGAAGTATAGTCCTAGAAATGTCTCCTGCAAGGCAAACGCGCATACCAAATTGTCAAGAAAAAGAATGACAGGACCTTAATAATTTCGCAATAAATGTTTTAAGAGACCGTGTTTGCACATCGGATGTGCGAGTTTTTTTTGTAGCGCATGCGCAGTTTGTACCATATGTGCAAGAGCGGTTCCCTAAAGCTTTCTGTTTTCCTTTTTGTTTTTTCTTTCACCCTCTCATATGAAGGAAATTCGGCGCAGTTAATCGATTTAAGTTAAGCTTTCGCTTGATATATGTTTCCGCAGGCCATCTATACTCGTCGAAAACTTTCTGTGGCTACATGCAGTCAGAGCTAATGGCACACGGTCGCCCGGGAACCTTGAGAGCCGATCCAAGTTGTGCACGCGCTCTCTTCGTTTCTAAAATGACACAAAAAAGTGTTTTCTTTTTACCCAACGTGATCAAAATTAAGGGACAGTAACGATTGCTCGCTCCGATTCAGGTCACGCGTATCCCCGAAATACAAGAGCCGAAAACACCCCCCGCGGAGGGGAGTGACGGACCGAATTGTACGTGCACTCCGTCGACGTACCTCGCCGGCTCTCGCGAGAATGGCCGCCTTCATTAACACTTGCGCAGCATGGCCGTGTATATTTACGATAGATCCGAGCTACCGCCTCCTACCTCGCGCGAAAATTACGTAATTAATAAAAATGAAGCGTCGATAACGAAAACAAAAATCAGTAGGACGCGGCACTTTAGGCTAACGTCCTCTTTCGCTAATCGAGTCAGAGGGAACGTTCCGTGAAAAAATGGTGGGACTATATATTCGACATAATTTGTTCGCCGCCGCCAATATAAGCTCATTATGTTTATTCGGTGTTTCGAGAGAGCAAAAATGTTCCTCTTCCGCTTATCGCACGTGAATATAAATCGCCAGTCTGGATGCGACGTTTTCACAATCCCAAGTGTATATTGAAAACTTTTTCTTTTTGTATTTCACTTTTGGGCAATTTTTGTCAGAAAGAAAAAAAAAGAAACAGATAGTAAGTAGAGGCAGAAATAATAGCAACATAAAGAAAAGTGCAAAAAATGTAAAGTACATGTACAGACCTATATAGTATAAAACATACCTATGGAGGGTAGTGCTTCAGATAATCTGACTGCGACGTCAACTACAGTCGCCAAGCTTCTTTAGAAACCTCGAACGATCAGCGGTATTGTTAGCTAATAATGGGTCGTTAAGGCTGGGGCAGACTTCGCTGCAAACTCGACAGCCCCTGTCTAAAGCGTTAACGAAAATACCAGTAAAGACTTTGCAAGAATATTAAAATAAGTTGATAAAAATACAAAGATCCCAAGTAGAGGTAAACTTTGCGGCACGTTTAGCGCGAACAAGCCATCGCCTCATCAAAGCTACTATAACAGTGAAAAGCGCTTAGTTCGGTTACTTATATAAGCGGGAAATTTTAATGCCATCTGGAAGTAAAGTTTGAAAAGCGCCGACGTCGTGTTCGCGCTAACAGTGTCGCAGAGTGTACATCGCGCTTGCGTCCGTCAGATATTCCCCTTATCGAAGCGCAGTGGGTGTCTGGTTTAGTGCTTAAGGCTAGAGGTTAATTTTTAGCGTTTATTTTTTTTAGCAGATTTAGTGTACTGATACATCTTCGGTTTCCCCGCTCAATCTGTAGCGAGGAAGGTGGCGTCACCTGGACCTGAAAACACGTTACCTATACATCGATAAAATTTCACCACTAAATCTAGAAGGAATATTGACGTCACGTTACCTATACACCAATTTAGTTTTCCCGCTCAATGTAACGGAGAAATCGATGAAAACAAAGGCTCTTCTTCACTCCACGAAACGACGGTTTAACGTCTTCTCAATAATTTTAAGCGATTTCACCTTAAATAATGGATTTCATGCATTATAGAACTTTAGAGATAAAGGCCGCTGCCAATTTGTTTAAACGTCTTTTAGTGTTGACATTATGTTGAGAAACCGCATTAATGGTTCTTTTTTTATCGAATTTCTTTTAACTCTATGTTTTCGATTCACTGCTCGCGTCTCGCCCCGAATAAAAATTGGCGACGTGGCAAGCTGCCCACAGGTTGATTAAAACGGGTAGAAATTATATCCGTCAGTAGATATGATTCCGCAGTTTCTTGAGACGCTATTTGATGAATTGGCCTGGTGACGACATTGTCTCCATTCAGTAAAACGTCGTGCGATGACAGAGTGTTTAGTGAAGTGGCGTTCCTTCGCATTTTGTCCCTGCCACCTCACCAAATTGAAAATAAATACAAAATACTACGTAAAACTACCTTTGATAAAGGGTTATCCGACGAAACGTCATCCGATGAAACGGCGTTCGAAAATCTCGGATAAAATTGTGTTCGCTAAAACTGCGCTCCATTAAGACAAAAAGTGAAATTTTTAGCTCCTGATCATATTATTAAAGAAATAAACGACGATCTATGCACCTTCCTTCTCGAGTGACCACTGGAAGATTGATCACTTCGAACCAATTATTCGCCCTACGGCGCAGACCGAATAGCGCGTACCAGAAAGTAAGACGAAACAGTGCACGAAAAATAAAATGAAGAAATTAAAAAGGACAGACGGACGAAAACAAGCAGAAACCAGAAAAGCGCAACAGTGGCAATCGCGAAGCTGCTCGGTATGACTAAAGGCCGTACGTCTGTTCTCGTCAAATTGGGAGTTTCGAACACTTCTTTTGAAACCGGCAGTGTCACGTAAAAGACGAACAGGCGGACCGATCTTCAAACTCCAGAAAACGAAAAAAGGTCATGAAAACGTGAAATGTGAAGTATAGGAGAAGGAAACTAGCAATTAGAACGAAAAGTAAAAAGTAAAGATTTATTCGTGTCTTTTGGAACTTTTCGATAAATCTGAAAGCGAGTCGTAGTAGACTTGTCGGGGGTTCCGGATGTAGAGTCATTAGACGGGAGTTCCAAGATGGGAGCGCCTCTGTTTGTGCCTAAGCTGAGAGTGTGGTGGGAGCTACGCGCTCGCCGCACCAATCAACTGCCTCCCTTTCATCACGTGACCTCTCCCTCTGCGCTTGCCCATGAGCGGGAGCGTGATCACGTGGTGAAAGACAAATGTACGACTGATCCGCACTGTTGTCCCCTTAGGGGCCGATCGAAGTATAGTGGCGCGGGCCGTGCACTTAGAGTCATCCGGGGACGCAATTAAGTCGCTTAAAAAGCAAAGTCAACCAAACCGCGTGTGCAAAAAAAAAAAGAAAAAAAAGAAAAAAAGAGGATTTAAGACACGTCGCTTTTTTTTCTTTTTTTAGCGGGATACAAATAATAAACACAAAGAAAATTTCGGAAGCTCGTAAATTGTAGGGAAAACAAAACGTGGCAGTGGAAGGAATCGTAGTGGATAACTAGACTAACTTAGCGCGTAACCCGTTTAGTTAGTCTAGTTATTCACCACTTTCCTTCACAGCCACGTTTTTTTATCTAGTGATTGAAGCATTTAGGTGTTTCCTTTTATAACGATGTCAGGATCTTATTGTTTTCAAAAAAAGGAACCAGTAACGTGTTCTCGTTCATTTTGATGTAGTGACGAGTAAGGGTATTTCGTTAGATCTGGAGGGGAACGCGTACTACACAAGTTCCCCAAACAGGTTTCACGCCAGCTCGCGCCGATTACTTTGACGACAAAAACGCGCTAGACAGACAATCAAAAAAGGTGTGCAAGAAGTATAAAAGTATAGCCAAGGTTATTCCTGAACATAATAGTTTACCTAGAGGGTGTCACCAAATAAAATTTACAGGGTTTTTTCACCGCAAAAATAAACTTGGCACCTCCGAACGCTCATTCTCAGCCCGAAGGTAGTGCTAGAGGTCACAATCAAATGCCAAAGTTTCAGTCCGACCTGATACCTTATTCTAAAGTTATAAGAGATTTTCTGAAAGTTTAAATGGGAAAATGAAGCCCATTTTTGCCCGTTTTCGGTTTCTGGTGCCATAGAGCCCCATGTATTTGAAAACTCCGTCGGCCGCCATTTTCCCATTGAAATTTTCACTGAAAATCACTTATAACTTTTGATTAAGGTGTCGGATCGGGCTGAAACTTTTGCATCTGGTTGTGATCTCTAGCACTACATTTGGGTGGAGAATGAGCGTTCGGCAATACCTAGTTTATTTTTACGGTAAAAAAACGAACAAACTAATTTGTCTTTTTGTGACACTCTGTATATATCGATCGACGGTCACCCCCTTTCGAATAAGCCTTCAACAAACAAACAGAATTACGTTCGTTCGGTTGATCCCTTGGGACATTCTCTTCCGTCCCTTGGGTTTTCTGTCCCGTTTAGTTTCACTCCGGTGCAAGGAATCTATGCATGGCCCAAGTTCGTCTGCTTCTTTTGCAGTGGTTATGGTGACGTCAGAACGTCGAGCGTCTGTTTGGCTCCGATTGGAAGGATAGTGGGTAGACCTCAAGGCAGCTTGCCTTTGAGGTCTACCAACTATTCTTCAATCAGAGCCAATCAGAGCTGGACGTTCTGACGTCACCACAACCCCGGCAAAAGAAGCAGACGAACTTGGGTTCCTTTTGCGAGCCTCGAGTTCTTCTGATATTGCACACAAATTAACATCGACCAGTGGATAAAAGAGTACTACGGCCGGACTGGAAGCACGCGCTCTCTTTCTCTTCTTACGACCATTGAAATTGGGGCAATCGCCACCTCCCGCCGCAATTCGCGGGGGGCGCTGTCACCTCACCCCTGGGCTACCCTTTGCCGTTTGCACAGAGCGCGTTTGACAGTGTATCTCAGCGCTGTCGCAACTTGCGGCCGAGATTTTTATAGCCTTTGACACCTGATCCTTGCGTTTAGACCCTCAGCCACTATCTAATGCGCTCCTGATGAGCCCAAAACGGTGAATATTTGACGCACATCTTCGAGAGATTCGGGAGTAAAAACTAGTAAGTAGAGACAGCGAATGCAATTGCGGAAAAGCTAAGCTCGTCTTTACCTCCAGGACTTCTGTTGCAACTCAAGAACAGGAGGAGACGGACTCCTTCTACGGGGTGAAACATTAAATGATAAATAATTCGTACACTCTCGCGAAATGTAAACATGGCCCAATCTATCTATTGCCGCGGTCTGCATCATCATTTCATAGGCCGCACATGAAGTCGGTCAGCTGCTCTAGGCGAGGGTGTAGTAGTCTGTACAATTTTCTCACAGCGCATATTACAGCCTAAAGTGCTTCCTCGGGGGCTTGTGCACATGTCCAGCTGATTTTTCGTTTCTGTCCGTGACCGTTTTTGCATGGTTAATCAGAAGTATTCTGAGGAACTTGTTGCAAATTAAAATAGCCAAGCTCTTTTGAGTGGCTCTTGTCCATGCCCTCTGGGCAACTTAGGATTGGCGCTTCTTCAAGATAGGGCGCAATGAGTAGTTGCAGAACCTCGTGCACATTTGACTTAAATTACTTAAATCAGAGCGAAGTTCAAAAAACCGTTGCCAAAACAACAACCTACGAAGCTTGAACACCAGCGCAAAGCAGCTCGAAGGGACTCTCCGAGTGGGGTGAAGTGGGGTGAGGTGGTTGCGCCTCTGGCGGCAAGCAAGTGAACCATTGACTCTCGGGCGATTGCAAAGGCCGTAAGAAGAGAAAAAGAGCGCGCGCTTCCAGTCCAGCCATGGGAGTGCTAAGGACTAGCACATTAAAAGCCGCGAGACCTCCATAGCTATTACTATGTTGGAGAGACGTTCTTGCAAACATACCGACCGATCCTTGACCATCGAACGGGTCTAAAAATTGGCATTGGTTGCTTACGCGCGCCCAGCAGAAAGCTTTGAAGCCACGTCCAATCAGCATCCGAGAAAGCTTTCGCTCTCACCCGAACCAAAATCGGAACCCTAGAGATCAGATCGAGTAAACTTTGGAACGCGGCCATCGACAACCGGCGCTGAAAGCGTCGAGTTGTTCTGCTACCGCACAATGACTGACATCAACCGGTGGAGGACTAAGGACTAGTACGTCAGAGGTTGCGAGACCTCTATCGCTGTTTCTGTGTTGGTGAGGTGTTCTCACCAAAATACTGGCTGATCCTTGACTATCAAGCGGGTTCAAAATTTCATATTGGCCGATTACGCGCGCTCAGCATGAAGTTCAGATCCCATGTTGCATCATCATTCGAGAACGCTCTCGCTCCCATCTTGACCAAAATCGAAACCCAGGGTCCGCTACTATGGCGGCAGTCAAGTGGGCCCAAAAGAAATTGGGACAAGGTGGTGCCTTCGTCGTCTGCTCTCATTATATAACGCCTGAAAGGCACAGCCACACTACCAAGGTTCTGAGGGCCCACGTTACCACCGCTATATTAGTGCTCCTTGGTTTGTGACGTAATCCCAAGATCCCGGCTTGCGACCATCAAGACCAAATCAACTAAGCAGAAAACAAAAAACGGCAATTGTAGGTTACTTGGAGCGTATTTACATTTTCAGTGTTGCGTTTTATAAATAGTGGTGCCATGCGCAGTATGTATCTAGAGTAACAAAACGCAGCCGAAAATTGCTCTCCCCACTTCTTTAAGCTACAGCTATGGTTTTCTTTTTCCTCGCTCTGTTAGTATACAGACGATGTATTTGTTACATTGAGTGCAACCTCCGTGGGTGGATACACATCTAGAAATTAAGGACTGACTAGGACATAGCAGAACAGCACAATAAGGCAAGGTAACGGTTTTGCGGCAAAAGGCCTCAATAAATGTCTGGTTTTAAGAAATAAATAAATATATATATATATATATATATATATATATATATATATATATATATATATATATATATATTGTTCCGAACACAAGATATATATAATCAAGCAAGATACGACCAGTATCATTTGTGTCGGCGAAGCTTGAGAATAAAGGGGACATCATGATTAGTTTCTTTGTGTTAACTTTCATTATACTGAGAACTTCAGGGTAGTTAAGTTTATGACAGTTTAAACATTGGCTATATAGATAACTAAAAAGTTCACAGTATATTGCGGCATGATACGCGAAATTCTGCCTTCGAGCTAATGACGCGGGAGCGTGCCCAGGTAACTTGGAAATATCTCTTATTCACAATTCATGCCTGAACGTTTCCTTCTTTCTCTTCTTTAACGCTGTCACATCTGTGCAACGCGGAGATGCGTCGTAGCTGCCCAAGGCAGAGGGAACTGGAGCATACATTACCATACATCTGAGCAGGAAAAAGAACCTTCGAACGGCAAATCCTTAGTGCAACCTTTATTTTCCTTCTTGTTACAAGCAAAGCACTGCTGAAATTTTTGTCTTCATTTTTTTTTTCTTTTGGGAGATTACTAAATGGAAATAGTTGAGAAAAAAGATATTGACGTTGGGCCAAATCCTACCCACCCTGTCCCTTTATCCCGAGCCTTGCCCGCGCCATCCAACCCCTCTGTGGTTCCTTATAAAACAAACCAACAAACAACTGCGGCCCCATTACCCACAAAGTATCGGAGACAAAGAGAGAGAGAGAGGGAGAAAGAGAGGGAGTAAGAAAGAGAGAGATTTTCCAACAAAACCGCCAAACTTACCGGGGTAATATTTCCCTGTTTTATTCGCGCCCTCTTTGAGTGTCCTTTGGTGTTATATTTTTTTTTCCCCCTTTTTCGCGCATTCTAAATCGTGTTGGCGATGGCGAGCAGGACCCTGAGGTGGGGACCCGCGCGGGCAGCCGAAGCGGAAAAATCCCTCCTTTCGTTCCGTCGACAGCATGAGAAAAAGATGAAGAGAAATCGGAGAGGGATGAGAAAAAGGGCCAGGGGTTTAGTTGGCCACCCCTTTGCGTAATCGGACCTCAATCCCCGGCCTTGCAGCGGAGATGTCTTTGCGTACGATTACAACGCGTCCCGCTGTTTCACACAAAAACGGTGGGAAAGGTCGCGAAAATGGTTCCCCTTTGCTTTTTTACTTTTAATTTTTTTTTCTGTACTTTCGGTACGGTGGCTGACTATATATGGGTCCACAAAATGATTTCTTATCATCGGTGTAGTCATGTTCAATGAGAACGGAAGAAAGGGATTTTGACGGTCAGTGCCCCTGAAACGCCATTTCTATTATAATATTATTTAGTATTTTCGTCTCTTCCGATTGCGTCCTGTCGGAATCGGGTACTCTACTCCGTTCCACCTTCATTCCGAGCGCAGCGGACGGACGCCACGAGCTATCCCAGCTGATCCAGCGCCGGGAGAAAATCACGTGGCCTGCCGCTGCGCTCCGACTGGAGGTGAAACGGAGTATATACTTCGTTTCGCCGCGAGGGCAGCCGACGCAACGGGCCGATGGAACCAATTAAAAAGCGCCAAAAGCGCAACGTCATGACGCACGTTATCTTTTTCTGTGTGTTCTTTTAACTGCTAAACTAATCAAACGCAGTGGCTGTCCGTCAATCAGCGCTTTTAGTAAGCGTGTCGGTGTTTGCCTGTGTTCGAACATTTGACTGCGTTATGACTGATGGTGAAACAAACTCTGGAAAAAGTATGACCACCTAAAGAAAATAAAGAACAATTACTGGGGCATTCTACAATGCCGCATTATGATTTTTAATGAAAAAAACAGTCAAGCGCAACCAATCGAAAAAAAAATCGCCAGTGGTTACTTCAACCAGCGAGTTAAGCATAATGCGGCACAATTGTGCGAAGTACAAGTCACCAGCTTGTGAGCACGCAAACGCATCCCATTAAATTTTAATGTGAGCGTGAGCGACAGTTGTCTCCGCGAATTAGTTTGTGTTCCTATAATACGAAGTTGTAATGTGTGGCACACGACTGAATTCATGCCAATATTTTGAACGAATGACGAACGTTGAAGTGTGGCCGTACTTTGACCCTCCGTTTTGTGATGCTGACACGTACAGTGCGTTCAACTTGTTATGTAGTAAGCAGAGAGGAGAACAATGAAGGTGTGACAAACGGCGCCACACGGAATACAAGAAAGTCTAAAATGCCAGCAGGCACCGTTTCAAGATCGAGTGGAAAGTATCCCATGTTATGCCACCGACGCTTTCTTGTATTCCCGAACCGTCGGCATAGACTCGCCGCCTTTCGATCAACACAAATCGCCGCAAAAAACGAAGCTCATATGCACATACTCCCAATTCCTTGTATAACATAACGTAAAAAAAAAAAAAAAAAAACCTGAGCTATTTTGCAACAGCTTTTTTTAACGCTTTTGTTACATTTTCGCGTCTTTATATAAGTGAAAATGGCAGAATCCATTGTAGAAAGTAAAAAAAAAAAATGAAGGACGAGATTCATTGATTTTTTATTGTTTGAGGTGTATGATTTGAAATTGTAGTGTTTTTTTGTTTGCCCTTTGTGTAAAAATTAATAAAGTGGCAAGTAAGACGGTTAGATGTCATGCGAAGCCCTCGACACACGAGTAGACAGCGGTTCCAAAATTCGGTTTCTATAATGCAATAATTGTGTTAAAATATTTCTCATTGAAACCGAATGAGTCCAAAAAGCTAGCTGTCAATGGCGAGCCGTTGCCGTTGGCATTATGTCTTAAGAACTAAACCTTACTGACAAGTTTTATTATTGGCGCACTTTTTGTTTAAGTGACGCTTTTGACCAGCTAATGGAGTGATAGGAGTTTTGACAACACGTGTTTAAAGAGGCGGTGCAACCATGTTCGTATACTTTGCGTAAATACCACTTAAATGCATCCCTGACGTTTATAACCTGCGAAACACGCGTTAACTTTTCTCCTCGTGCAAAAAAGTAAGCAAATAAAACAAAACAAAAAAGAATTAAGCTTTTTTCCCCTCAACTCTTTGCCAGAACAAGCGGCCACGTGATCCGGATATCCGCGCGGGGGTTGGGATAGCACAGGGCAAGCACCGAGTTCTAGACATTTTTCGTGTTCGGCTTTTGTCATCATTACAGCAATTGGACATAATACACAAACCGCCTGCTTGTCGAGCTATTGATTATCACAAGCTTAAATCGAGTGCTCACGCAGTGGCCCGGGTTCAATCTACGAGCCACTTTCAAATATCATCGCAGAGGGACTATGGAAGCACTGCAACCTCCAAACTAAGTTTGGCGAAGAAGAGATTGAATGAAAACGCTCGTTTTTAATCTTAAAACTAAGAGTGTTCTCAGTGAATGGCGTTGCGTGCTCGTGTAAAGTGAAAAAAAAAATTAATATTGTTAAACCGTCTTGGTAAAAGCTGTTCATAATGTTAAAACCGCCGCTTGGCCCTCACTGTCCCTAAATTCCGGGTTCAGCCAATGTTCCCGTGGCTCCCTTACCATAATAGTCGTGTGGCATGACCTACAGAAGAGTGTTTTTCGTCTGAACTTAGGCGTTACTAGAGTACCCGTTGAGTTAAAATAGAGTGGTTCAGGATGTAAATCATCAGCACGGACTTTCAATTCTAAAAAGCAAATTTCATTACATTAATCTAACTGCAGAACAAATGAAAAAAAAAGCCACCCTCAAGGAATGCCTATCCAAAACTTGCAGAACTTTATGTCGTTTAACGCCTGAAAGTGTTGTGCAGAAAAGTAGAAAGAAAAAACTTGCAGTCGAAGAAACAGACACGGAAGGGAATGTCTCAACAGTGCTTGTAGAACTTGTTGTTGAACTCATGGCGTTTGTGAAATTTCACAAAACAAGTTACCAGAGCTTGCGCTTCAACAACACTAACTTCGCCTGCTTTCAAAAATACAACTACCCTACGGCTACACGATTTTGAAAATACAATTTCTCAACTATCAAAGAGGTAAAAAATCTACACTTGATTCGTAGGGGTGAAGCAGGGAGAATATGTGTAAGGTAATCTCAGAGTCACCTTAATTTTCCAGTCAAATTTGTCCCCACTTTCCGAAACCAACCCGAGCATTAACGAGACGTCCCAACGCTGTGCGGGCGCATCGCCTGTTGTTTTAAATCCTGTGCAACGTTTTTGTATGCCCTGGTTTTGCGTGCACTGCTTTGTTAAGAAGAAAAGCATGTGGTGCATCTTTCGTCACTACAGTATGCAAAACACTCTTTCATTCGTCACTACACTATATTCTCCATTCAACCTCTCCTTTACTCTCCCTATTTCTTTCCCCTGCACAAAGCAGCCAAACGAGATAATCTTCCAAGTTAACCTTTTCTGCTTTCCTCAGAATACAAAAAAAAATAAGATCGATTTAGAGCAGAGACAATAGGCATGACGTCCTACTTACTCATTGTCCTACGGAGATCGGATTTTTTGGATCTAATCGTGTTCTGAGTTTTCTTATTCGTTGGGATCCTTCTGTTGTTTACAGCAATTGGCTGAGTGAAAGCGAACACGCGAATTTTTTTCAGACGAAAGTGGCGATGCAGGCGAGTCGGTTCACGATTAGTAAAGGTAAACAAACACAAAACACAGAGACTAAAAGGGAGATATAAACACGCTGGCGCTCGCCCTGTGTTCTTCTCCCCTTCTTCGTCCCTCTGTTTATTTACCTTCACCTCCATAAACTTCAGGCTGTCCTCAATGCTTCTGCTTCTAGCTCCTTAATCTCCCTTTCAAAACTTCTTCCATCTTTTACATTTTTGAAGCATGAAAGGCTTTTTCTCGGAACTCCCCAAATCCCAACAATTTGTCCATGCGTCCGTCCATCCCTGCATTTTCTGCTCAGTTTAGCGAGAAAAATGCTATCACATGACCAAAACACCAATTCAGCTTCCCCACTACATTTAGTGGGAATATTTACGTGACCCGACCTCACGTCACGTGGCTTATGTACCAATCCAGTTTCCCGCTACAACTGTTTAATGTCTTCTTGACAAATTTAATCAACCTCTCTTTAAATTCCGCATTCTATGCATTGTGGAGCTTTGGAGAAAAAGTTCACTGCCAACTTTTATGTTAGTCAACTTGCGTCAGCACCACTGCCTCGCCCGTCGCAATCAACTCTGTTCTAAAATCTCACCCAGACAGGATGGAAGCCAACGCGTCCCTAACAGCCTTGTGGAGATGGAACAATGCCAACGATGCGACGGTTCGCTCTGTTCCCCTATCGAACTGTCGAGCATGTCTCTTCTCCCACCCACCTTCAATTCATGTTCCTTCTCTCTCTCGTATTCCTTCCTCCTCCTACTTCCATGGTCAATTTCACTTGCACCACGCTTTGTGTCGTTCGCGCTGGGGTGCCATTGTCCTTTCCAAAAGACGCGTCTTCCGAAGCCTTATCGAACTCAGCATTCTAGTTCGGGACGGGATTCCAAAACGTGTTAGCTACCAGTAAAACTCATAAAAAAAAAGACAAGAGAAAGAATCGACGAGCGATGCCTCTGAAAAGGCACAAACGAAGAAGAGGGACACTTTCGATTAGAGCGCACTCCAGATCGATGTTTTCGAATCGCGTGACCATAAAAGGTCTACAATCAAACACTCATTGGCTAAGTTGCTGTAACGGAGCAAGTTACTGACGTCAGCTGCACAGCGATGGACGTTGCATGGCAGTTTGCAGCCTGCAATGCAGCCACGTTTCGTTAATACGAACACCCCCGTCCACGATAACGAGGCAACAATGGGCGTATTGACCCAGTTGGTCCCCAAAAATGTTCTATAAACAGCGGGCTATTCGCACTAACGGGGGTCCGTGCTAGCGCGACATGACTTTATGTGAAACCGTATGTGCGAAACAATCGTGCAACGAGAAAGCAGTACTAAGACAAAAAAAAAAAGAAGAGAAAACAACTCATAGAGACGGATCAGCGCATTTGCGGAGGAGACGCATAAGAGAACGTAGGATGCTCCCAAGGGACGTCCTTACAAATTATGTATGCCATCTGTAACCGACGCTCGACTGCCTCCCGAGACATAGCTATTATTTAGCGCCGAGACGCCGGGGCACCAATCGTTAATTATATGGTGTTTGCCCATTTTCTCTTATGAAATAAAAATGTTTGGAAAGAGAACAAAGGAATTAAAATCAGCTGTAAAAAACGATTTCCTGGTACTATATCGATTATGGTTCTTTTTTTCGATCACTTAATTATATATTTCGTCGTGTGTTGGGAATATTCTAATAATGCAGCTTTAAACCGCGGAAAGGTGTACTGGAGCACTGGCTTGAAAGACTGTAGTTTTCTTCCTCTAGAATTCGTGTTGTAGTCTTCGGTATTGCTTTATCTGTTAGATATAGAAAATCGACAAAAGCGTAGACTAGGAATAAGGTTCATTGAGTGAAACTAGAAATGTAACCCTATGCCATTTTCGATCTTTCTGGTTGTTTCCTCTCACGGTGAAGTGAGCAGTTGCACAGTGAACGTTTCCCATTCCCCAAAATCAAAACAGCTACAAGTTATCGAAAGAAAACTGTAGAGAATGGCACTGGATTTATATCAACGGGACAAGATAGGCTACGGGATAAAGTCCTTGCATTTTCAAACTCGGCTTAAGAAAAACTTCATTGCTATTTTTAAGCATACTTTTGTGAAGTAGTCCCGTGATCAATGAAAAAACAGTGAGTGCGCAGGCGAGCTGATGGAAGTTGATCATGATGTAGAATATCTGAGACTGTGGTAAAAGCTGCGGACCCCTATACTCCGTGTCACTAGTTGCGTGCAGTACAGACGAAGGCAGCGCCAAGCGAGGGGGGCAAGGGCAAGCACTAAAAAGGCTAGGGAGGAGAAGAGAAACCTCCTCTCCTATCTAACGTTCCTAGTACTCTCCCTTTCTCCCCTAGCTCTCCATTGCCCTCCTATCCCGTCACACCTTCCTAGCGCTCACCCTTTCTCTCTTTGCCCGGCGTTGCCTTCGCCTGTACTGCACACAACTAGTGACACGGACTATAGAATGCCTTCGCGGACCCCCGATTGGGGGTCCGCGAAGCACTGCCTCATCAGTCAAACCCGGCAATAAAAGATGTATTTTTTTTTAGCTGAAGAAAAAACATTTCAGTTTCCCGGTGAGTTTTCTTGTACGCCTTTCAATAGGAGTATGCTTCACACGAGCCCTTAGTTATATCGATTTATTAAATCATTATCGTAATTAACGTATACCCTTCCCTTACCCTAGCCACGAACGAGGTCCTCCATCATCTCCGCCGATCCACAAGAGGTCCGAGAAACATCAATTGTTGAAAACCACTGGACTAACGTATAAAACAACACTGAAACGTGTACAAACTGTTGAAAACACTGCAATAAGAGCAATGCTATTTTATTGTATTTTATTTATTTCACCTTAAAGGCCCAGTTAGGGAATTACATAAAGGGGGGAGCAATGTAATACCATAAAACAACAAAAAAAAAACGCACTAATGGAGAATAACACGAAGAAAGAAAAAAGAATTGTAGTAAACGTTAAACAAATATATACATATTTTGCCATTCTATGGTTAACATTACTGTCGGTTATAACCGACTAAACATTTTTATTGTTCAACAACATCTAGAAAAATGTATATACATATTAACTTTGAAGCTCATCTCTAATCTTGTACACAGCCGATCAATACACCTAAGACATCAAAACACTGACTATCTACTCACTCTGATCATGTACACCAATGTCCCGCATTGTTCCGCAAATTCAAACTAACTACGGGGCCTTTTTTCACTTACATATGTAGCAACTAAAACATGGAGCGCTCTACCGGAAAGTATAACACTGATGTCAAGTTTTCAAACATTCACCTTCGCCTTGCTATCATATATTCGCTCTCAAACTTCACTGGAAATAAACTGACTCATCTTCTATTGATTCCTTCCCCATTGGTTTCTTCTTCCATTACTCTTCTCCATCAGCATAGAAGATCAAACTGCGTGCCACTTATTTCTCATGGATCATATCAAAACTATGCTCTTAAACTGTCTTAGGATTTTTTATGTTAAAAATATATTTCTCTTTAAGCGCATGTCGCGCACACTGCAGGATTTTTATTGTTGTTTATTATTACTAGCATGAATAGAAGCGCGTTAACAAGTAGTGCCGACATCCGTTTTCGCGCCTTCTAAGATAATTAGCCACGTATATATCGTTATTTAGTGAATCGCCTATTCACCTTGTCATAAAAATGAAATCATTGAAACAGTTTTTTTCTGAAAATTTACGGAACCTCACCTGATTATACTTTTCTACTAGAACAATTTGTACCGGAATAGAATTGGACTTTGACTTCGACATGCCATATTATTTATTATGGCGCCATTAGCGGTAGTGTTTACGTCTTGTGACACTTATATTTTTAGTGTCTAATACCCGTGCCACACGGGCTACTCCAATGCCATTTACAACGAATGACATTTCTGTGATCGGCGAATTAGCTCGCAATCTGTCGCGCGTGGAATGCGCCACGCCCGGAGTGTCGCGCGCTGATTGACCGTCCACTCAAATGTCATTCGTTGTAACTGGCATTCGAGTTGCCCGTGTGGCACGGGTGTTACTCGTTCACTGTATCAGAGTTTTGTCAGCTGAATTTTCTGCTGGGGATTCGATTCTCTCCATTTGAAGTGTTTTCCCCGTGGTGATCCAAGTATTCAAAAGTGAAGGCGGCTCATAGCCTCTACCCATTCCTGGCTATATATTTCTATAAAACAAATTTTCTCTTGATTTTGACTTCAAATGTGATGTTCTCGAACGCCATTGCTTCCGACTTTCCGAAACTCTTGGTTAGGCACCCATTCTTCGTTTTGTCTGTTTTATGTCTATGAATAATAGCTTGCGAACAATTATTTGTTTCGCCGTTGTTTCTTGCCGTGGGGAGTCTGTGTATGCAACGCCTCCAATACTTCAATACATAAGCTTCGACCAGTGACTGTGCCTATAAAACGAACCCTTAAAGGGGAACTCCGCCGATTTCTTCATGGTCTCCGATTTGCTTGAAATTTTACTAAACTCGCCATACAACATCGCCAAAATAGTATCCCAAATATTAGGTCAAAATAATTTTTTTTCACGTAGTTATTGAATTTACAATTTTGGTCCTCACCGTGTTTTTCAAACTGAAAGTCTCTACTGGCAACAATGAAAAAGTGACGTCATTGGAAGTGCAGCGGTTCACTCTTTGGACTGCAGAATTTGTTCCCAACTGATTTGAAGCAGTTTCATGGTGTCAAATGAATGCTTTGGAAGCTCGCTCCAGTCCCCGCGCTCCATCACGGAACAAATGATTGACATATTCTATTTTTTAGACTGCTCGCCCGACTGGCAAGCTGACCTTCCAATGACGTCACGGCCCTGAAAAGGGCGGGTATATTTGAATGTTTGTTTTTGCATGATTTTCATTTGCCGATTTCGCAATAACTATTATGAATTTCACGATACTAAATAGCATACCAGAAAGGGTAAAGGCCGGGGAGTCAGAAAATATAGTTAGTTGAGGTAGCTCAAAAATCGGCAGAGTACCCCTTTAAAGGTTTTTGGAGTCAAGATGCATATAGCTTCCGAGTTCCTCTAGGGACGAACATAATTAATTATAGGTTATTTTGCTATCGTATTTAATTTAATATAAATTTATTCGGTATTCATAATTTTTTATTGCAGATCACATGATGTTCTAAGCGCTTGAGCAAGAAATTATATGCTGAGGTTTAAATATACAGGGTGACGTGGACGTTTCAGAGTGTCATTTCAATGTAGTGACTGTATAGGTAGCCCGTTGAAAGGCGCTGGCTACCGGTACACTTGAAAGACAACTTCTTGGATAAATCTTCGGTGATAAAAAAACTTCCGGCCCTCCCCATCGAGAGCCTTGCTCGTTGTTGCTGATGAGCTTCGGAAGCGCACGCTTCCGCTGGTTGTCGAGATATTTGTTTTCTTATTGGTGGTTTTCATGGCAATAGTGATTGAAGGTTTACTGACACAAAACACAACTGAAGCCAGACAACTCTCGTTGGAAACATGTCAAACTCATTCACGACAGTACGTTATACAAAGACCGAAGCATGAAACGATTTCAGCCGGTTATATTTAATGCTGGGACCTTAAAAACGACCGGAGAGGCACGAAAAATTATTTTGAAACCTTCGGACGTTCTGGAAAATTAAGCGATCAGAGAACTGGGAAAGAAGACAAAAAAAAAAGATTTTAGAAATAGTTATTATACCGATTGTTGCGACGGTTGAACCACCAGTTGCACGTTTTAAAGGATTACAGCTGAATGCCACGCTCCAAAAAACGCTTGGGGGTAGAGTTGAAAATAGCGTCTTTAACAGTAGAAAGGGTAATTTCATTAAGCGTAGAACAGTTTCATAGGGTGGCGTAAATCATGAGATTACCACAGATCTCGTCTTCCTCTGTTAGGGCTAGTTGCCTTGTAAGCGATTTAATATGAATTCAATAAAATAAAGACCGTAAAATAACTTTCATTACATTTTTTTTTTTCTATCAGTGCCACTGGTGGATGTTTTCTCTAAGGCAAGTTTTGGCCCCTCGAACACGCTGGAATTTTGTAGAGGCACATTTCCGCCGACGCCGCCCCGTATACAATAGAAAGTAAACAAACAAAATGGCGGAATGTTCCCCGTGTTAGCCGTGCCCGTCAGCTCGGTGTGGCAGGCTGTTCTCCGGCTGTCGGAGAAGAAATCGGCGAACATGGTTCTCGGGCGAAAAAAAAAATATGTACCCCAATAGTTGATGTTGTCTCAATGTGACATGGTCGCCGGAAACGCGTTTCCCTCGTGTTGACGGTCAAAGTTGTCTAACGCTTTCCTCAATGTGACGGACTTCATGTCGCAGACGCTTGTTACTGTAAACTATATTGAGAGGTTCAATGCTTTCTGTGGCTTTGAGGTGTATAATGAGCAAGTATATGCAGCGGAAAGGCCGTACTTTACCGTTTTCTATCTATCTCTGTATATATTTTAATTTAATAGCATGGTAAAATCTACCTTTTCATGGAGGCCACCAAAAATTTGCAAGAGGAACAAAACCACGTAAATGTTTGACAGAAGTCGACTACGCTATCCACACATCTGCAAAACAAGCCCAGATCTTCGCAGCGCAAGCATATCTGGTGTCGCTGCTTGTCGCCATTGCAAAATAAGTTTCCTGCAATCAAATGCGCACCAATGACATTATAATTGTAAAATAATTGTAAATAATCTGTGGAGATAAGCGAGATTTGTAAGGTGGTTGGGAAGCTTTCAATACGAAGACTCGTCATTGCGATCTTGGCGAAATTGGTTCAGATTTTTAGAACGATCGACCCTTTGGAAGCTTCGAAGATTCGAAAAGACCAAGATGGCAATTGCCATGGCAACAGGTAACGTTCCGCCTATTCGCGTTGCGAAGTTTTGTTTATCTGGACGTTAGAATCTGTCTGTCCTTCTATCAGGCAGATAAGGCATTGGCGCTTCTTGGGAACATGTGAGTTTAGGTACGCATTAGCACGCGACATCTGGTGACACGCAATCCGAGTCTGGAATGGAAGGGAGCAGCGACAGAAGAAGCGAACGGAAAGAAGTCGATTGAGACCGTTTTTATGTCGTCCTCTTCCATCGTTAATCTTGATCAAGCCCAGACACAAGACTAAGGCCACCCTTCAGTTTCATTACCTATCCTCTCTTTAATTCCTCATTTTTTTTAACAACATAATCTTGAACAACCTGTTGTACACTGCTGGAGTGATCTTGCACGTTCTGCTCCATCCCTTTGCGACTACTTCGCTGTTTTCCAAAGAACGTTCATTTAATTTTTTTGTCATCTGTGGGGGATAAATTGTCACTTGAGCCCTGCGTTGGAACACAGCAGAGAAAGAGGAAACGAGATGTAGCGAAACAATTACTGACGCCTGCCCGTGGGAAAGATACCATTAGATCTGATTTACCATCGTTCTTTTTCCGGTTTTTATTTTTCTACAGCAACTGTCATTTTCGGCCGACTGTATTCTCTACTTGTACTGCTTCTCTTCACCTGCAACGGGGTACGCGGAGTTTGAGCGCGTATATGTAAATCGGTAAAAACACTCGAACTCTCGTGAATTTTGTGTTTCAACTGCTGCATTTTCTTGCTTTGACGCATACGAAGCTTTGCGTTTATCAACATTTCTGAGAATTACCTTCCCGAACTTTCGTGCTGAACCTCCAGGTGCATTGCATATTTTAAATAAGCTATATACGTTTCGCTATTTTTTCTACTGCAGAAAAATTTTGTATTTACTATCTTACTGAACACGTCCAAAAACACTGGAATGTTTATGCATAGTTTGATCGCAAGCGAATCATCGTGCCACTCTTACTTTAATATGCGAAGTTTAATCATAAATATCCAGGCAGACATGTCGGATCTGTCGATTTTCAAAAGGTAGTAAAATTCTCATTGTCATTTTTTTTTACCACCCGCACGATTGCATACTTATGGAATACCCTTTTTATACTTCCTCTTATCGAGGAATCTAGTCTTTACGGCATGCGAGGAAGCATCAAAATAAAAGGACAAAATTCTTTTGTACCGAAAGTTCACGTAAGTGTCGAATAAAAATTAAAAAAAAAAAACCACGAGCTCTTCTTTCTTTTCTTTTTTCGTTTCCCGCATATATATTATATTTGCCGCCAGCCCGTTTATCCAGACACGAAAGGATTGAGGTCCGCCTTTATTTTAACCCCTATTTTTCAACAACTATTTCAAGAAAAAGCACAATAAAGCATGATATTGACACTTGAGTATTTCACTATTCGTTTTCAGAAAATGCGGCCAAAACGATCGCAAAACCGAACAAAAGAAACTAAAATACCATTCTCGCTGTAGTTGGATGAAATTTTAATAACGGGTGTTCGGACGCGCGTTCCCTTTAAAGGTTTCCTTCGACTTTTCTTTACGAATTTTCTTCCATTTTTTTTTTCTCTTAAAACAACGCAAAAAAAAAAAAAGTTTTTGCAGAAGCCGTACGAGACACTTTCTTCTGGCTTTAATATTTTTATGAAGACTATGTCCGCTTCTTCCGCTTGGTTTTGTATACGGAAAACTACGTCCCAGGCTTCTCAGAAGACTGCGCACGCGTGTTTACAAACGCGCATATGTGTATGCGTCTCTATGCGCGCGAGTGTATGTGCGTGCTTGTGTGCCTGTGTGTGTGCATGAGTGCGTGTGTGCGTGTGTGTGTATACTCATGGATATTTGTATATAATAAAATGTTGGTCTGTCTTGCCTTCTTCGAAAAGACTCTCGAAACTTGAAAATCTCAAATCCCGTCCGATGGCGCGCCATTCGCAACACCAGAAGTGACGCCACCTGGCGGAAAAAACGTAAATGAGAGAAGAGGGGTCCTAACGCCCATCCAAGTGGTGCAGCCATGGCGATCGAGATGTGAAACGGAGGGAATGGATTTAAAGGCGCGCCGTTAGCGCTAGGAATACTCCTTTTCAAGTATGTATGTATGTATATATATATATATATATATATATATATATATTGTCGCCTTCAAGTATGTAATAATAAACTTACCTCGCTCCAGTACAGGCGACTATGGGGAAGGGTGCATTAAAAACTTTTGACAGCTTAGGCTTACATTATTAAAACTGAGCTGGTGGCAATGGCATTGTTATAAACAAGTTTGGTACGAAAGCCTCGCTGTAGCTTTGCCGATCATCTGTAGTTCTCATGTGGCGGGTGATTCAGAGTGCAGTGTTTCCAGGAATGCCGATTAATCACTACATCAAGATTTCGTCTCACCTTAGGATAGAGCCCGAAGGCTGCCGGGCGGAGCACTACCTTAGAAAAGCTTGCATCCGCATTGCAAAAGAGTGAGCGAGAGAAATTCCGGTACGCAAAGTACGAAGAGCACAAATCATATGCATATGGTTCTTTGTTGTGATAGCGCGCTATTTTATATTGGTGAGATAAAAGTTCATGGTATTTAGTTACATAAACATTCTTGTCGTATTTCGTAAACATGTCAACTGTTTGGAGAAGTTGAAGGAAGCGAAGGCAACACTGACACGAAGTTGTTTCGTCTTGGCCATAACAATCCTATCCAATCCAATCTTTGTGTACGTAGCCCGAATCTCTCTTCCTCACGTGGCCCTTACTTGCGCTACCGTGTCGAACACTGGTTCTGATCCCGGGTTCTCTTCGCTACGACGCTTCCATGCGGTATTTAATCCTTCAGTGGTCTTCAGTATTCGCGAGCAGACGGAGCCGCCGCGAGGGTTCGATAAGCAGAAGAAAAATTCGCCTCCGCATAGACGCGTCTTGGCGCACTGATGTGTACAACGGAGCAAATATGCCGCATGGCTTCTAGCATGCTCGTTATCGGGGCCGGCGTCCCTCTAGCATTGGGTCCAATCACGAGCTGCCTGTCCATCGCAGGATGAGACGGAGTATACTTCTGCTCAAAATATACAACGAAGAAAGAAAACAAATTCTACTGGCCCTTTTTCAGGTTTCATAAATACAAAACAAAATTGCGATTTCAAAGTCCGGGAGGACGTTTATATAGCTTTGCAGCGCCGGTCTCTAGGATTAAGTGCGGCCACCCTATTTATTTCTCAAACTGAAAGCAGAAATACTGGCCATGCGTTTTGCTCAATATTAAACACAACAGGTTATTCCTTGTGACTGCGCATATATAGTTCATAGTTATTTCAGGTTCTAAACAAATTTGTGGATTGTGTACCGCACTTGAGCAGTCTTTGCGACTTTGTCACGCGTTCTATATTTAGAACGCGTGACAATAAAATAGCATACGTGCGGCGAAGAGCTTTATCGTCGACTCAGTTGCCTGCCGGTGTGCGAGGACCCGGCACGACGACGCTCCGCAGCATGGCTTAATAAAGGCTGGCCACAGTGCTTCCTGCGTTGTAAAATGCACACAAAAAAAAACAAAAAAAACTTCGCCTTCGCATAAAAAAAAAAGATTTTAACGGAATGGCACTGTAGAAGTTGAATTGTACTTTGCGAAATTTCAAGGAGTAGCTCTCTTCCTGTAATAAATGAGGCGAAACACTTGCCTAACTCAATGGAGGACGTGTTCACTGAGTCAGCGATGAATTTAGTATGTGGAGCCATCTTTGCCTAGGCGGCATCATAGTGCGTCATCTGCTCTCCGCGAACACGTCATATCGCTCGTGCGAAAACACGAATGATAGGATTATTATCCCCACTTTTTCCCCGCGTGCCTTGCCCTGTTGCAAGAGTTTTAACTTAAGCGAACGCTCGGAAAGTTTCTAATTGGATCACGATTTCTATTTTCACTAAATAAAAAAGAGGCTTATTAACGAATTAATTATCCGACTTATCCTGCCGATTAACCCTATATATTTTGTCCCATTGGCCGTACAGCTCACCTGCACAGATGGAAGGCATTAGTGTAGCTTCCATCGCTTTTTCTTTAAAAAAAATATATTGGAATTAAAATAAAAAGTCTTTATATAACAAAACGAACTCATTACGTTTCCATTGCAAAGGTCAATCCGGGGAAAAAAACAACAAGAAACACAGATCGCAGAGATCACGAGGACAAGTAGATGAAGCTAACACAACAAGTTCGGCGTTTGCCCTGTCTGTCTTGATCACTTGTGCTCGACTTTTGCACCGTTCGTGTCGCCAACGTCTTTTACGCTATTTGTGTTACCACATTGTATTAGGTGCCATTTTCCCAAGGGCACCTAATGTACCGTGTGGAGCGACGCCCAATTTAATTTCGCTTCACGACCACGGCACATCGAGTACAATCGAGGATCACCGCGTAAAAGGCACTTAGCCGACGGTGCTCAAAGCACTGCGAGACGCCAAGACAGGTTGGTGCGCACTCAGCGCTCGGGAGTCGGACGGTAATTAATGCCTACACTCCACCGAACAAAGCTTAGGCCTAATCAAAGGAGAGTGAAAGAGAGAGAGAGAGAGAGAAACGAAGATAGGTGAAACGAGGGAATAAAAACAGGCTTAACGGAATCTAAGTCCTCCACTGTCAGACTCATAATTGGCCCTTCCATTCCTCCGTGCTTCCCCACTGCCGGATTTCATTGTGAGCGGTTGTGGGGAACAGCTCGTCCGAGACCATCTTCATCCCCATATTTAGTTTGCTTTTTGTCTCTTTCTCTTAACCTCGTTTTTTTTTTTTCACTTTTACTTAAATTTGTTTTGAGACTTCTGCCCGTGGAAAAAGCCACTTCATTAAAAGGATGATAACTTTGCAGTTGTACGAAGCAACTAATTTAAGTAAATTTCGCGTGTATTGGTACGCTCTATCAATATCCGTGGTTCACTTTCATTAGACCTTTAATGTAAATTTTCTAATTGTGGAGTGCCTTGCTTGTATACTATGTTTGGTGCTGCAACCAACCTAGACCGACGCGACGACTGTGCTGCACGAACTCAAAATATATTTAAAATGTACTATTAGTCACCTCCTAATCAACTTTGAGTATACTTTCCGCAGAAGACATTTTGGTTTTGTAAAATTGTGGCATCAACTTCCTTCTTATGCAATGCATTTCGGCAAGCGTTGTGTGGCCCAAAACGGTATGTGCCAGTGTTTATTTATTGACTTATTTCTGTAACTTCTGCAAAGAGCTTATTTGTTGGCATTACGGTAAAGTCAGAGGAAGTAGATACACACGATGGTTACAACGGCATTAAACATTGACATATATAAACATAAATTATGTACGTAAATGCTGAAAAACAGTATCCGTATGAGAGTTGTTTATATGCTTAGACCCTGTACTTGAGGAGGTTCAACAGGGAATATTAAAAACGCATACTAAACTTCAGGTTTGATAATGAATAATGATCTTCATTATGGGCGTTAGTGCAAGGTGTTTCTAATATATATGACGGAGGTTGAAAAAAAAAATGACTGCCAACATTTCGCAAGAGCGTTAAGCCCTCTCTGAAAAAGCGGACTATTCGAGGAGAAAACTAGACTCAAATGCAAGTTATCGTGTCGCAATGATCACCAAAAACAAGTATTCCGGCAGTTGGTTAAACCCGCGGCTCGGGAAAAAAATCGCCGAACTCAATTTAATTAAAATGAAAAATAGTTACACTTCACTCTCTATTTCTAAGTAGACGCACGAACTTTTTAAGAGTGTATTTACTCGCACAACTGTCGGAGAGCCAATCATTGCAACTTACGGAGGCAGCTCGGCGAATGACGATGCCGAAACACATCTGTAGACCAAAAAATGCCGTCTGTGTTGCGACATTAAGCAAAATCAAAACGTCGCGCTTGCGTTGCTTAATGGGGATGAAATATGGGGATGAAAATTTAGGAACACGCGTCGGATTGCTATAGCGCCCTCACAAGATGATGTCAAAATCGAGCTTTTATATGTATAATGTGTGCTCTAATCTTTTCATTGCTTTATGTTAGACGCATCCTTTTTTTATATTAAGATACGTAATGTTTGTACCAGCTTTACCTTAGACAATTAAACTAAGTTAATCTTTGAAATTCAACAAAGGCTATAAACCAACACTCAGTTTCCAAAATAGGCTCGTTTTTGCCCACACCGGGTGCGGGTCCTGCGCTTGCGCAGATACCAGACTCGCGTGAGGGGGAGCTTGTGCGCATGCGCCGTAGCGACAGCAGCGCCACCGCAGCGGCGTGGTGTCACAGCCGTGAGTTTGGCTTGCATACAAACCGTTGCCTGTGCATGACTTGGACGGCACGTCAATCCGCGGTGCTGGTAACGCTATTCCTATACTTGCGTCGAATCTCGTCGTTCCAATACGATTTTGTAAACCTACCACGGTAGAAGCAATGCTCATGTGAAGCAGGTATGTAAGCGAACAAAAAGATCGGTGCAAAGTATTTGTGTAAATAGTTATACAAAATATTAAGTTCTGGATAATAGCGTAAGCTAAACTCGGTTTAGTTCCAGCTTTTCACTTTCACTTTTCACGGGGTGCTATTCATTAAGAAACGACACACTGGAGATGGAAAGGTCTCTGGTTCGATACCAGGGCCAGGCGGATTTTTTCAGTCGCGTGAACCGCTAAACTGTTTACTTTAAAAAAAACAAAAAAATGCTTCCATTTAGTTTGTAGGAAATCGGCAAATAGTTTTTTTCTTCGGAATATTGCGCAAGACCTTTTGGTCGACTTGCCATTTCACGGCGAGGCGCGGGGAAACCCTATGACCACCCGGTGCAGAGTGAACGGCGCATTTTAAATAAAACGAAAGGAAGAAAAATGAAGAAAAAAAAAGATAACGTTTCATTATGGAGTGCTCTTGAGCACGCTATAATTACTCGAAAATAGTTAGAGCGTTATCGAGGCTAAACAAGACTGACTCATCTGCCGCTTTTGAGGCAAATCTCGTCGCGCTTCAGCGTTCTTTTTCTTTTTTCTGCTTGGGGTGCATTGCGGTTCAAATGATGCTGACGTATATTACACACGACTTGTCCTCTAGGTGGTATTGGTTAAAGCCGGTTTTTGGCCTCCGTTATCCCAATACCACCACCTAGAATAATTCGAAGCGTGTGTACTAGCAATTCGACGGTTATCGCAGCGAGATCGAGCGGAGGCAAAGGTTGGACACGAGCAGTGCGACGTCAGCGTTCGGATGGACCTCACGCCCAATCAACGCGTCGAAGAACCCTCGGCATCAGGCTTGGGCAGAAAGAAGGTTCCATGAAAGAAGGTGAGGTATACGTCACAGGCCTCATGGTATAGCTCGTTAGTCTGTACCAGTGAATGATCGACTGAGTTGCTTTGGAGTGGCCTTCTGGAATCGGTGCAATGCCTTCTGTTGCCACTAAAAACACAGAGTCATTTGGATAGGCCTAACTTTAGCAGCCCCGGAAAAGTAACGCCTTTCAAACGGAAGGTGATTGGTTTTCTTGTCTGAGGTCTCCAAGTCCAGAAAGAAAACATACACAAAAGTGACCGCGACTTTTTTTTTTTTTTTTTAGTAAAGATTGTATGTTTAACGAGACTTCAAGTTTCCGCGTACATGAAAGGTTGGCGTAATATTGACAAAAAGCAGTGTCTGAGCAAGATACGATCGAATAGTGCTGGATTTTTTTGAAGAGGTTTCTATCGGCGACTGCGCAGGTCCTCGATCAAACATAGCACCGCTCTTTCATTACAGTTCTCCACATAGGGACCATGACTAGCCATAAAGAGTGAGTTGACTTTTTTTTATTTCATGCGCGTAAAAGTTTTGCACGCTGGGATTCTTTACTTTCAGTACCCACCAAAGTTCATCCCTCGCGCATAGATCCGTCGGCACCTGCCTTCATCAAGTTTTGATGGCTATGTTTTTTTTGTTTTTAGGTCAGAGTTAGCTAGACATTCCATGCTGTGTTATTTGTGTATGCGCACGACAAAAAGTATAAAACTTAACGTTTTCAAGAGCTTTTTAAATCTTATCAAAGGTCGTCCCTGTCAAGCCTCAAAGGAGCACTCAGTTTCGCGCGCACACACACACACAGACAAAATAAATCATTTCGCTATTCCTTTGCGGCCCATATCTGTCTGCTAGTTCGCACAAATTTGGGCACGAGCGAAAATGGGAGACGCGATAAAGGACAGGCGAAACGTTAGTAAGAAAGAAAATTAAAAAAAAAAAAGATGCACGAACTACTTTTTTTTACTCTGTGCACCACTATCTCTTATCTTCAGTTTCATAGGAGCGATATCTCGTTTAAATAAAGCAAAAAAAAAAATGTTGGACTTTTATAAGTTGATTTTGTGGTTTTGGGTACATATTTTTGCTTAAAATGTGGTCTCGATAAAGGCGTTCCATTAACTTGACACCACACCAGCACACTTGAGGTCTGGTAACAGGGACGTTGCACTTATCGATATGTACATTTAGAAAAAAAAAAAAAAAAACGTTATAAACCACGCTCACATCCGTCGGGCACTTTGCCATTATTTAAAATAACACTATGGACAAAACATCATACATAAATTTTGAAGTTTACATCTTTTTATACCTCTTTTGAAACACTATAGTTTCGCTCAAGCAGTTTCCAATGATTATGGAACACGCGCACATCAAATACGTCTTGCAATAACCATGAATCTTTACGTTTAGTTAATTTTCTTTTTTTTTTTTTTAGAGTCAACAAGATAGCAGATACGACTTTCACATCTATGTTTGGTCAAAAATAAAATAAAATAATATGAGCACTCGTAGAACGAATTAGGTACAGTTAAATCACTATTGTCTGCTGCACAGGGGCAGGGCTTTTCTCGTATATCTTGTTACACGAAACTACAGTGGTGATATTTATTAGATGAAATCTCACCGTGAGAAATACGTGCTTTGGCGTATTCCAAGTAGGCTGTCGCTTAACCACCACCGCTCGTTTTTGTTTGTTTGTTGCATATCTTAGGGTGCCACCAGCCACAGATAGGTAACCATATTTACAAACAAACGGTACCTTGGAGCATTCCTTGTGTCACCCAAACGCCGAACCTGTTACGTTAACAAACAGCGTGTTTCTTTCTTTTTTATATACTTTATTTGTGGAAACTTCAGCGTTACGGCTTGCATGAGTAATCATCGCACACTTCTGCTGAGCGTAAACATACACGCTGATCAAAATACGCAAGTCTTAAGCCTAGGTCGATCTACAACCAACAACCCTGCAATACAAATGCCATAGATCTGGAACACCGGACCTGAAAACCTACTCAACTTACAAAGGTGTTCAAAACTGAGCTTGCTTAACAAGCGCATCCCCCCCCCCCCCCCCCCCCCCCCCCCCCCCCAAGAAAGAAGGAATAACGGCCTTGAAATACGAGTTACATTATTTCCCTATTCTTTTGTGTGATAAGTAAAAAATAGTTTGCTACATTTAAAACAAATCTAAAGAAGTTCGAAAGTTAGAAGTGAATTTTGGAGTATTTGTATCCCGTGAATCTGAGTATCACACTCGTTTTCCCCCAAGATGGACCTAAACACGAGAAAACACGGAAATCCCACTACCAGTCATTAAGTCATAAAATGATCTTTCGGTCGCCAAGCGCGTGTCGCTCGTGTGGGCAGCGGGTGCAATTGCAAGCTTGCCGAGTATATTCCCCTGCACTGGCTACGTTTACATGAATGCGATCGTAGCGCGCCCAATCGAGCAGGGACCGATTGCACCGCAGCCTATCTTTCTACTTATTCCTCTCCTACCCATCTGCTACCAATCAAAATTGTCAAATCTCGACTCGATGCGCGAGTGCGTTGAAGAGGTTCCAGAACGAAGATTCCAAAATCTCCTTTTATGACGTAACGCTCCGGGAAGGAGGGGCTTCAGCGGTAGATTGGAAATTATATTCTCAGGCATCTGTGCATCAAATTGAAAAATATTCTCGATATTTGGAATCCCGGAGGCAAAATGAAAACGATTTAAGTGTTTTTACTAAAATACAGAATTGCTTGGGGGGAGTTTTCCTTCAATCAAGAAGCCCGTAATTACATATAATGACGTGTAGATAAATTATGAATAAATTAAACGTTAACAAACTGTTCGTTCATTTTTTCTTGTCTCAAAAGTTGCCTTGTGACAAGTGGAACTTCTGGATCGGCGAACTAATTTTGCCTGGATCCTTAGAATTCCTTAGAAAACGATCCTTTCATAATCCGATTCTTGCGACGCGTATACCGCCTAATTGCCCGTTCCTACTAGAAGTGGAACTCCAACCGCGAAGTTCATTCACGCGTTTTCAAACGCAGAGCGGCTGGGATCGCGCGGTTGGGGCGCATCTTTGCCAAACGCTTCAGGACCGATTTCTCCCATCTGCTTTCGCGCACCGCGAAACGGCAGCCAATCAAAACACGACGCTGACATTACGTTGGTGACTTTAGAAGTAGAATAGCACCCGTCGCTGGTGAGGCGTCCTAGGCGCTCTAGTCCTAGCGTTGTAGCAAACAAATAAAAAAAAAGATAATGTTCACGTCTGTCACTTGAATCTGTCGCTAAAATAATTCACTCGTAAATCTAACTTTCTTCATTGCGGTGGTTTGGTTCGGGTAGGCTATAGTTTGTTATCCGTGGCACCAAAGCCCGTCGCTGCGCTGCTTCCTTCCTCTTGGCCCGTAGAGAAGCAATCTCAAACTCATTTGAGCGTGGGGGGTCAGACAGCCCACCCCCGAAGCAGTCAAGATTTTCAGCGATACCCAGAGATTTCCCATAGGAGGGATCTCGTGCTAATTACTTCTTGTAAAATACCCGTTTTGCCAGTGCCGTCTTTAGCTTTGATTTTTTAATACAACTACTTTGCGTGAGTTTGTACCAAGAGTGATTAATATATTTAAAACACCACCATCCCGCCAAGGCGATAGAATTTTTCAATAAAATTACAAAACCAATCACACGCTCTGGAATTTTCCGAGCTCAATATGTCTCAGAAGCAAATATTTTCGTACGGTAGTTTTTGCTGTCCTCACGACTTGTAAAGCAGAATTCTAAGAAAATACTTGTGGTTTAACGGAATGTTAGACAACACAATCATCGATCTAAAAGAAAACAGATTAGTGCCAAATGCGTTAAAGCGCCATGAAAGCAAATCTATAGCTTTCGAGTGAAAATGAATGGACGACAAGAGGTCATCATTTATTGAGGATGCAGCGCTCGAGGCATAGGAACGCGAGCTCGTAGCCATGGGACGCTTGCGGACCGCGTGTTTGAGGCCCCTGCCATACAGCATCGCAAACCGCCTCCGATCGCCCGAAGTGAAAGGTTTTGTACCCACTTCGGCAGTCGCATAAACTGCTGAAAGCTATCGACACCGTACATGACCACCAATAGGACCGATGTTGACGCTGTGAGCGTAATTGCGTAGCCACCACTATCACGGAGCTTGCGTGGCACCCAGGATAGCCGGGTTCGCTCGACCCGCGACGTTTCTATTACCAAAAGGAATAAAAGGCACCTACTCAAGAAATAAAGTGTACGCACCACATGATGCATAGGTAGTCTATGCGGCGTTTATTTGAGCTTAATGTAAAACAAAGAAAGGAAGCAGGCAAGATCAACCTGTGACGACAGGCGAGATCACCACCAACCAAACCACGACCGGCTAGCACCGAACACATTCACCGCACCAGAAATGCCGCTCACTACTTTTAAGATGAAAAAGTGATATAAAAACTGGCCCTCTTGTCCAAAAAGAAAAAAAAAAACACCTAGGTTAGCAGTTTATACGGACAGGTTCTACTTGGAATAAAAAAAGGGTCCGCGACATCCTTCTCCCAACCAGGAGGACGCGCTTAGCAGGGATTGCTTGTGGGCGAGCTCGGAGGAAGCGTTAGGGAATCGCCGGCGTAATTTCGCGGGTGCATGCCTTTTCTCCTGCTGCTGCCTGAACTCGGGATACGTGCAAACAAACAGCACAGAAAAAAAAAATCTTCTTTATGAAACAGCTAAATGTTGGCTTTGGGTCGCAAACTAAATTGGATTTTAGACTGTAAAACAAGGTTGCCAAACGCAAGTCCCAAAAGATCATGCGTGATCGCCGAGAAACCGACAACCGCGTCTTTTTGTGTCTGAGCGGGGTTGCTCGCGAACCGCATTCGCAACCGCTTCGCAAACGCGGCTCAACCGCCAGTGTAAATGCGCCCCAACTCCGTCTTCCCATCTTACTCTGAGGCGGTTTTGCGAATGTCAGCGAAAAGCCTCGCCATATATGTAATTATCTCTAATCTCCCTCATTTCTCAATGTTAAAGGGAAATTCGCACACCAATCTACGACAGGTATATGTGTTTCGTAAGTTTGAGTTTCCATAGCGCTGTTGAAACGCTTGCATCACACACGTGGAAGCTCCATTTTAAAAAGATTTACACAGGGTGCAAGTTAGACGGGCAGGGGGTAGGCGAAAAAAAAAAGCTACTATTGCAAGATACGGTAAGAATTTTTTCGACCTGAAAACATCGCTCAGATGAAGGAAGAGCCAACAACAAAAACGCGATACCTGCTATTACTTGTCGACAGAAAATCATCCTTTTTTTCGTTTTATTTCTGTCTTTCTTTGTTTCCGCTTGTTTTTCTCTGGCTCTCGTATTCTTTCAATTTTATTTTTCTTATTATCTTGGAGTGCGTCCGAATGAGCGGGAAACAACCGGCAAGAGTAATTGCGGTTAAAAATGGGGATCCTCAAAACCGGTGGCTTACCAACGAGGTTCAGGAGGGGCCTCGATTTAATGAGTTTTACGGAAAGTCACGGTGGAGAAAATTTACCTAAGAATAAATTGGCTTCCATTCAAAATGAAGCGCAGCCCTAGCCCCCTAGGGTTGCGCGGTTGCAATGAAAAGTTCCACAGCTGCATGAGAAATGCAAGCGATGTAGGTTAGAGCGGGGTCTATCTACATCGAGCGAGGGACAGGCCTGTCGTTAAGATGTGCAGATACTTTAATATGTTATCTTACTTTTCTTGGTCCTTGTTCTGCAAATTATTTCCTCGTGATATTATATATTTTGATCAGTACACTCAAGTAAGAGCTTCAATAAGGCTTTTATCTGTTTTCTTTTTTTTTATTACGCAGTTTAACATTCTAAAATTTCAAAGCTTGAGCCCGTGTCATGAATAGAAATCAACATTTTGCGATTTTACCAATTTTATTACTGAAAAAAAAAACGTTTCAGCAAACTCAACGTACGTCTAGCCAAGATCTCAGCGACAGGTTAGCAATAAGCCTTCGAATGACTGCCTGTATACTTTGACTACGAATCGAACCCGCAATCTGCACTGTCTCCTTGACTGGCATTTCTTGCTAACGATACTCTGGCAGTTTCATAAATCATTGAATCTGTTATGCGAATGGAGCCCTTGTAAATAAGTACACAACAATTTACTACACCCGAATATTCAAAGGACGGGCATTTTGAAAGTTTACAATAGCAAATGGATGTAGCTATTTGACGCACGTGTGGAATTGTATTCATCCGAATAGCGCTATAAGGTAATCATACAATAACTTTAAATGAATAGACTTTTTTCATGTAGTTAGGCATTGAAAGGAGTAGTTTATTTAATTATTAAATATATGCAAGCATTCAAGGAAAAAGAAAACAAACCGCTTCACCTTGATCAGTGTTATCAGAAAGTCAGGTTCGCATTTTTCACATTAACGCTATATAAATAAACTAAAATAACGACGCACAATATAATGTGGTAAGCCTTCTCCAAAGGAGAAGTAAACGTCGGTAATTTGAATACGCGGTAAAATGTGCTTAAAAACTTGACGCCTGCATTGAGTGAGTTGAACTTTTAATTAAAGACCTAATTAAGTGATCCGATCTGCCTTGTAAATTTTTATGACTGTTTTTTTTTAATTTTTATTAACAAAGAATAAAGCGACATCGGTCTACATCTGAGCGCCGGGCCCAGCCGCACATGGTCGAAGAACGTGTGTGCTCAAGTTGATAGTTAGCGCCACAAAAGTGGGACTGCACAGAAGCGTTATTTTTTCAGGTCCCTACACTTTTTTCCAAATAATTTCCTAAATCCATCACCTATCGGTGCTCTGCCACCATACAAATCATCGTGGTGTGTCATATCATCAGAGCCTTGGGGCTACCTCACTGCAGCTGAGACCATGACCTACCAGGCCAAGGTAGGGCCCAGCGGTGTGGCACCACTAGCTCTTTGTCAAAGAACTCGGAACGCCCCTACAAGAACCCACGTCTTACTGTAAACGTCGAAAACAAGAAACGGGCAACGACAATGTTAGCGAATCGTCAGAGTCAACAGTCATCAGACGGACAACCTCCCTTAACAAGGCGACGATTTCGTGCTCGTTCTGCATCGGCAAAAGAGAACTACTGAGTTCAAGTACTCCTGGTCAAAAAAAGCGAAAATGAGAGGCTCCAACAGCATGTTATGTTTTGCGTCCGTGTAACAAAATCAATGCAACGGAAGGTGCAAAAGTTTTCCGTCACCGGTTTAGCACCCGTGGAGCTCTCGTCGTCGACGTAGTCAGTGAAGACGCAATGCGAAAACAACTACGTCTAAACAAACTCAGCGAAATTAAAGTAACGACATCTATACCAGGTACTTAGCTCCCTAACCATGGCTTTGTTAAAAGAGTTTTTTTGTTGGTATTCTGAAGCTCAACTGTTGGAGTGCCTTGCGCCACTATGTGTTATAGCAGTTAGGCGCTAACACTGGAGAAACCATCAACTTGGTGACGAAGCCAAACCAAGAGACAGGGTACCCCTCATTTTCAAGCCCAACACCCAGCGACCACCTGATGTACACCTCGGTGTTTCAACGCACGAAGTCTTCGATGTGCAGGACCCACCTCGGCGCTTCAAATCACAGGCACTTGGTCGATGTGGCAAAGTATTGTAAAGGCGAAACGAAACGCAAATCATGCGTAGAATCACATCTTGCCAATGTGTGACCCCACTCTAACAACCGAAAGTGCGCCAAATCTGGAAGGCCACATACCGCTGACTATGTAAAATGCGAGGTGCGTCTTGCTGCTCTTTCACGCACAAAGGCATTCTTTCGGGGTCTGAGACTGCCTCCACATGCAACGAATGTAAATCCACCTCCCAGTGCGAATTCTCAAGCTGCGGCGCAAGAAGCACCAGCGAGGGTCTCAGGTACACAGATGGACACCTTACAAAAGCGAAAGAACACCCAAAAACTCATACAAATTGCCAAACAAACTCATGAAGATGACAAGCAGACTTCGTGCATCCCTAACGTCAGCCTCAAAGAAAACCATTACGGCACCTGATCAAAGCATACCTTGTGCTTCTGATAAAAAATGTTTAGATGAAGCTCTCAAGTTGTCTTGTTGTTTTGTCAAAAGTGGCAAGTGAACTTTGTACGTTAAGGCATGCCTGCAAATTGCAATAACGCTAAAGAAGGTACCACTTTCTCCCCTACACTATCAACTCCAACGCTTTAGCAGCAGTCAGTGAATACAATTGTATCAAGGTGTTCCAATTACCTCCAACTTAAGCTGGACTTCTCACATTGGGCAGGGGATTGCCAACGCGTTTAGAGAACTGTGGTTGCAGCGAAGGACAATGATACACTGCACTCCTGAAACGAAGCTAACAGTTTATAAATCTCTAATCCGTCCTTTACAAGAATATCTTGACATCTTATGAGAGTCACATTCACAATCGCATATAAACCTGTTGGAGGGGGTTAAAAAAACCTTGAATTCATTTATAATTTGTAAGGTAAAGAATCACATGTTTGACCGTAGTATACTGCGTCTGGACTGCCTGAGTTGTCATGTCGACGGCACGTCAAGCGTGTAAAATTTTGGCATAGCATAATACATGACAAAGCTTGTTTAAAGTTTGAAGTCTACCTTCAGTATAACGTTATCCGTGACACAAGACAGAGCATGAGAAACTGATTCGTGAGTTTTGTTGCAGGAAAAACGTTTTAAAATATTCTTTTTTTTTTCGCGAGTGGAACGAGTTGGGGGCCCCTTAGCGTGACGACAATCGTCTCTTTTGCGAAATTTTCTAGTGCGATAAACCAGCTTTTCTTCATTAGGATGAACTCCAAGGACTAATCTGCTTACTCGTATCACTGGATGTTTATGTATGTTTACTATACTGGCCCATTTTATTGCTTTGCCTACACTAAACTCGCGGAATTAAAGTTATATCTTCGCCGTTCACCAATTCCTATCCTTGCGCTCTCTGAAGGTACAGACTACCATAAGGTCGTTCTATATTGGGGTAGAAGGCCTACGCTTGCCATACAATTCGTACTTTTTTCAGACGGCAGCGCTGCCTTTTACGTTCGTCGCGAGCTGCCGCAGTTTCAGATTTCAATCGAGGATCTTTGTACTGAAGATGAAGAATTTATTCAGTACTGGTAAGACGCAAAATGATCACTGTTATGACTCTTCACTTGACACCTGGCGGAAGTACAGATGTGTTTGATTTATTTGAAGACTGAGGCAAGCGTTATACGGAAAGCCTGATTGTCTGCGGCGACTTCAACGCTCACCACACCCTTAAGAACAATGTTACAATTGACCACCGAGGAAGACAGAAGAAGGATTGTTGGACTTTAGAGATTTTGTCGTAGACAACACAGGTTGTCCTACGTTTCTTTGACTGTCATTGCCACTTTCGGCAACAGACATCACTCTACATGACGTCACTATCACCATCACGTGGAAAGCAGCATCCAACACGATTGGAAGGGATCATATTTCCCTATGGATTAAAACTCCAGGCGCTCGTCTTTCACGGAAAAAAATGCATCATGCATTGGGACAAGTGAGTTTGTTTCCGATTCTTTAAATAATGAAACTATATGAGCTATCAAACACTCATTAAAGGTCTCCGGTAGTCCGGTTGCTAGAACATTTTCTTTCCGAATACTTAACATTACTGAAACTATTCGCTGCTCGCCGTCGGTTACAACAAAGCTGTCAACGAAACCTATCATGCGAAAAAAAAGACAATATCAACCATATCTTGCCTGTTATGAGGAGATACGCCAATCAGCTACTGGGGTCCCAGTGGAAAAGGTTTTCTAAAGAAATTAATATGCACACTTCGCTCGGAAAGCTAGGTAATGTAATCCGATGCATGGCCGATGACAGGCACGAAACCAGGCCTCTAGAAACTATTGCGCTTAGCCAGCAGAAAAGTCTACAAAAACTATATAAAATTTCGCTCTTACATGCGCTACCACAAATACTTTATCACCAGGGACCCTAATAGTGAACCAACGTTCTGATCCTTTTCATGACGACTTCACGGCAGTCGAACTTTCCGTGGCACCTCAGGAATGTCGTCGCCGCAGTGCGCCAGGCTCAGACGGAAGCCGCTACCGAGCAATAAAACATCTGCCCCCGGATGTTTTTTCTACACCCCTCAACTCTAGTCAGTGTGTTCGGCAGTGGAAAGGTAAAACTTCTTATACAATGTTTTGTTACTATATTTCGTCTCACCTTAGCATGGACTAAGCTCAGAGGTTGTGCAAACGCGACACGGTGCCCTTCACCTCGCGCCCCTAACACATAATGCCTAAACATAACGCCTACTTCGGGGGAGTCCCAACAGAGGCACACTAACGGCTAAAGTCCGCTTCGCCTGTGTATTTTCACTTACATCTTTAATGTACACGCACGTGGAGACCGCAGGTTCTACACGCTATATTATGCCGGAACACGCAGTTCCGAGTCCTTTTACTGAAGGTTTTATTCATTTCGATTTGACCCAGCCCGCAGAGAATAACAAAAACAAATATCTCGAATAACGAATACTGAGTTCCCTTTCTAATTTTTGTTCCGATCTTCCTTTGTTCCCTAACCATTTTCGTTGAATTCGAATATACTCTGAAGTTTTTTTTTTTCTTATCCACAATTGGTATTAAAGGAGAAGAACAAACAACCAAAGACTGTCAGTATTATCGTAGCGATCCGCTCATTTGCCATTGATACCTGAAAGATCACGTTTAAAGTGTGAATTTATTGTTTTTTCTCTCTTTTTAAAGGGATGTTTACTTAGCGTCGGTACGAATGGGGAAAGTAATCATCAAAGCTCATGCCCCGGGATGGGGACACTCAATTAACTGCGTTACTTACCGATTTTTTATTTTTTAGAGAATAACGCATAATGTTTGTTTTTTTGGGGAAGAGCTCGCCGTTGATTTCTCTAGAGACAGTCGCTGAGAGGACAAAATTAAATTTTCTTCTGGCAACGTACTGCTCTTATAAATATATACAAACTTATTTTTATATTCCTCACCATCGACGTTGTAGTCACTCGTTTCGTTGATTTTTAAGGTATACCTGGGCTTTTTTCGGTCTCCTCAAAAAAAAAAAAAAAAAAAAGGAGTTATAATTATTTTATTGCAAATAGTATATACCTTATGCTACAGCGCCTTTTCTGTCCTTATTGTTTTTGGTACTTTTTTTTAAGTTTGTCTATGTTTTTACGAATTGTGAACACGTTGTCCTCAAATTCTATGGGACATGTCTCTGCCTAGCTCTCGACTTTCTTTTTCCATTCAAAAGAAGGAGACCAAAGAAACCTCAGTTTAGAAAGACACATCTAGCAATCTGACACGACTTTAATAGTAGTTCGCCGGGGAGACTGATCGAAACATGAAGTTTTAATACTTCTTAAAACACTTAATATAAAGGGGAGTTTCTTTTTCTTTCCTATTCGCCATAGGGAGAGCAGAACCACAAACTTGCACTCAACCCGCGAGAGGAGATTGTGTTGTCGACCATCTTTACCGGGACAACTTGTCGTATCGGAACGAGATCTGCTGTCCTAGAAATCTATACTCCGTTTCACCTTGAGCTAGCAAAAGGCGAAGGCTGCGGTCCTAGCAAGCAGCGTTGGCGGTAACTCTTTACAAGTAACGGCGCTTCCGGTAACCCGTTACTTCTTTCGGTAGTGTTGTAAGGTACCCGTTACAATTTCAAAGCAGTAACGGATAACGTAGTTACGTTACTCGTAACCTCCTCCTAAAACCTGCAAAAGGTGCTTTCATATTTTTTCGTGTTTGTATACTTCGTTTCGGCTGAAATCCAGACACAGCCCACGCTACGAGCTGATGGTGCCGATCGGACAGCGTCAAAAGGACGCCTCTATGGTGTACGCCGTGTTTCTGTACGTGTTCTATCGTCGCTTTACCAATCATAAACAAAATACAGAGGATACTTAAAACTGCTTACGTGTAGGAATGCGAAAGCCTTCGTATACGTGGCGTATTCCTACTTATGAGTGGCGTATTATGGCGCGCGGGAGCAGCGCAATTCTGTGGGGTGCCGTTTTTTTTTTTTGTTTTTTTTTTTTTGGAACTATCCGGCGCGCCGGCCATGCCGCTGCCATTTTAAGAGCCGTTCCGTGGAGGAAATTTCTCTGCCGTTTTTCGCAGTTGTGAACAACGCCGCCTCCGCTCGATGGGGCAGTTAATGCTTTCGCAATAAAAAGTCCAGAGATTTTTTTTTTTTACACTGCTTGATTGGTCTCATTAGCTTGCAGCGTCCGATGCGTGTGAATTTAAGCTGAGACGAACTGTATGAGCCCAGACATTAATTATTGCACTCATTCTACATACCTTCAAAATTTTACTTGTCCTTCCCCCATGCAAAAAGTCACAATTTAGAAAACCCGACGGCTTCGGCCTTTGTCCCAGTGTCGAAAAACGCTGCCGCCAAAAAGAACAACAACCACGCCATTAGCGTCAATTCACAAATAAAAAGTACTGCAAAAGTTACGTGCGTTGCTTTTTATTTGCAATGGTAACGTTAACGCGTGCCTTTTATCTTCAGGTAACGTAGGTCGGTAACGCGTCCCTTTATTTTGCGAGTAAGGAGTAACGTATTTCGTTACTTTTTTTTTAACATGCATAGCACTGCTATCAAGCCATCAGAGCACGTGCCGGCGTATCATCGGACTCCACTCCTGGGACCCGTCATGTGCTTCCTCCCTTCGCTGTGATTGACTCCGGGGAACCATACCTTTCGCTGTTTCCAAAGTGCGGTATACTGTAATAAGTACAAAATGCGTCACTGGGGTGCATGACCTTACTGAGAAACGACCACGCTTCTTGCAGCGTCGGTGACTCGACACAGTCGGAACGGTTACGCACTCGGATATGCTTTTTGTCGTTGAAACCTACGGCATCTCCAAAAGCCAACCAAAATCTCAGAGTTCAAACGGGTCTGCAAGAACCCAGTCCCAATCTACGCGTGTCCCTAAATCGGAAACTCCAACCAATAAAATAAAATTTTAGAGCCAGGATTTGAAGTACTCACATGACACTGCACTACTTTTTTTTTTTTTTTGAGCCGTGAGTACAAGGTGGGCGTTTTCCGTGAACGTTCTTCGGAAAGCATTAATGCGTCGTTAAAACTCCCATCGTTAATTTATATCACTTTAATGTTTTATTTCTTGAAGCGAACATTTTGTTCTTATTTTCTAGGACCCGATATCTTCAAACTCGAAGAAGGCAACTACAATTGTTAAACTTTTCATGATGAATATTGCAATCAAACTATACCCTTACATCTAATAATCATAAGTACTTACACACAAAATTGAAGTGGCGCAGACATAGTACGGTCTTCAACAATATGAAAGACCTATTCGACGATGCAATATCAGGGGGCAGAGTAGTATTCGCTATGGCCAGGCCCATATTGTTTGGGGTAAGGAAATAAATAAACCTTCGTTCAATTGTCGTTCTTAAAATGAAGTGCCTGGGCCAACGTGCAATCACCGTATAAACTGTCTACTCAAATGAGTCGTTCATATTGCTGGAGGCTGTACATTAAAGCGCCAGAGCAATGCGGCCTCGCCTCGCGATCGAAACACCACTCTATAGCGATCGCGACCCGCATCTGTGAAGAGTACTTTAAAACAAACAAAACAAACGGAGAGGCTCTCGATACGTATTCAACTGCTAACACAGACGCCGTCGGTCTTATCAGCACCTTTTGCGTGCACCCCTTGGCGTTCCCCAACCTGAATCGCGGTACCAAAGGACGCAGAGTACGATCGACGGAGGGGGCTTGGGGTCGCTCTCATCGGATCGCAGTTTCCGTTCCCTGAGGCTTGGTCCCTCTTCGGACTTTCATTAGCGTAATGAAGGCGACGCATTAGCGGCGGGGCAGAGAGCGCGAGAGAGAAAGAAAAAGAGAGAGAGAGAGAGAGAAAGAGAAAGAGCCAGAGAGAAGGAAGGAGTGAAACAACGAGCGAGAGAGATATCGGGAAAAAACAGAGAGGGAATCAAAGAGCGAGAAATAGAGAGTGAAAGAGTGTATACCCTTTCTTTGTTTACGACCACAGATATCAGTTTCGGCAGTCCAATTAAGGGACGCTTCCGCGTCGGGCACCATGCAGATTCGTCAAATTTCCTTTCGCCCTCGACAGAAACCGCCACTGTTCTCTACCTACCTTCCCCTACCTCCCCGAGTCTCGTCCGCCTTTCCCCATTTGGCACGGTATTTTCCTCTTTCATTCCTATTCGGCAGTTTTCCCCCCTCAGGAGTTGACCTTCACCCACATTCCCGGCAAGTCTGCAACCTTTCGCGACCGCACTAACCTCCATCCTTTATATCTCGATTGTGTTCCTTGTCTCTTTGCATCTTCTGATTATGTATTCCCCGCTCTCTTTCTCGCTTTCTTCCTCTCTTTCTCTCTCTATTTTATTTCACTCTTTTCATTTTTTTCCGCTCCTCGCCAGAATTCGTCTTCCCCATTGATCCTTTTGTCCCTCCCGCCCCGCCCTCCTCTTTCCCGTCGTTTGGCCATAGGTGCCTGTGGCCTTGTTTGTCTCTTTTTTTTTCTTTGGTAGTCCCGATCCTTCATTTGTGGCAGACAATGCATTCAACCGTTCTTAACTTTATTTCAACCATGGCTGTCACTTCTTGCTTTGGTCTTCTTTGCGTGGCACATTTTCCCCTTACTTCTCTCCGCTGCTTTCTTCAAAATTTTCCTCAGCTTTCCTTAGCGTAGTTTTGTTTCTCAGATTCTTTTTTTTTTTTAATTTTTATGAAATTCTTAGTCTTAAAATTATTTCGCATTCTAAATCTCGACCCTCTCTCCTCCCCGAGAAAAAATAAGATCTATATACTGGCGTTTCGTTGCTTTCTCCTGAGTAAAATTATTATATATTTATCTTGATCATTTTTTATGATTTCTTTTTTTTTTTTGCTTTAAATTGTTTTATAACGTGCACGAAAATAAATCAAAAACAAAAAAGACGGCGCGTTGTACACAAATAATTTTGACCTTTTTTTTTTTTCTTTTTCTAGGCGCCGTGCGAACCTTTATATCTCTTTACGAGGGGCGTTCATAAAATCAGTATTATTGACAAGAGTGAATAGAGATTCAGCGACGAAACTCGGGTAAGAGTTCAGTCTTTAATATTCGCCGCCCAAAGTCACGCATTTTTGCCAGTAATGGACAACCTGGCGGATGCCATTGTTTTAGAAGTCCTGGTTTTGAGTGTTAAGGAGTCGTTCCACTTCAGCTACCACTCGGTAGTCGTCATTAAAATGCTTTCAGGTTCGTTTGGCCATACGGAAAAAGTTTGTGCTATTTAACAACAATGTCACAAACTGGAGTGAATTGTCCCCGAACACCGGCACCAGCTGGAAAACAATTTCCTTGACATTGGGGGAGAAAACGGGTTACTGCACGTGCTTCGACTTTTCCGATGGACGGGGCCATTTTAGTTTAGACGCCCTCGCGGCATTCCGCGGTATATATACTATTGGGCAGGGCACTAAACTATAGAGAGCGCTTTATCAGCCTTGTTGTCCACATAGCCCGGTGTTTGCTAACACAGCATAACAAAGAAATGGAACCTCGCCTAGCACGGTCTGAGCATGCCATCTTCGATTTCTCGGACCAAAAATACAAGAAAACGCTGTTTGTTGCCCCCACAGCTGAAGCGTACCGCTAAACTCGTGATTTTTTGATCCCCGCCCCAATAGCAAGCGATGTTTATACTGTGCCCAAACTAGGAGAATTAACGCGCGCTCGTTGTTAATGACACTTCTTTTCCCTTTTCTTTTATTTTTGTGCTGATAAAACCAACTTTGTTTACGCCCCGCGTACGTTCTAATTCTTAAGACTCTTCTTAACTCTTCTACCCTTAGAAAATATATTTATCCGCTTTCTACATGATTTCTATACCGTATAGTGCGTAGAGGCTTTAGATGTTGTAAACGACTTATTTTTCGCTGGCTTAAAATGTTTCGCGATTTAGGTCAAAGCTGAAGTTTTGGAATAATTCGCGGGTTGCAGTTTTCGTGACGCGGTGGGATCTCAATATAGATTCCAGTGTGTTTACATTTTACCGGAATTGTTCGGGGAACCTAGTTTTCGCGTATTGTAGGCGGTTCGTGAAATTCACGAAAAGTAGGTCTTTGCGAAAATTAAGTCGTTTAGAGCATTCTAAAAAAAATGTGCCAACTTTTCTATCCACCGTCTATAGCCGTTTGATCGCTTCTTCTCGTAAGCTTTCTATAGATCATGCTGTGTAGAGACTAAATAAAAATTGTAAAAAAAAACAAAAAAAAACCCAGAAACTTTGTTAATTTTTGTATTCTTTTTCTTAACAACAATTAGCCAGTTTTTCACGGAAAACGATTCTGTACGTTCCTTTCTTATAATAAAGACATACAAATTTCACGTACGCTTCACTTGCCGTGCGCACATACGCAGATAGCATGTACACACGCGCCACGAAAAACTAACAATACTAGTAATTCAGTAGCGTTGACTACTCCACCGCCATATATACCCCACACTTGAAAGGCAATCATTTGAAAGAGGAGCAAATTTATATGTAATCTATGATTTCATATAAATAATATGAAATCCAACTATGAAGCACTGCAAGTGGCCAGAATTATCTAATACAGCCGAAAAAGCAGCCCCAGAAGGTTCCAACTGCGTGTGATGTCGCCCATCCGCGCAGCACTCTATTATTTTATCAAGTCTGTAGGCTATAGAAATTTTATAGACACATCACGACAGAACGTATTCAGACGTGGTGATAGACATTCAGTAGAATTATGATTGTCTCCACTCTATAAACTTCGGTTTAAGGAAAGTGTAGAAAACCTATGGAAAACTGAGGATACGACATGGCTGGATAGGAAGTTGCAAAAGTCATTAACTTTGAATAGGATCTTTATAGACTGCTTGAAACATTTTTTTTTTCTAAGGTTAATAACAGCCCGGGCACATTATGCGCTTTGTGCATGGTAAACACAGGCACGGCTTGGATGAACATTACCGATATGAACCGCGCAGGAGGATGCACAGCTCTGTAATTTTGCAAATGTTTTCCGCAACAGCAAACGCATAAAACAAAAAATAAATGCACATTATTATCGCACGATGTACGTATCTACAGAGACATTGACGCAGGCACCTCAATTGATATTTCGGGAAAAATAAAGAGTGGTTACGTATACCCAAAAGATGATCAGCCGTCCAGTAGAAAAATTGTGGCTGCGTACAAAACATGACTCTTGGAATATGTTATGCAGTTTGAACATCAGATAACATTTAAAAATTGTTTGAGGAAGGTCAAAAAGTCAAACAACTTTTTTTTAGGGTCCTGGTTCGAAAGCATGTGATGTAGGGCTCGATTGAGCTTGTACATGGTTCATATTGAAGCATTCTTTGGGAAAAAGCGCTCGAGTTGTGAGTGTCGATGAACAATTCGCTTTCTCGAAAACCATGAATTTGTAAAATGGTAAAACTTGAAAAGGATCGACGGGGATAGGTTCAACAAACTTCCGCTTGAAGAAGTACGAAAAACCCGACGCGGAAAACTAAAGATAACTATGTAGAGTCGATGGTATTGTCCATAGTATTACCGGGTGTCCAGCAATCAGACAAAGAAACGTGTATTTTGTATAAAAAAAAAAAAAAAAAAAGCTATGCATCTCCAAACGCCGAGTCCCTGTCCGAAAGTGGAGCTATCGTTTGAACTAATAAGAGGCGAATGCTTCGAGATCTAGCGTTTTTTTAATCAAAATTTACAAGCGATTTATGAAAATGTTCGAAAAATGGCGGCGAACGGAGCCTGCGGATGCATGGAGATGAACTGATCCTGCTGCCGAAAAGGGGCCACATTTTCTCATCGAAAATTTAGAGAAATCGGTTTTATAACTTTTGAATTAGAAAACGAAAAGTTCAGAAACATTGGAATTCGGTCCCATGGGCTAGTGCTACAATCTTATGGAGAGAGCGTTTTTTGCAATGCCTAATTAAAAAGAAAAAAAAATTTTACGGACACGCAGTTGTGACTCTGTGGTACTAAATCATGTAAAAGAAACAAAAAATGCGAACGCTTCATAAGCCACCGCATCGGCGGTGTAGAAATTGTGTTCGGTATGAAAAGCAAGAGATTCAATTTTGTACAGCTTTCCGCAAAATCCCGTGTGCCAATCCCCAGCGCTGACTTACAAAGCATCTGGTGCACTGGCTGCTACAGCCTAAATAAATAAATAAAACATTTATTCGTTCCCCCTGATTTCTTTTTGATCAAGCTCGCTTTTTCACTCCTATGCGGTTTGTAGTTTATTCTTCGGTACATTCTCTCGCCATCATTCAATCAGACGAACCCGGCTCAAAAATATGAAGCACGCGTGAGGAGAAAGCGTTTTAGCTTTTTGTTACCGCCAGAACTTTCGTTTGTGATGAATTGTGCTCAGCGTTCCAACCAAGACATCTACATTCCTTTATTCTTTTTTTTTTTTTTTTGTTATTATTTACGTGGGTATCAAGATCGAGTATCGTGTATTACTCCCACGTATTGCAACCTATGTACTCCCTGAGACAGAGTTTTAAAGGGAACGACAGACCTCAGGGGTTTAAAAACACACTCTACGGTGGCGACCCAGCATGCAGAGACAGAGAGGGAAAACAAGGATAGACGGATAGAGTTAAAACTAAAGAAGTAGAGAGAATAAACAAAAGTATACACTGCCATTTAGAATTCCCAACGAGGCATATTATTTGTTCGTTCGGCGGAGGCTCAGATCTAAGGCTCTTAGTTCTTCTTCGTGTGACCCCGCCGCTCTGAGCTGGCTCCCAGCTTAGTAGTAAGAAGAGAACTGAAACCAACTTGAGTTGTTTCTTGGGGGTTCAGAAGAATCAAGAGCACACGCCGGAGACAAAAATAGTGTCTACTCGTGGTCTAAACTTCCGAAGACGTTTTGCCCCCAAAACGCTCTTCTTTATTTTTTTTTATATTCAACAAGTCCAATTTATATTAGTGTTGATTCTATAGTTACATCCCTGTTTCAGAGGTACGTTGAAGACATTCAGCACGAACGCCTTTGAAGAATCGCTAAATCGCCTGGTTATTTACACTTTGCTCGTGACCATTGGCGTGCTATGGTTCGCAGATTCATTAAAGGAGTCTTCTTTAAAGCCTTCAGCGTGTCCTTAAAACAGGAGTGCAATTGTTTCTCGGTCTCGGAATAAGCTTTCTTGCGACCCGAGAAGGGTAGTGCGGATGCAAACTTTATATACAAGGTGTCCCCCCGAAAAAAACTTACAGTTTTTTTTTTTCCCGCTAAAATAAATTGCCGAACACTCATTCTCCTCCCAAATGTAGCGCTAGAGGTTCGAACCAGGTGCCAAAGTTTCAGCACTCGCCTTTATCTTATTAAACAATTATGTGATTTTTGGAAATTTTCAATGGAAACATGGCAGCCGCCAGAGCCCTCGAATACATGGGGCTCTGTGTCACCAGCTGCCTAACACGGGCAAAAATGAGCCCTAATTTCCCATTGCAAATTATACAAAAAAAAAAAATCACCTATACCTTTTGCATGAAATAACGGCAAATGCTGAAATATTTGGCATATGTCTCAGACTTTTAGCACTTTTGGGAGGAGAATGAGTGGTCGGCGGCGCATAGCTTATTTTTTTTAGATTAGAAAAACAAAAGAACACTAATTTTGTGTTTCGCTACACTAACTCTATACTATGATTTTTAGAATTCTGACGCTCAGCTACTTGAAGATGGCCATCAAGAATCAAAAATCAAGAAACGGCTTTATTTGGTACCTAGGAACGACCTTTCGGTCTTAGTACAAGCTCACCCAAACCCATTCTATACCTAACACAAATGAGATGGAAATTGCATAACCCAATAAACAATTAGGTCAAAAAATAAGAATTTTTACAATGACGTAAAGCTGCACACCGGCAATACAATCAGTGAAGAGATATGTGCCTCAAAAGACAGCGACACTTTCATATTTAGAAGAAATAAGATCAGCATCAACGACAAACGACCACGAAAGTATTATCTTATAATTATTATTATTATTATCTGATTGTTATTAATATTATTATTATTATTATTATTATTGGGTCTGTCCTTGTGCTACTGCTTCATATAGTATTCATTTTGAGTGCGTCTCAAACTTTTTACATTATTGCAATTCCTTTTCATTGTCAACAAGACCTAGAAATTGTATTTTGTTATCATTCAGCTCGGTGTATGTCGTGTATGGTTATATTCAGTTTCTGTATAGTGCATTGATCTTCTGTATTTTTGTGTTTTATGTATTCATTTCCATTCAGTGTGCCAGTACCAAGACCGAAAGGTTGTTCCTGGGCACTATAATAAACATTGACTGATTGATTGATTGATGGAGTATTATTATACACCTTATTTCCATCGATTATGATGGGAGGCCTTAAAGGACGAAATTCTTGTTCTGAAGATGTGCAGTATTCGGAACTCGATCTGAAAAAGCGGCCTGCCAACCTCTCTTTTTGAGTCCTTTTAAGGCCCGATGATCACCAGTAAAATCCAATTTCACTCTAAAATGCACCCCGGAGCAGCGTTAGGGGGCACAGGTATAAACTTCATTCTTGTTCAAATTGGAAATACAATAACAGAGTCCACATTTCTAGGGGAATACATACATACATACATATTATATATATACATATATATATATATATATATATATATATATATATATATATATATATATATATATATATATATATATATATATATATATATATATATATATATATATATGTATGTATATATATATATATATATATATATATATAACGAACGTGGAGGAAATCCAGGAAAGGCCCCTCCTGAAACTCCTCAACCTGCGTTATATATATATAGCGCAGCTTGGGGCTCAAGGACAAGACTAAATAGTGTGACAAAAATCATACTAGAAATTTCAACCGAAAGATAATAAGTTCCTACGGGCGCATCCAAGCAAAACATATGTTTGAAAAAGTATGAGAATACGCTTCCTCACAGTGTATGTAGAAACACCCTAATTTAATAAGAGCGTAAACCGAAAGACGAGGTGCAAAAATGGTTCACTTCGAAAATTGTGCAACGTGGCGGTGACAATGCAAACCCAAAGAACGAGGATCAAACGCGTATACTGTCAAAGTCGCGAATATCTCAGTGATTCTCCCTCCATAAATCCTTTGCAAAAAATAAACTCCCAATATTTTAAATTTTTTTAGGGACGCGTGAACAATATACATAAAAGCTGGAACAACTAAAAGACTTTGACACAATCTCCAAAATTCACAAGTGAACACCAAGCCACAGAGCGTACAAAGGCATCAGGTTACAAACATAATATACCTCCACTTTCCTCTCGTATACGGGACTAAATTGCAAAAACTCAAGGGGAAAAAAAACGGTTGCGGACAAATTAACAAAATCGACGAACCTTTTACTTTTTCTTTTTTTTTTTTTTGGGGGGGGGGGAACTAATGTAGTTTAAAAAATCAAGCTAGAGTATAAAACTTGAGGCAGCCGACGGGTTCTCCTTTGAGAACGATGAGGGGTGGGTGCGGAAGTGGTCGTTCTGTTACCATTTCAAGCGTCATCACTCACGGCTCTTTACAACAAGAAAGGCGCCAACGGGCTGCCGCTCCATGTCGGCCTCGATATCGGCGTCAATGCAATAACATCGTTAGTCCGGTTTCATTCAACGATTATCTCTTCGCCCCTTTTTCCACTCTCCTTTCGCCTCTCATATTTTTTCTACCAATAGACCATGCCTCCACCAGTCTTCTATCGCTCCACCTTTCTTTCTTTTGCAGTTTTCTTTTTTATTCCCTCGAAAGTTGCGCCGTCTTGCAGTTAATTTTATTTCCTTCGATGTAAATGCGATGGAAACGCCGGTTCTTAGCGAATGAAGCCGTCTGGCCCCGTCACTCTGCCTTTTTCTGACTTTCCTTTTCAGATCTGACGGGCGTGATTGTAATTAATGGAAGTCGCCTGTCGGATCCCTCGCTGTCGTTGACAAATTACACCATCTCATTTTCAGAAAGTGCTCACCGGTGTATCGTGCTGCCGACGAGCGATCTAAACGCTAGCATTTGGGGACCAAGAGCACAATATGTAAAAGAATGGCGTCAAATTTTGCTTTTGCATATCCCATCCATAGCTGGAATTCACTCGCTCTAAAATACCGAGCGCTATATGACTACCCCATAGTTAGCCGAATGCTTTTCATCATATACTCGTCCAAATAATAAATTGGAATAAAATTAAACCCTGGATATCATCTTCATCTCCTCTCGGTGTCCTGCCAGAGGTAGAAAGCACGCCTAAGAAATGCCTAATTCGACCAACGTTTGGCAATCCTAAAAGACTCTGTTCTACTCTGACGTTGAACACAGCGAACGTTGCCTAGCGCGCAAAGTGAGCCTTTGATTGACCGGCGAGCAAGAAATTACACGTGTACACTTACGACTGCTTACGTGTAGGCACTGTTGTACGAAACGGCTTGAGCATACGGCTGAGCGGCGCGTGCCACGCAATCGCATTTTTATGGCTATTTACTTCAATTTGTTGCTCAAGGGGACAATTAAAGGTGCTGTGCAACGATATTCAATTGGAATGTTTTTCTCTCTACACGAGCTTACCGGCACACCTGGGACTCAAGGATACTCACACGCAACGTCATTGGCCAAGAAACTCCTTTGTTGCGGTGTAATTTCAAGGACAAAAACGATCATTTTCATTCAATCTCTCCTTTGCAAAATTTGATGACGTAACTCGGGGATCGCAGTACACCCAAGTGACGATATTTGAATGCGGTTCATAGATTGGACCCGAGCATTGCGTGGGCACTCGACTTGGGCTCGTGACAATTGCTAGCTCGAGAAGCATTCGGGTTGTGACCCGTGTCCAATCGCTGCAACGACGACAACAGCCGAACCATAACAATGTCTGGAACTCAGCGCGTGTCCTGCGCTTTGCCAACCCCAGCGCGTGGCTATGATCAACACTGGCGGCATATAATCGGCTCCAGATCACGTGGCCGCTTGTTCTGGCTGCGAGTTGAGGGGGTGAACGCTGCTCGTTTTTCTGAATTTTTTTCTGGGACTTCTATTGCGTGGGGTGAAAAACGAACGCGTGTTTCATAGGTCATTAACTTTAGGGATCCGTTTTAAGCGGTATTTGTGCACAGTACAAAAATTGTTGCACAGCTCCTTAAGCCTCTCGTCTTAAAACTCGATGTCTACGACCAATCAGTAGCTGTGTGAGCTGCGCTACTCCACGTTTGCTACGCTCGACGTCGTAGTATAACAGAGCATTAAGGGTTTGCTCCGAGGAGCTAGTTAGGCTCAAACTACTTTTCTTAACCTTAACACGTCACATAAGTTCCTAATCTGTTTATTTTTTTTTTATCTTTTGGTTTGTCGCAGAATTGCCAAATAGAAGAAGATATGAGTGCAAAATGCCACGTGGCAACCAAATAAGAAGCACGGAAGCCTAATTCTGGCATTTGCTCGGTAACTGTGGCACAGAGAAGCCAGGTGGCAACCCAACAACGAGACAGGGAAGCCCAACTATGGAACTTGTTCGACAATTTAAGGACAAAATGCCAGACACTGGTTCAAAAATAAGAAGCTTGATTATACCTTGGCTTCTTTGGGCTTTCAGGACATAAATCGCTGGGAAAAAATAAATGTCGTTAACCTTTTAAGTCCTATAATGCATAAACTGCAGCATTTAAGGAGCAGTCGTCTCCATTTGTTTAAAAGACGATATGCACAATTATGCAGTCTAGGAGACATAGGTCACGTGGCTTCAATATCTATATATATATATATATCAGGGTGTCGAACCGGAACCGAACCGAACCGAAAACCGGAACCGAACCAGTATTTTTTCTGGAACTGAACCCGAACCCGAACCGTTATATTGTTATCGCGATGAACCCGAACCGGAACTGAACCGGAAAAAAAATAACGGTTATACCAGCTCATGTCAAAACGGTTCAGCCACGCGCTGTTGACAATGAATGTGCTATCAATGCCATTTGTTCTTTAAGTGCCGTCAACTGACACACACCTCGCTTACATATTTTTCTTCTCCACTCAGTCTTAGGAATATAAACGCTGCATCCATGAATCTTGACAAACGCTGCATCCATGAATCTTGACATAGGAACCAGTATTGCGCTGGTCGCGGCTTGCACGGAAAAAAAAGAATTAAAAAGCTGTGCAAAAAAAAATAAAAAAAATCGCGTCACAGGATTTCATTTTCCTACAATCTCGTAAATCCTGAATGCTGCTGTGTGCTCATTTCATAACACGTTTCTAGAACGTGATGTTGCAATTTTTTTATTTTTTTTTATTTTGATGTTGTTTTGATTTTGTTATTTTGATGTTGCAATTTGTCATTTATAATTTCCGAACCGGTTCGCGGATCGAAATAATCGAACCGGAACTGAACCGGAACAAAATAAATTTACCTGAACCTGAACCGTAACCGAACCCGTATTTTTTTTTGGTTCGACACACTGATATATAGATATATATATATATATATATATATACAGGGTGTCACAAACAAAATTTACACGTTCTTTTTTACCGCAAAAATAAACTAAGCATCGCCGAATGCTCATTCTCCGCCCAAAGGTACCGCTAGAGGTCACAACCAGATGCCAAAGTTTCAGCCCGATCCGATAACTTAATCAAAAGTTATAGCTAATTTTCTGAAAATTTCCATGGGAAAATGGCGGCCGACGTCGTTTTCGAATACATGCCGAAAACGGGCGAAAATGGGCTCCATTTTCCCATTGAAATCTTCAGAAAATCACTTATAACTTTTGAATAAGGTATCGGATCGGGCTGAAACTTTGGCATCTGGTTGTGACCTCTAGCGCTACCTTTCGGCAAAGAATGAGTGTTCGGAAGTGCCTAGTTTAATTTTGCGGTGAAAAAGCCCTGTAAATTTTTCTTGACACCCCGTATATAGGTCATGTGACGTCAGGTTACGTGATACAACGGGGGCATAGCGGGGAAACTTAATTTTGCGTATAGGTTTCGTGACCAAGTCGCACGTCATGTATTGCCCCGCCAAATTTAATGGGGAAATTGAAGTTTCAATAAGTCACGTGACATTAGATCACGTGACGTCAATTTTCTCGGTATGTTTAGAGGAGAAGCTGAATAGAGGTATAGGTCTCCTAACGTCAAGTCACGTGACATTAATTGACCCGCTAAATTTAGCGGGGAAACTGAATTGGTGTTAGGTTATGTGACATCAATTTCCCCGCTAAATTTAGCGGAAAATGCACGGACGGACTTGGTGCGCGCTGACGGACGAACAAAATTTTGGAATTGGGGGTTCCGTTAAAAAGTATTTCACGTTTTTAAACAAATTTTGGCCCATAGAACTGCGCTACTCTGGCCCACATTCGAAGTTAACTTTTCTGCCCCCAGTTGTCAAGGTTAAACTCAGGGACACTTTTTTTTTTTTTTTTTTTTTTTTTTTTTTGTGGCCGTGCAGTGAAGGGTATTGGAGCGCCTGCTTGAGTGGCCACCAAAGCTGTGCACGTCCGCTCCTCCTGTCTTCGAAAATACCACAAGGGGCAGTTGGTCACCTAGGATAGCGTAGTTTCCACAGGTTTTTTTTTTATTTTTTCTATGTGAGGTGGGTCCTGGCGGTGAACCTGGAGGCTTTAGGACGAGACGACATCCTGAATTCAGTACATCCAAGCTTCTTTCGAGTACAATACGACGGGCGAATGCTGCAAAACATAGTCAGTCTTTTTTTTTTTGCTTAATTTTTTAATGTGGTAGTGTACGCTTTGATTGACGAAATAGTGCATTGGAAATCATGTTTATGGCACCCCTGCTCCTATCTGATATTTCTTTCACATCGCCCCGATCAATATGAATGTAGTAAAATTTAAACCATCATTTCATGATCCCTTTCGACATTTATCTATCTCCCTCTTCCTTTTTGCCTCTTTCGGAAATTGATTCTTAATATTCGAAAATAAAATGAGACGCATTAATTCTTTGCAGCCTCCAAAACATATTCGTTTGCGGTAATATTATTCTAAATTATGAAATCGCCACTTAGCTAGAAATTCTCAATTTTCAGGTCATCTCTCAGCCAAGGTAAAAATTTCAAAATCAATTTTTTTTGTGGGCACTGTAGGAATTGAACTGTGAACATTGTAGGAACTGTACGTTAGAAACGAAGAGCCGTATATGCCACAGCCTTTCTACGCCTGACACAGTTAACTAGTTTATTTATTGTTCTCTAATGTTACTCGTGACACTGCACTTTTTATTTTAGTTCGCTATTTTTATGTGCATTGTGAAGGCGGGTTCAGACATTTGCGTCGGTTCCGTTTACATATCGGGAACACCGTTAGCCAGGACAGATTAACGGATCTACTTCTTGCTTGTCGCGTTGTGTCGCAAACACTCGTCCTGGTGACTTTGTGTTTCTGTCGCCAATGTAAATCTTCGAACCGGATTTCGTTCGCTCCGAACGCAACCAACGCAACTGGCTGCATAAGTCACTTTACTCCTGAAACCTTGCGCGGGGACCTGAGTGGCCAAATGGTTTTTTCCATCGGTGTCTGCCAACCAAATTAGTTCACTGTAACATGAATGCTCTGAAAGTCAAACATATCTGAGCAGTCGTGCTTGGTGACAAAAGATACATCATGCGCACTCGTGCATAATTCTGGTAACATCATTGCACGCCTAATTGCTTAAAATTAATTGCCAAAAGAAAAAAAAAAAGTGTTTCCCGATTGACTTGGCGACTCCGATACGCACGTCTTAAAAGGCAAAAAAAACAATAAGAAATACAAAAAGTTAATTGTGTTGTGTGTTGCTTAGATGGGGGGAAATTAGCCATCCACGATGGGTATCTGGTGTCATCACTATAAATAAAATATTAAGAGCCTGTGCAGTACAACTGGGGCAAGGCTGGGTGTCTTTGACGTGTATCACGCAGTGGGGCTACACGTCCGCACGCCGGTACGACGTTCATCCAGGTCGAAACGGGCAGGGATGGGGGTTGTAGCCAGGATGGAAACCATAGACAGACAAGCAGCAACAAACAAAATACTTCGGAAAGTATTTCTAGGCATGGTGCTTCCGGCGATCTATACCTTGCGTTATTACTTGTACCTCTACTCTGTTTTCAGCGACCGTGAAGCATCAATCCAAAACCCCGTCCACATAAAATATCGACAGATGCTTTTTTGTGAGACAGTATAGTGGCAGACACAACAACAAACATACGAAGAAAATAAAAAAGAGAACGCGGCGTCCTTGCTCTTAGGTCGACCGTGAACGACAAAACTGAAATTTCCTTCCTTCGCAACCGTTTCGTGCTTATGTTTATTTGCAACGCCAGCAAACGACGCCGATGTGATCTTCCTTCTATTTCTCAGGCTAAAACTTTTTTTTTCTTGTCTTTCTTTAATCTGTTGTTTACAATATCTTTCACGAACATCCGGTATTGCTTTGTGCTGCGTTTGCTCCATTTGGGAACAGCGCGTCCACTTAATTTGACCCGGCTGCAAGAAAAAAAAAAAGTCGGCAAATTCGCGTTTGCTTAATTTGTTTTTTACCGTTTCTTTTATATATATATATATATATATAAAAGAAACGCACAAGATTACCAATACCAAAAGAAAAGCAGACAACAATGATATATCTATATATATATATATATGCATGTTGTCTGCTTTTCTTTTGGTATTGGTAATCTTGTGCGCTTAATAAATTTTATTTAGAGGTTGTATATAAATAATATAACCATCGTGAGCTTTTGTTGCTAATTAAGAAAGAAAGAAAAAAGCCAGTAACTTGGATATCGCAAATTCCACCTATCTGTTGTTGTTTTTGTGTTTTTTTTTTCGTTGCTTTTTTTTAAATATGCGTGAACATGAGTGCTGAACACTTTAGAATAGTTCCTACCCCACATCAAGTCTTTCTTTTTTTTGTCGTGTAGCTAAACGTCATATACCGACGCCAAATAACGTAAGGGAATTAAATTTTTGTCAAAATTGATAGCCGATTTCTTTTAACAAGACTCGATTTTATGTTTTTTTACCTCGTAACTCCCAATACTTTATACGACAGTACAGCCAATTCTTTATTAGTAATGTGAAATACAAAAAAAAAAAGAGAATACTTTGACGAACCTCTTTGCGCCAAACTGAAAATATTCTTAAGCCAAACATCACTCTAATATAATGACCAGAGGGCAGAAATATTACTATTGCGCTCGTTAAAAAACTGAGTGACACAGAATGAGCTATTTACTTTTCACTAAGGCATTATATTTTTTATTAAAACAATAGTTTAAAGTTTCTTCTTTTTTTTTTTTTTTTTCTAGCGATATTTATGGTTTTGCGGCCTTTTACATCATATCGAGTTGGGCGCACAATCTCTTCGAGATAAAGATTGAGGCAGCGCGGCGAAAACCAGGGTTGCTTATCAAGCGTCGTCTTTCTGTGCACTGGGCGATTCGCTTGTATCCTCAATGCGAAAGGAGAGTGGGAAAATCCCTCGGGCTATAGATGCCCACAGTGTCTGCAAACAAGCGCTGCGGTGTGTGTTCAGGTGCTACGGCAATGCGGGCATAGCGTTTCAGAACAGCGCGGCTATACTCCGAATGTTCAGCACACACTCTAGGGCCGTGGTTTTTTTTTATCTCTCCATTCTCGTTTGATAGTAACTAAATATGTAAACAGATAAAGTGACTTCACACAACAGGCTCGATATACTCCCAGTGATATCACTCGGTATCAAGAAAAAGCGTTGTCAAGTGTGGGCCGTGGAGTGCTCGCTCGCCATAGCTTTGGTAGGGGTTTGCGCATAGTGGTTCCAATCGATTGTTGATTTGATAAAGTGAAGAATTTGTTCCTATTTTTTGGGACCGGCTCCTTTCGAGTCCCCTAGCCCTGCCTCTTCTTTCCTCACGTCGGAAAATATCTCGTCTATGCCTCTTCCATAAGATTTATCATTCCAACCGCTTTACTGAAAAACAAACTATTCATTAGCGCCCCCTTCATTTCTCCCCGCATTGATCACAAACTTAAAGTTGGCATACCTCATTGCGAAACTTCAGCTTACATCACCTCTTTCATCCCTAGAACGTCATCTAAATGGAACCACCTTCCCGCATCATTAGTAACTATCCCATCGATAGATTTATTTAGAAAAGCTCTAACTACTCACTTTTGCTAGGATTATGCCGTACTAACATTTATAACCTAGTTGCCTTGTTTTTTTTTTTTATTTTTAGGCAGAGCCAATATTTTATGTCCACCCCCTCCGTAATGCCCCTGGGCCTTGAGGGTATTGAAATGAATAAATAAATAAATAAAAAGATAGAAAATTGATGTCTAAAGTGCAGTTAAGAATTATGTACATATTAATTAATGCACTGATTTATACACATACACCTAGCAATCAAAAGAACCCAAAGAATGAACGATTACCTTATAAAATTATATGTAAAATAAGTCACAGAAATAAAACTGGTGGTATACAAGAGCGAATAAACATCGTGCTGAATGTTGAGGAACAAAAATCCCTTACTTTCATCCTCATTATATCACTTATTTAGAACACTGTATCACTGATAGCTTTCACGGCGCAAAGGAAAGCAACGGTGTGTCGTCTCTCTTTAAAGCGTTGACGGTATAGAAATAACGCTGTGCTACTCGGCTCGAGGCGACATTCACACACACTTGATGTCCTTCCTAGAAGCTCGAGCTCAGGGCATCGGCAGCGGTTTGCACGGCCGCGTACATGCAGAGGTGGCGTTCGAGTTGTTACGCCGCGCAAACCCCCACCGCTCACGCTGTCTTCCTCGAATCAGCTGTCCTCGTACACATTCTTATTTCCCCGTTCCAAAATGCAAAGCAGGTCCGGCTACCAAGCGGAGCCCTCTGCTTTACGTTAACTAGCGTGCTACTGACAACGCTTGGATGATAAAGTTAAACTGCACGCAGTACGCATGCTTTCAGGGTTCTTGGAAGTCATTCGGAAGTGCATCAGCCCAGTGATCTTCGATCTCCGATCAAGTGCCGATTGGCTGATGGGCCGATGGATGGTCAGGAGAGTACTGCCCGTCCTCTGCCAAGGACCAAGTCCCGGAGTCGGCCGTTACATTCTGAGCAGTCATTTGTCAGAAAGGAAAAGACGGCACAAAGGACCCCTACCAGAAATGGGTCATTTACCTGTGTGCTGCCTGGGAAGGGAAGGCTGTATCGACTCTCTGCTTTAGCTCGGGCTTGGCAAACTTAATGGAAAACCTTGTTCCACAACACGGCCCTTCGATTTCCTTGTTTTAGCGCTGGTGGAATGACCTCCCGCATTGCTCTCTATCCCGATGGAAACGAACAATCTCAGAGTGGCAACGGCATTTGGAATAGACAATTCTGACACTAAATAAGCTAAACTTCAGAGTAACGACACTTACCCTTCTTGGGGCTTAAAATCATGGTTGCCAGTTATCTGAAGCGTTATCTGAACCCACAGGAAACGCTTTTCCGTCCTCCACAAATGTTTACAAGGTTCGCGACAAAGCAAAGCAGTATTACATGAGCTTCCTGACACCAAATCTGATGCTGAGGAAGTCGCACTTTTGAAATATCACGACCAGCAGTCGCGTCTGCTCTGTACATGCACCAAGATGGCGGCGCCCACAACAATATAGTGGAATAGACGGCCGATACTCTACGCGTAGCTCATCTAGTAGCTCTAGTCTTACCGAGATACCGCGTCGCTCACCCTGATACCTGCCGCTCACCCTGCCGCTCCCGCTCACGAGCGGGAGCAGCAGAAGTCACGAGAAGCGCAAGAACGCGCATTTCGTCTCGAAATTTTGGCAACGACGTCGCCATAATAAGAACATCACCGAGTAACAAATAAAAAAAAAGAAAAAAGAAGCGTTATGAGCAAAGCAGAGACGGCAGAGGCAAACCTCGGCAGACCTTATCTTAGTGACTGAGAAGATAAGAATGACCGGGAGGACTTTCAGTTGTCAGAGCCTTAGCGTAAGCTTGCTGCCTCAGAAAGAACTTGGACGTTTTGGGAGCTCCGAGCGTGCATGTGCAGTCAAAGCACAGAATGCAACGAGCGCGTGCTGGAGGCCCTGCATCCGATGGCCGATCTCGTCTTGTCAGTAATTATAATAAAATGCAGATTAAAGAAAAAAATATGGGGTGCGCGAATGAGCCGCCAGACGATAAGCGTATAAATGAAAAATCGACTGTGAACTGATGAAGAGCCGGTTTTCGTTTAATGTTACATCAAAACAAAACGTAATTGCAATAGAGGACCGACAGGCCCCGGCTAGTTAAATTCTAGCAAGAACGGTTTGGATTTGGGCTAGTTGGTTGAACTTGTTTAGGAACTAAAAGCGCTAAAAACGTCTGACGTTTTTAGCGCTTTTAACCCCTAAACATCTAGCAAGAACCGCCAATGACTGTCGATAGAGAGCGTCTTAACGAAGTTTGCATGTACAATCTGCGGTAATATGAGCTGGCCCAGACTGGTGCTATCTGAAGGAGCAAAATGGAGTATGTTGTGCCCACGGCACATGCCAACCCATTTAAACTTTTTTTAACTGTTTACCGTCCCATCCAATCCCCCCCCCCCCCCCTTTCTTAGGCAAAAACGCCGCTGGGCCAGCTCAGATTGCCGCACCCTATATCAGAACAGCGACTCAGCCGCCGACGCTGGGTCCAACGTTATGGAGCAAGCTCAGTTTCGCAGCTCCCTATTCTCGCCTGCACAGGCGGGTGGCCCAGGTGGCGGTCACAAGAACTAGCGGCGCTGCAGTCGGATGTTGCTTCCCTTTTTCGCGCGTTGTCTGCTACCACTGCGTTGAGAGCTTCCTTTTCCTTTTCTTTTCTTCCTTTTTTTTTTTTACTTCCATGTGTATAATAGCAAAAAAAAAACACGATGAAGATGAAGTGCAATACACCACAGAAATCAGAGTCAGCGCATTGTGAGTGTTCTTTCTTTGAGTGTTTGAAATTTATGTTTGTGTTCGTCTGTTTTCTTGCGCTGTGGAGTGTTAGTATGAATCAACAACTCGCCCAAGCTCAAGTATTGCTATTCAAACTTGGCGGGCTAGACAATCCGGAAGCAAGACTCGACTGCAGCGCTGCTAGTTCTCGTGACCGCCACTGAGCCCATGTCGCAGGCGGAGCTGTGAAACTGAGTTTGCTCAAGTAACGTTGGCTGGGATCAACACTTAACTCTTGTTAAAGCCGCGCATCCAGCGTCGAACTTGCGAAGTTTAGCTGTAGAACAGTTACTCTGTGCTTCTCCTAATGAAGTGTCAAGAAGCAGCGGTCGAAAATGGTCATTAACGGATAAGCGTATACCTACGCATAAAGGTATTAGGTACGTGCGCGACCACAAGCGTCGCTGCGGTCGACACTCGCGACTGGCAAAACGCTGAGTATGACATCTTCATTCGGATTAATTTCTCTTTCATCGATAGAAATTAGCGTGATGCCAGAGTGTCAACTGGGACGATGTTGGTTCAAGAATGCGATGACACCAAGCTTACATTGCTATTTTAAACACACCATCGAACTTGTAGCTGTGAACCGATGATAAATAGGCAAGATTATGCAACTTGTGACATCAGCCCGAGGTAAATTCTGGTCGTGACGTCACGGACGGAAACCATAAAAGGGCGCCACCGAGACATCTGGGCGCTAATAGCGTACGGAAAATATTCTGACAGTAAAAAGAAATGGCAGCAATGCAGCATTTATGTCGCTCGTGCCTCTTTTCGTCCACTTTCCATCTTGTGTTTTGCGTGTAAGGAGGGAAGAAACTACAATTCGATGGCCTTATGACGCAAACTTCAGTTTGTATTTTTTTTGTATTTTTTGTAATCTATCTGGCTTGTGCTTTATGCATTTCTTCTTGCGTTTCAGTTGTTTATCCAAGCAGGACGGCGGGAATTCAGCTGGCTGATCTATAATGATTGATAAGTGATGCAATACACCGAAGCAGTGGTGTCGTGTTTTGTTGCATTCCCCTTGCAGGAAGAAAGGTACGCGCACTCCTGCAATCCAAAATCTTAGTTCGAAGAACATATTACTGTGTATTTCACACGAGGTGCCAACGCGTGGAGAATCCAAGCGACGACGTGATGCTAGACATACCCTTTGTCATTTTGTTTTTTTCTCTCGATGTCTCTTCATTCTGTGTTTCCTTCCCATTGGTTTCCTTCAGCCGCTCCGTCCACCCCGCTTCCCCGCCATCACTTACCTGTAAGGAAGAAAAGAAGAAAGACAGTGAGTAAAAATCATCGCATGGTTTCTTAAACACGAACTAAATACACACAAACCATTTTCGCGTTGATGTAATCTGCAATATAAACCGAAGTGCGCAAAGTTTTGTAAAGAGGATTACTTAGTGTCAACTTTTGTCTTTTTAGACGTTTTCAAGCCTAGTATAGTTTCCGCGGTGCTGTCAAAAAAAGCTCCTTGCGCGAGCGCGTGGTTCTAGTTTGGCGTCTCATTCGCAAGAAAGCGCACGCAAATGAGATGCAAGACGAAGCCACGCGCCACTACCTCAGAGTCAAATCAACTTCCGGCTGTATAAAAAAGATGAAGAGTTCAAATCGCTTTTGCTTTTTATGTATATTTTTTTTTTAGCGTAGATATATTCCAGGCATGCTATTCAAATTACGAGGGCGACGTCTCAGAACACTGCCACCCTTATTAATTTGAGACAACCAATTTAAAATTTAAGCTACAGGCAGATTAACTAATGGAATTCACGAGGAATGAAATTTAGACGTACAAATTAACCAATGAGAAACAATTTATACTTCTATCATACTAGAAATTCAAAAACCTTCTAAACAAAGTACTTAAAAACAAATTGACGAACCAGCGTACGCCAAGTGGCAGGCGCAGAGGGGAGATCGCAAGTTGATGGCGCTTAAAGGGCTACTCCACCGAATTTTTCATTGTCTCCGATTTGCTTGAAATTTTGCTAAACTAACCAACAAACATCGCAAAAATAGTATCCCAAATATTAGGTCAAAATATTGTTTTTTCGCGAAGTTATTGAATTTACAGTTTTGGTCCTCACCGTGTTTTTCAAGCTCGAAGTCTCTACTGGCAACAATGAAAAAGTGACGTCAGTGGAAGGCAGGGGTTCACTCTTTGGGCTGTAGATTTTGTTTTAAACTGATTCGAAGCAGTTTCATAGTGTCAAATGAATGCTTGGGAAGCTCGCTGCAGTACCCGCGCTCCAGCACGGAACAAATGATTGGCATATTCTATTTTTTGGATGCTTGCTCGACTGGCAAGCCTGCCTGCCACTGACGTCACGGCCCTGAAAAGCGCGCGTATATTTGAATGTTGGTTTTTGCATCATTTTCATTTGCCGATTTCGCAATAACTATTATGAATTTCGCGATTCTAAATAGCATACCGGAGAGAGTAAAGGCCGGGGAGTCAGAAAATACAGTTAGTTGAGGTAGCTCAAAAAATCGGTGGAGTACCCCTTTAAAGCGGTATTCACACGAGGGACAAATCCCTGGGATTTCTCCACGGCACGCGCTTCCCGCGACGGAAACGTCAGGCTTTGTGATGTGCTAAAGTTTCGCGTTTTCGTCTCGCGATGCGCGATCCTAATATTTCAAAGCACAGCGGAGGCTACAAGATTGAGAAACTCCGCAAGCACACCGGTACGGTTCTCAGCATGTTGATTTGGTTGTATTCCTTTCAGCTTATCCGATCAGGTTCAAAACGTGCACTGTGATAACGCGCTTTTCGGCTGTGTATTCGTTTGAGTCTTTTAGCCATCAACTCCGCGCTCAGTTGCAATCAAACCAAGCGTATAGATGCCTCGTATACTAACCTGGGGCAACTTAAATAACCAGAATGGCAAAAAAAAAAAAAAAAAAAAAGATGGGCGTAAGAGGGGAAGAAAGGGGTCGTTCACTTTTTTTTTTTTTAAATCGCTTTAGTTTGAAGCAGTGAAACCTAACTTTTTGCAAATCTGCCGATACCAAATCAGCCGAATCCACATGTCGGCCAAGGTAAACTCGTTGAAGCTGACGAGTGGGACGTGGTGACGCCACCGTCTTCCGTACTACAACTTCTATCTTCAACGCTACCTTGCATCCGTCCTTATATCCGACGCAGTATAGTAAAAAGTATGAGAAACCTGTAGAATACGAACCTCGGGCTATTCAGCGCACAGTCAAATACATCCTCCAGCGAAGCGGCTAGACTCTAGAGCTATTTAGTGGAGGCGCAATGTCACGTGCTTGGAGTAGCAAACAACTCTTAAATCACTCCGCGACTAGGAGAGTTATAAAGGCGAGATTACTGGCAGGTCGAAAGAAGATGAGAGTGGTGTGAGGCTTAGTATAAGGACCCCAACAACACCGAATTAAATTACTTTAGGATTGGCCGCCGGAGAGCTTGTGTGAACTCTTTGATCTCTAAATATCGTTCGAACGTGCGAGGGAAATTATTCATGATGCACTGACGATATTTCAACAAACTGATATCAATTAAACAAAACTCCACTTCAAAGAAAGACACGCGCAGTTTAGACGGAGAGCTAGTCGCTTTGAATATCAGATAAATTATAGTCGAGCGACGTAGAGTCCATTCGAACTAGATTAACTGCTCTTCCGAACCCACTCTCCACACAGGGCCACGCAGGGGCCATTTAGAGGTCTGTATTTACTCAAGCCACAACGAGCACTTGTTTTGTTCAAAATCTAACCTCAATTCCAACAAAATAAGCTCTAAAATCAATGTCTGTCATCAGTTCGAGGATGTTATTCCAAACTCCGGTGCTTACGTGGGAGCTCTGAATAGCCCATACATCATAACCTGTCTCAAGCTGATAGGCATGTAGTACCTTTTTGGTAGCGATTTATATAGCTTGTGACACATCATCTAGTTCCCGAAAAAAAGAAAAATCTGTGACTGCTTTCCGGTCGACGTGCAGGCTCTGCTCCTCTCGATCAGAATCGATTAAACAGGGCCTCCATTTTAACGCCATCGATTGCGGCGCTGCGCCGTTCTAAAGTGCAGCTTGGGACTTCCGGTACACGATGAACAATAAATGACTCAAGGTCAGCCGTCTAGGCCTCCCTAATCTAGAGATCACCTGGGGATATTTTTTAACCAGCAATCGAAATATACCAGTTATACAAATATCGCATCAAATACTGGACGATTTCAATTTCGCTTTATACGTAGTGGCTTCACGTGGGCGTACTTCTAATTCGAACCCTCGCCGTACGCCATGTTGATGAACTTTGCCGTATTTCTGCGTATGTGCGGAAGCGTCTTTTTTTTTTTTTTTCAGATCCCCTTAGTTACTTTGCGTCGCGATCGACTGTGTCAGCCGAAATAGACGCGGGAACGAACATGAAGAAGCATCGGCCGGTTCTCGATGTTTGTGCATGCCGGTCTTGATTCCGAAAGACAGTCTGCAGGCAGTAGGGAGCTTTAGGGAACCGATGGGCCCTAAGGTACGCACTGCGATTGTGCGAGTCTTCTGTGGTAGCGCATGCGCAGTTTGTACCGGAGGGCCTTTATCGTACCGTATCGGGTGTGCAAAAACGGTTCCCTAAACCTTCCTATTGTCTGAGGCGTGTCTCTTCCTCGTCTGATGGTCCTGTCCCATTGATCGTACAAAACCCGCCTTCAGACATCTTCGAAGCAAACATATGTATGTATAGAGGAAACATGTGCATCGAACATGCTTGAGACTTGCCCGCAGATAGTTTTGTAATCACGTCTGCAACGAGCACACCGCCTATATGCAGTATGACTGCGGCTTTATAAGATGACACCAAAGTTCCTCGCAAAGTAAAAAGGAAACGCATTAGGCACGAGTTTACGCGTCATATAAATACGTCCCCGGTCGTATCTATACTGAGCCGCTCTCCATGCTTGTGCGTTTCACTAACGCCAGAAAACGATGCCAATAACTAAGCGTTTAAGTGTAAACGAATGAGAAATCGGCGCCTTCGTCTCGGTGTCACCGAGGAAGCTGGTGTGGGAAAAGTAAGAACGGCGCGACAAATACGCTAAACAAACTGTACAGATTTCAAGGTAGTAAAAACCGGTGTTGAAAAAAAAAGTTTTTTTTCTCGCAACAGTTTTTTTTAAGGCTTTTTGAAGATGTTTTTGAGATCGGATAAATATGGCGATAACTCACTCGGCGGGCTCTACGTAAGCATCCTAGAAATGTATATATCATAATGATGCGCGGTCCATTTCCTCAGTAAATTAGCAATCAAAGATCGAACACACACACCGAGGTAATTTCCGGCGACGGGAGGAGCATTGTTCCGGCAGCCAGAACGACATTTGACCAATGGAAACGCGACATTTCGTTGAGATTGCAAGCGCTGTTATTACAAAATGCGCATGCTTTTGTAGATGCAAATAACACTAGTTAAAAAAACTTAAATTTTTCACGGAGAGGGTACATTTAACTGCTATAATCGGCTCGGAAACAACGCAGCATGTTGTTTCTTGTTGTTGTTGTGGTTGTGGTTGGCTCTTGTTGTGTTCGTTGCTGTTGTTGTTTTTTTCGTTGTTGTTTTTAGTCTTTTGCCGAAGTGATGTCTCCAGTTGTCAGCTCTTGAGCGCACGCTCGCTGGGTGTAATCATTGTCCGGGCTTTATGGGCAACGAGCCGCGCGCATTCGAGATAGGGCACTCCGCGGTTCCACCGGTCGGAGACGAAATGATCCTTGGCTTGCTATGGGCTGACAGTGGACCTGGTGTCGGAACATGCTCCTTCCGTCACCGGAGATGAAATCGATGTGTTCCGATATTTAATTTATGTTTTTTTTTTAAATAGGGAAATTGCCCGCGTATCGTCATGATTTAGGGGTTTCTATTGGATGCTTTGAGCCAGCAGAGTGGGTAACTGTCTCCATATTTAGGCGATCTCAGAAACCTCCTCAGGGCATGTTTAATAGCAGCAACCAGTTTATTACGTTCATGGAAATATAGCTCGACAACTCAGACCGATTGCGTGAATTAAAGCGTAACTTAATATTTGATTCATAAAATAAACGGAAATGCAGTTTCTCAGAAAAAAAAAAAGAAGACACTTAAATACTTGATTAAAAGAAAATACACAGAAGTCCGACAGGTGAGACACACGGGAGAAAAGATGGAGGGGCAGCGAAAGCCACGAAAGTCAGGTTAATAAACACGTTTCTAACAGAAAGCAAGATATATGCACAAGACAGAGCCGCCCAGGAACTGAGAGGAGGGAGGGTTACGAGGAGAATGAGAATAAGATGGATGCGTCTTTTCGCTCTGATGACAATCTTGTCCAAAACGAAAAGAGAAAATAATAAAAAAAAGAATCTAACATTGACGATATTTTCCACACGGCACTTTCATTCTTGTCCGCCATCTTCGTTCTATTTCCTTCGCTTTTAGTTTTTTCCTTTTTCTTTTTGCCATACTTCTCTTTTCGACTTATTAGGACGATTTTCTATATTTTTCTTTTTCCCCCGTATTTATTTCTTCGTTTAGTCCCCCGTTAGTATCTCGGGACCGCCTTAAGCCAGAGAACCGTTTCCGAGATGAGATGTGCGGTCACCGTAATGCGTCATGTCGCGCGGTTCGCGTTTTGGTGCAACGGTTCGCTCGCTGCCCGAAATGGAAGCACAAAGCGAACGAAAAACAGAAAAGAGCAAAGTCAATGTTCGCTTTCCTGGGAGAAGATTGTTTGGAACCGAAACAGTGAAGGCACGACAGCTCCCTTCCAGGAGCGAGAAAGGAGGCTATCTATTTTGAGGATCCGCACAGAATAAAACTTCAAATCTATAACAAATCTAAAAAAACACAAAAATTAAAAATATGTATTATACCGGGCTTGTTTTGCACAAAAAGGAGGGTATTTTTAACGCACTTGGAACGGAAATTTGGCTTCGATATCAGCATATTTGCTATTCTTGCGTAATAAAAACCCGTGCGTGTTTCTTTTTTTTTTTTTTTTTCACGTTTTGGAGTTGTGGTTTTACGTCCGAATTTTGTGCAAGCTTCGATTCGTTCTTCACGCTTGTGTTCTAGGCTTTACGCAAGTTTAGCGTCTTGATAGAAGTCGTCTCTTTATGAGTTTGATAACCAAGACAGAAAATTGGGGTGATGAAACGCTGATTATTTATACCGAGTAGAACATTTAGCCGCTAACGTTGTACATGCATACGCTGGTAATAACCTGATTTACCTCCGCAAAGAAAGAACTTGTTTATTTGAGATTTCGCTAAAAATTAACGGAAATCACCTCTGACGATAGTGTCGAATAATTGATTATGTAAGGCTCATGAGCAGCAAAACGTGAGGCTCAATACATCATCGAAACTACACAGCGCGCTGGCTAAACGTTCCTCATGGCTGCAAGTACGCGCATGCTTGTGAATTCGACTGTGTTAATACGGCAGCTTTTATTAACGAGCCATCGTTAGGGAGACTTGTCCCTGAAACCACACTTTCTAGGTCGAAATTGGCTACCTTGATTCGGGAGAAACTCGTCCGAGATTAATATATTAAATTAAGAACCAGCGTTGATTGCCGTTGAGTGGGGACAAAAACGACCCGAGTGCCGTGCTTGCGTCCAGCCGCTCGTCTACCTATGAATCCATAAAGTTTAGCTGGACGAAAGCTTTTCGCCTTTCCGGATGTAGCGCCCGACGGTATAAGACAACAGGAAAACATTGAGCGTCCTTTACTTGTCGGTGAGGGTTTCAGGGATACCCAGGATAGCGCAATTTTTTTAGCCAAAATTTGTATTTTGTCGGAAAATTCAGGGGTTTAAAAGCCAGAGGAAGCCAAGGAAAAGCTAAATTTGATCTTCTGTGGCTAGAGTCCGGATACCTCGGTCTCCATTCGCCAATCAAGTGCCAAAGTTGGGCTTCACTGCTGGTAGTTCGGCATTCATTTAGCATCTAGTTTTGACCCAAGTCACCAAAGTTATGCTTCACTTCTGATTGGTCCCTACAATGCCCCGAAACACGCTGCCCCGTCAGTACAAAAATTTTTGAACGAAATGGTACGACACCGTGTCCTCCATATATTCACCGGTCTTCGCACCGTGCGACTTTTTTACTGTTCGCCGCGGTATGGAAAAAGTCCTGAAATAAAAACGTTTTGTGGGCCCTTCAAATCAGACATTGCAAAAAAAAAAAAAAAAAAAAAAAAAAAAACGAGGATTAATTTTGAAGCGCGTAGAAAAAAAATTCACAACATGCGGCTAGAACTTTAGCAGACGACCCCGGTCGGCAGTCTTTGAAGTAGTACCGCTAAGCGCTGCTAGTGGCGGAAGCTGCAGTGGTACTACAAACGAACTGCCCCGCCCTCCAGAAATTAATTCCGCTTACCTTTGAGTCTCCCCCCGTACGCCCTTTTTAAAACCCGGAATATATTATGTGTTCGGAAAAAATCACGCCCTCCCCAACGTCCATTCGGATCCTCTTTGATATTGTGGATCTCTCAGCGATAGCCCATTGCGAATCGGTTTAGATAAATACTTAATTGTGACTTGTGTACTTGGTGACGTGACACTTGGACAATTCGGATACTGCGTGCTCCGCCTGCTTTAAGTTCATTGGACCCTGCCAATTCTTGGACAAAGAGGATACTGTCATAGTAGAAAACCCCAGAGACAAGGAGCAAAAGGGGGAAGAACAGCACTGTCTCAGAACCAGCACAACAATAATTTAATTTGATACAGTTTTTCTCCTTCCCTTCACATACCAGGAGCACAACCCCTGGTCATCGGCAGGCACCACGTTTGACCAGGGGTTGTGCTCATGATATGTGAAGAGAAGAAGGAAGACTGCGTTAAATTAAATCATTGGTGTGTTGGTTCTTGTCCCTTTTGCTCCTTGTTTCTGGGTTTTTCTACTATGATTGGTCACCAGCCCGCCTGCGTCTTTACACTAATTTCTTTAGAGATACTGTGTTCTCCTCCACCTACTATTTCATCATCAGTTCCTGCCGCCGTGTCTTCGGTCGTTCCCGGCTGCGGCCCTCATCCTCTTGCCGCAAAGTCGACAGGGACGAAGCATATCCCTCCTTTAATTCAAAATGTTCTGTTCAATCAGCTGTTATTTTCCCCTTTTCATCCAACTAACGATGACCGTCTGGCCTCCGGCCATGACTCCAACATTATCATTTTCTCTTTTGCAAGCCTTTTCGTGTCTCAAGACGCTCGTGCAACCCCCTCCAAAGCTCGCGTGGGCATGCGTGCTGTCAAAACAAGCCACATTGTTGTCACGTGCCGCAATACTTGAGCGCAAGCGGATCGACGCACACATAGCATCACCGACCCTTGGGGAGTTTCGAGAGACCGTCTTGCAGCGGGAATTCAGCCGAGGATCGTGCTACGACCGGCATTCCGAAGGAAACACTCGGATCTGGAGCACGTTCCTTTTGTTCCCCAAATTGGTTGTCCCGTTTTCCGATGAACGCGTGGACGTGCTCGCTTGTCACGAGGAATCCCCGCCGGTCCTCGGTTCGTGTCTTCGATCGGATGTCACACAGCCTTTCCGGGGCATCCCATTGTTGTTAACGGTACGGTACTCTTCTTTTTTTTTTTCGCGTTGTTATTTGCATGTGGATGGAACCATTCCGGCGAATCTTCGAAACCACCTTGTCGTTTTCCTTTTCCTTCTTTCTATAGCGCTGAGTGTCGACTCCTCTATCTTTTCGATTGATTTATCATATTTTCCAACGTAGTCCTCGCATGTTCGAGCAGCCGTATGCTGACTTGTGCCTATCTCAAATACTCTACTCAAGATACTATATTTAAAATACTTTTTGAAGTATCTTGATATTTTGGAAATACTTTTGATCGAGAATATTTAATACTCTATTTTAAATACATTTCTGAGTACCTTGTACCCATTACCTCAAATACATTTTTGACATTCCGCCGTTTTCCGAGTTTTTCGGTGTGAAGTGGCGTGGGCGTGGCACGAGGAAACGTGAAATTTTTTTTCAAGCAACCAAATCCTGTCGCTAGCTCCGATTAGCTAATGTGACTTTGATTAGGGAACCCTTTGGTTAAACTCGTAAAAAAAAAGAAAAAAAAACATCGCTTTTTTGACGATTGTAACTCATATTCGAGCCCAAAGTTCGTACAATTACCGTTTTTCGCCTCGCCTTCCCATAGGCGCTTTTTGTTTCCGGTAGTTTCCCTCAAAAATCCTCAAAGAAAAGGGGCGGTTTTATGAAAGTTAGGATTGAATGCCACACTAAGGCGCGACGCAGACCGGGAAACGACCTATGACAACAATACAGACTTGACTGTCAAGAAAATAACAAATAAAAAAAAAGAAGTGGACAGAAAAAAAAAATTATTGTTTTGGATGAATATTTGACCACCTACGGCAAAACGGCTAGGCTTCCTTTTGATTATTTTCTTTTTGTCGTCAGTCCAGCACTTACAGCTCTCGCGAACAATGTCTGTAAGCGAACATTGATAAGCGGAGAACATGACAGGAAACGAACTAAAAGCTGGATGACCTCTCAAAATCCCAACAAAGCGCCCCCCAACGATGAGTGCCTTTCTGAAAGCATTCAATTTGAAGAAGGTGCGACCACTGCCGATGGCTTTTATGTGGGTTCTCTTTCTTAACAACTCACTTATATCCGTATCCCAAGTTCGTTTATAGTCAACTCCACATATAGGGAATATAGATTGTAGTTAAAAGATGCGTCTAAGATCCGCCGCAGGACGTGATATTCAGCGATGTCACTATAGTTAGAGCGACCTTTTTATTTCTGTCCCAGAAATTTTTTCTAACTTGTATCAGTGATAATGCCACGCGCGTCGCCGAGCGAGTGGGAGGCCGAATGGTTACCGCGTTGGCTCTCGCGCGGAGCCTCCGGGTTCGATTCCCAGGGAGCGAACTCCTCTTTTATTTATTCTTTCAACTTGACATTCTCGTAAGTTGGGGAACCGTGTCGTGTGATCGAGTTACGAATATTCTACGCCAGGAACTTTCTACGCCGAATGTTCGATAAACCCACGCGAGCAAAAGGTGCTCCGCGTGGCGGTAGCCAAAGCTTGCGCTGGGAACCTCCTTGGTTCGATCCCCACCGCTCCGCCCCTTTCGATCTGGATGAGTTTTGCACCGGCACGCGTTCGTGTAGTCACTATATATACTGCGTGATGCACGTTAACCCCCCCCCCCCCCCCCCCCCGCCCGGTTAGCGGGTGTACTGCACTGGCTAAATCTCCCATCTACAGCTAAGCGAGCGGTCACCCGTTGAAGCGTACCATCATCAAGGCTGTATAAACATACAAAAGAAGGGCCATTTTTTCTTTTTTTGGTTCGGTGTCAGCCTCGTCCCAGCGCTCGATCCTGCTGTTTCGCCGACATTGACGCCTGTAACGCTAGCCTTTCTCTATTTTGTTTTGGGTACAAGTTCGCCCCATTAAACGTTCAGTTTCTTCAGTTATTCGCCGCCTCATCTTTTGTCAGTTGTGACAATATCCTGCTCCTTATAGTATACTGCATAAAATAGCCCTACAATTTTTTTTTGCCGCTTTGCGTTATTGCGTGCTAATAAACCATTCTCGAAAACCAGATTTGCGCAACTGTATAATTGTCGTTGTCACTGACGTCGATTTGAATTACGCAATGCGGAAGTATCTTCAAAAGTAATTGAATCACATTTCTACGTACTTGTTTCCTACTCGAGGTACTTTAGAGTGAAAGTAACTTGACTAGTGTTTTAGATACTTTATGAAGCAGGCATTTAGTAACTTAACTTAAATACTTTTAGGGAGTATTCTGTCCAACATTGGTCGTATGACTAAGCCTTGGACTGCGGCAAATGTCGTACTCAGCAATTTCGCCCTTTGCGGTTTTCATAGCAGTTATTCGAAACTTATTGCTCGTTTATAGAAATCATGTGTAGAGAATTCGTACATATGTTTTCTATTTTCTACTTTATTAGATCTCTACAAAAAAAAAAAGAACTTCCAAAGCCTCCCTCCCCCTCCCCCCCCCCCCCCCCCCCCCAAAAAAAAAAAGTTTTTTAACTTGTACTTTTTGTTTTCGCCTATTATCGCTGTTCGAATAAAACAAACACCAACAACCCTTTTTCATGCGTGTGCCGCTGCCGCGTTGCTCTCTTTCGGGTTATTTATTCGTGTATTACCTTTGAGTACATATACGCTCGCATATGTATGTTCTCTATTTGCAGGCGCGCATATTTTCTAAACCCCTCGCGCCGAGTGCTTGTTCCTCGCGCGTTGGGTAACAAGTTACCCGAGCTCAGAAGCAACACCACCTTTTTACCAATAGGTGGTGGTTTGCCATGAGAAGTTGAGACAGGCGTTACCAGACCTCGAAGTGCGCGAAGTGCCACCGGTTCACGTCGTTGAGGAGCTCTACGTGACAAGCAACACTCTTTAAAAAGAGGAATCGGGCGAACGGTTTTCCGAGGACCTCGTTGGATTCTCGTCGCCTTCCCGGTCCTGTGGAGGATTTTGAGTGGCGTCAGTAGTGGAGTGTTCTTCCGAAATGAAAACGCCTACACCGCTAGGGCATTGTTGCCGGCCCTCCTCACCGTGTCCAGGTGGAGACCAACACGCATGTTTTCTCCGATTGTCCCGTTGTGCACTCACTTTGGCGCTTAGTGAGTGCACCGTGGCTTCTGGAATTTTCTGCAGGGTGGTAGGTGCCCCCACGGAGGCTTCGCCCCGCTTTTGTTGGCAGTTGGCCAACTGGTTTTCCGGCTTAATCGTACGGCAGTTGGCCAGCAACGGCGGTCTCGTGCAATGTCGCTCTTGCTTTCTCGAATGCAGGGTATAGACGCTTTACAGCAGCTGTGCACGGGCGCCGCCATAACTGACCTTCAGTTTTTGTTTTCTCTTATATTTTTCACTTCGCTCCATCATTACCACAGGAGGACAGGTTACTGGCATTTTAGATACTACGGTGTCTTTTTCCCCAGCATTTGCCTTTGTGGAGGCTCGCCAAAACCCGTTTCAGTGGTTTGATATCACGGTAAGACAATAGAAAATTGGCAATGGCGTCTGTAATCTGGCGCGTGGGTAAAGCGTCTATAGACGATTGCAAGCTGGGCGACTGGCCGCCGCCATGTCTCTGCTCGAGCAGGCACGCCCGTGCGATTACGAGCTTGCCAAAGCTACGTTCACCCGCGCGTTGCACGCGCTTGCACGCATGGGGCACCACTTGTGGCGCCATGCTTGCAATTGTCTATAAAGCCCCTCGATCTGTTTGCGTTTGTCTTGCAAGTAGCGTCAAATGCGCGAGTGCACGAGGCCCATGTCTCGAGCGGCTCTTGGAAGCAAATGGCGGTGCAGCACTGAAATGAGCGGGCCTTGGAAGCGAATGGCGGCGGAGTACCCGCTCATGGCACGTCTATCGCGCGCTTCCACAACAATGGTTGGCGGTACTTGTAAAAAAAAAACGCTTTTATCAAGGGGCTTTAGCGGGGTATACCCTGCTGCGCCACCTAGACTCCGAGCTATTTTGGTTGGACGAGGAAGATTTCCTCAGGCGGTGGTCTTGCCGCTACGTCCCGAAAAGTAACGTTTGTAAGTTTTACAAAGTAGCGGTAATAGCATTTCGTTACGTTTGCAAAAAAGTAACAAATATCAACAACGCGTGAAATTTTGACAAGCTATAGACCAACACGCTGTTCACAAACGAGCCCGCGTTTGCCCACACACGGCGTGGGCACTGCGCGTGCGCAGAAACCAAATTCGGAAGGAGTGAAGAGTCTGCGCATGCGCAGTGCCGTCGACAGCGCCGCCGCATCTGCGTAACATCAGGGCCACGTGTTGGTCTATAGCGAGTAACTCTATTTTGTTACTTATTTTTAGAAGGTCTAACTAATCTGGCCGCTGAATAAAAACGTTTCAGAGTGGAAAAAAATACTTATTTTCGATAACGGGCACAACACTGGGAGCGACGGGGAAGGGGGGTACAGAGGGAGTGGGTTGGTGCCGCGCCTCTTTTCCTTCACGCACATATTCAGTTATCCCGAACCGCCATTTTTCCGAACGTCAGGCTTCCATTTCCGCTTGTCTCTCTCCGTTCACGATCGTCTCCGCCTGCGGAGGGCTCGGAGACGAGAAAGATTTACGAGGTCCAGATCTATCGTTCCGTTCGGAGAGTGTCTTTTGCCATATCGAATATTGCCTTTCCAAATAGCCGGCTCGGTTTCGCATCGAAGTGCAGGTTTGTATTTGCAATAACGCAAGGGGGGAAAAAAAGCATTGCGAAGCTATACAGTTTGTTGATATTGCTATCTATCTTTCACTGCTTTTATGCGGGCGGAGTGACTACGGTGGTTTCGAGAACGGCTCAGATCTGACGTCAAGTTTCGCCGCGAAAGCCATTTAGGAAAAAGGATTTGCCGAGATCAGGACGAGTCCGAGCGTCGTCATAACGTCCGTAAGACGTGCCTGTTTATTATTTTTCAGCTACATTAGCAGTAAAAGCTGACCTCCTATATTTGCCAGTCCGATATTAGTCTGTGATTTTGAAGTCCCAGAGTGAAAATGTTTTTGTTTGTTTTTTTCGCGAGAGTACGGCTCATAAAAATTAAGGGTACGTTATAAAAACTGCGAAAAGTGTTTTTGTATCACGTTGAGAGTTAGGTGACGTTCTCTGAGCTGTAATCACTAAGATATTTCCTTTTATTATGAAGTAGACAAGTTATCACCCATAGTATAGAGACTGAAAAAGAGAACATACGCATGATATGGAATAAGTTCTGACCAAGGTGGCGTATAAAACCACAGTAGTGAGTTTACTTTATCTTCCAGCCAATCGAAACATCGTACCGGTTATTGAAAAATATATGGCATCTCGCAAAATATATACTTCTTACAGGGCCGCTTCCGTGACCTTATATAATGCGACTCTCTTATTTTTGTTTTTTTAAACGATGAACGAATGCGTATGACTGAAGCAACACTGGCGAGAAAGAGCCCGTGTGCTGCGGATGGCAAAAAGAACAAAACGCAGGCTATGATCGCAACGGCGTTTACGCTAATGGTCGCAATCTGACGATAATCAGATCCGGTGAATATAAAAAACTATAACAAACGATAAGGGAAATCAATACGGCATCGATAAAGCCAGGATAGGACGGCAGCACCTCCGGGTGGATAGCGAGGCGAGCGGAAAAGGCAGTTTCGAAATTCCATTATCGGAACGAAAACAACGGTGTAGTGCGTCTCTTCCTGCAGCGTCGGAGGTGCGGAGAAAGGCAACAGATTCAATACAGAGAGCGTGCGTGGCGCGCCGGTTTAATTAACGTCGCCCCCGGTGTATACGGCGAACACAGTGGATCGGGAACTTGGGCGTGCGTAACGTTCGGGCCACTGAGTACACAGCGTTGGCTAGATCGAGTAATGGGTGCCACCGAAATTACCGTCCCAAACTCCCGACCGTCCTCACAGATTATGTACACTCCCCTCTCTCGTCGCCACCCTCCCCCTTTTCCTGTTTCATCCCGTCCGACGCTGATGCGTACCGCAAACTATAGCGGCAGAGTCGCGGAAAATTGATTATGCGCCTTGGAGAATCTCGAAAGAATGTCACCGCGATTGACGAGCCTGCGTTACTATGTGCACCTAGTTAGGAGGAATTTTAATTAAATCCCGTTTGAAAGGCATTTCAATGCGCTGACTGAAGGACGGCCTGACCCGGGGCCGCAACGCCTTTAAAAGATCGAAGAGCAAGCGACGAGCTACTGTATTGACTTTTTCAGAAACTCGACGAACCGTTCAATGAACATTACGAGAAGTCCGGCATTGCAAAGTTTTTCGGCGGTGGCGGGTTGGAATTGCTAAGCAGTCTTCAAGGATGACGAAGTCTAGGTTAGGGTTAAGATACACGCAGTGAGGTTGACTGCGAAGTATTAATTGAAAGTATGCTAGATATTAGAGGCGTTTGAGCACCAATTAACCCTCCCCCCCCCGGCCCTTATGCATACGAACTGGTCGAAAAACGTGCGGAACCATAATATACCAGAAGAATAACACGCGCACGAGAAAACAAGGTGTAATGAGGAGAAAACGGCGAGAGAGTGCGGAGGGAAAGCCTATAGAATGAGCAGAATACACAAACAGAGCAAAGATCCAGTGCTCACTGAGACCATATTTTTCACCATGCTTTCATCGGGGAACGTAGGGTCCTTCCAATTTAAACTTCAATGACTAGACCTAAGATCGTCATTGTCTCTACCATTCGTTACTGTTTACGCAACATGATTGCGAGATTGGGAAGCCGAACAAAGAACAAGCGACCAGCTATTTTGGGAAGAGCTAAAAAAAAACCTACATGTTCTTATACTCACGTGAAGGCCTGATTAGGATGTTGAAATAATCTTAGAAGGGAAAAATCTTAAAAATCTGAACATAAACCAGGAACATAATTAAGTTTTCTTATTCGTTTTATGACTTTTTTTGTTTTCTGGGGCCCAATTTTAGTCACCACAAGAGTGAGATCTACTTTTCCTCTCAAAGAGCAGTTCAAGATATCGCTCGCAAACGCTTTGTCTGCTAAAGCGGGTGAAGAAAGGAGTTTGACTGCTGTAGAGCGTTATTCGCAGACAAAATTAAAACAACAAAACACTGTACGTTGTCTGCTAACAATCCAAGGAAACTTGAATCACCTGCTACGAACCAAGTGCTTCTGCAAAGTCAGATCCAGACGCAGGATGAAATTTCGATCATTTGCTTTTTGTCGGTTTAAGCGATGAGGAGCCCAAGCTTCCATCGCAAACCTTAAGTTGTTCTGCTACTGCCTAGAGGATGGTTCTGATCGATAAATGAAGGAGTGCTCCAAAAATCGGATCAGAGGTCACGAGACCCCTCTCGCCATTTGTCTCTTGGGGAGAAGTTCTCACAAAAACGGAGACCGATTGTGGACTCAAGAAAGGGTCGAAAGGTGCCCCTTGGTGTGTTACGTGTGAGCAGCAAGAAGCCGCGACGCCACGTCCAATCAGCATCTGAGAACGCTTTCGCGCTCATCTTGACCAAAATACTGGTGCAGTTAAGAGTCGGGTGGTTAACATTCGTACCACAATAGCCTCCTCTATACTCACAAAGCCCGGCAGTTCGACGACGGAGCCGTCGAACTGTGCGCGGCCGCAGATTTGGAGCGTGAGGATTTGGTAGCACAGAGCATTTCTCGGGGGGCCTGTAGTCAGCGCACAGCTTTTGCAGTGGCGAGTACTCGAAACATGGTTTTCAAACACGACGAGAAATGAAGCGGCAGACCCCAAGAACTCGAGAAGCACGAGCGGAATTCCATCGCTCGGGTCAAGTGTGTTTCGGCGTCTCGCCGCAGCGGGGCGCCCGTTACCTGTCTCTTGTCTGCCACTCTACCTTTTCACTTTCGGCGGCCTTGTCTCGTGGCGATCTGACAGGCTTTGTGAGTATAGAGGAGGCTATGGTACCACAAAAAATTCTTAAAAGTAACTAAATATATTTTCGTCAAATTATCTTCATTTTTTTTTATTAGTTTCTAGGGCTAGTGATCACTAAATTCTTGCTCGCGATATTTGTCGGTGACTGTTGTGGTAGTTATGTTATTACAATGAACACTGGCTAAAACTTATAAAAGTTTATATTTATCGAGAGAGAGCATGCGGCCTGTGATTATTGACTTGGAAGTCAGAAAAGTATAAAACAAACTTTTTTTTTTTTTTACATTCCCGTGCGTTTCTGCGTCCTTCCGTGTCATTTCAGGTCGTTTTCTTAATTTAAACAACTTACGTAAAGTAAGCCAGCCGTATTTATTTCTCCGACGGCGAAAAAATATTGCGAAGAGTCGCAGGTGCTTCCGACGTTCCATTTCACCAAAATCAGCCTTTTTTTTTTCTTCTTTTTTCTTACTTTTTTTTCGCTTCCTATTTCGCGTTCAAAGAATTCCAGTGGAATAATCTTTTTTTTTATTATTAAACGTTCTTATTGTCAACAGTACCGTCGCGTATTCCGACGTATATAGTACGTTTCGATTCCTCCTATGCCCTCGGGTGCCAATTTTAGCACACGGATGCGCCGCCATGAGGGGAAAGCTGTCATTCGACGACGAAGCTCTCTGACACTTCGCGACAACCCTTTTCGTGGGTTATATAAAAAGACCAAGAAACGAACCCGAATGAACCGGGGTCCACCGCGTAGGCAGACGCCTCCGCGTGTGACGAACGCAGAGGCGTCTGGGCTAGACCGATATACTCCCTGGCTGGAAGACAAGGCCGGCGCATTCCGTCATCATCAGTGAATCCGCTGCCCGCCCAAGCGGCACACGCTTCAATCTTGGCGACGCCGTGGGCTAGCGTCGCGCTCGCTGCGAGACGCTGCAAGAGGCACTGGTTGCATAGAGGCGCCTCCGTAGGACACGGATCGTAGCTTTCAGGAATACATATCTAGATATAAAACTGTATGTTAGAGAAATGATAGGAAAGAAATAGTGGCTAGGTGGCGCAAGACGCCGCCCGGTTCAAATGGTTCAACCTCATCCCACCATCCATCCGTCGCGGTGATGCTGGCGCAACGTGGGCGGCCCTGCCTGGATCCACTACCAATGACGTTAGAGGAGGGAAAGCGTAGGCCGTGTCTTCTAGCTGGTATTGACTGGAACATCTCGGACGACGTCGGAAGAAAAAGTAAAATACGAGAGAGCATTGCGTTGGCGTAATAGTATGTCTGTAACTTGAACCTCGTGATTGCCAAAGTACATTTGTGCGAGATGACGTTCTTCTTGTCGTGCAGAGAGAAAGAGATCGACACGGGAGTCCTGTGTCAACTGCGCGCCCTGTCCCGTCTCTCAGCGTGTCCTTTTGTGTACATAGGGCTTCGACACCAGGAAGACTTAGAAGCGCGACTCGCTTATGGGTTCTGATTGTTTTATTTGTTCTCTCTTTGACGTACGCCACTTGCACGCAAGCAGGAAAGATGAAAAAAAAAACGCAAAAAAGTCTCGTAACAAAAAAAAAAAGGAAAATAGTTTGCTTTCTGTGGATCGTCGGGGCGTTTGCTAATCCGCTATACTTCGTTTCCCCTTTAGTCCAGACGCAGCCGAAGCTACGAGCTGATGGGACCAATCAGACAGCGTCAAAAGAGCACCATCATGCGCGGTTCGTCATGTTTCTTTGTCTGTTGTATCATCCTGGAACAAATCATTAACCGAAAAGACCTAGTGACCGGCGCTTTTCACGTTGCTTGACTGGTACCCTTAGCTCTTAGCGTCGCATGCGCCTGGACTGGAGTCATCGAAGAATGTGTGACCTGTGTCACGTGTCAGCGAAAACATTTCTAAGTGGGATTGCTCTTCAATAAAGACAGCAATTAAAGTTGCTCCATTTATCTTGTAAGTCTTGGTGTTTATTTTTATATGACGCATATGCTCACTAGATGAAATCAATCCAGACATTTCGTGACGTATATGAGCTTTCATTAATCCAGAAGTCAAGAAAACGCTCGGTTTCATTATTCCACGCTACAAAAAAAAAGTTGGTTATATTAGAACAAAAACTAGGCATATAAAAATCTGCAAAATGTACAGCTGCCAAAAAAAAAAAAAATAGACTGAGCTTTGACACTGAAGTAGAGAGGGAAGCATCGCATATCATATCATGCTGAAACTTCGCTTTTCTAATGATGGTACGTAAGGTGAGATAGACGATTAGTCTTTTACAACAGCCCAACGAGAAAGAAACTTAAAGAAGCGAGACTACGCCAGTAACCGACCACTCCGAAACGGAATTTGCGCTTTGAATATAAGCTTTATGCCGCTCGCGCAAGTCGCGCTTTTTCTTATAAGTTTGGGATAGGATGGAACCCATTCTTCCTCAAAACCGAACAGAAAAAAAAAAAAACAACGAAGAACACGTCCATTTTCTCCTCGAGTAAAGCATTTCTGCCGCGACCGCCAGGCCTCTGCCAGCTGTCCGATGGTTGCGCTCTGCCCCACAACACCCTCACCGGCATGCTGGCACATCGCGACACAATCACGGACGTTGGACGGCACACGTTTCCACTCTAGTGCACCATAAATGTGGTTCAATACATCTTCCTTTTCGTGTACCTTGACTATCTGCTTCTTTCCCTTCTTCATTCTAACAGCTATATATGTATAAAAATCCCCCCCCCCCCCCCCCCCCCCCCCCGAAACGTCCGATTAAACTATCCAAGTTAGTTTGAACCTCGGTGGCTCTTTTATTGATATGCGAACGCCTCGGTGCCCTACAACTTGAGGATGCCATTTATATATATATATATATATATATAATTTAGTTTTAAATGACTCAGCTTCCAGTGAGACGTAAAATACAGCAAATATTGTTTTTCTTTGGGGTTTTTTCGGTTTGAAGGAAAGCACGCTGACGCGTGCTGCTTTGTTTTCTTCGATGGTCCCACTTTCAAGCATCTCTCGTGCGTGCACGGGCTTTTGTTTCTTACACGGATGGTGATGCTACTGAATGCTGAACTGCATTTACAGGTGAGGCAATCACAGGCTGTATAATTCCCTGAACACATGATGAATGCTCCCTTGTTCTATCATTTGCGTGCCCCCCAGTTGGATAATATTTAATTTTCTACGTGATAGGGGAATGCAATAAAAAAAAACAAAAAAACGTGTCACAGGGGCAGGTTTTGCTTATCAGCAAACACGAGCCTTGGTTGACGTGCGAGCGCTGCAGCGACGCCTCTCATCTGCGCTGTTCGAGGTTATACGGAGCGCAAGTTCGTCTGCTTCTTGCACAGGGGTGGCGACGATGTCAGAACACCGAGCTCTTCTTGGCTGATTGAAGAAAAAAAAAATACTGGGCGAACCTCGAGGCATCTAGGATAGCGGTCTCACCACTATCCTTCCATTCAAAGCCAATCAGAGCACGGCGTTGTTCTGACGTCACCGCAACTCTTGCGCAAGATGCAGACCAACTTACTCTCTGCAGAGTCACCGAGAGCTGAAAAAATCGCAGGGTGGGACTTACTATACTTCGCGACAACTTTTCTTGGCAATGTAGTGGAAGGTAGAGGCCCGCGTTCCCTCTTCCATTTTGAGTGTACGCAGACTCTCCTCCTCTCCCCATTTCTGGGGAGAGGAGGAGAGCCCGCGCACGCTCAAAATGGGAGAGGGAACGCGGGCCTCTACCTTCCACTGCATTGCCAAGAAAAGTTGTCGCGGAGTATACCAACCTTTCTAAAAAGAAGAGAGAAAATAAAAAGCTTTGCGCTTTTGAAGAAATATTATAGTAGCTATCTGCGATGCTGTAAAGGACGTGATTTTCGCGCGGTCTCGAAATTTCGCCAATCGGACCAAAGCTGAAAAAGTGGGAATTATTCTCGGGCTCGAATTCTTCACGAATCGGGGTGGTACACTATACGCTATAGGTATTTGCTGCCATAGGGACACATATTCGCTGGACCTGTCTTTTTCGACGAATCGTATGCGATTTTCGAAACTCGCGCAAATTTTGGTCCTGACGAAAATTAAGTCGTTTACAGTAATCTAAGACCCGCTCTTGGATGGCGGCGCTTGCGCAAACCAAAAACGCTTGTTTTTTTTTTTTTTTTTTTTTTTTTTTTTTTTTTTTTTTGCGGACGTTACATTTTTGGGTAAGCTATTCTAGAACTTCCTTTTGGGGTTCACGGTACTCACATTGTGATAGGTTTTTCAGTGACCTTATCGGCTAATTTTGCTATCTTAATGGGCTGAGGAGCGATGATAAGATGTTGGGGACGCCCTACGTTTTTCAAGCTCTCAGATTGTAGTGCATGTCACTCAAATGAGGTGATAAATTCTTATCACAAAGTCATGCATACTCGCACGCGCTTCTTACATTATTTAGTTGCCAGTCCAAGTAAAGTGAATGAAGAAATACCGGCATTACATTTCATTGTGACTTGACTCACACGGCAGAGCCGCTAGTTTTTGTTTTCTTTTTCGATCTAGCGAATAACATCAATGTCACAGCGTTGGATATGCTCTATGCTCAGATGCGAACTGTATACATGTATTAAAGATAAACGAAACTATCATCGTACACTCAGTGTGTCTTCCATGAAAGCAAACCCATCTCTTTCCCTTTCGTTCCGTCGCAAAATTTGTCTCGTTTATGTCTTTTTCATCAAATCTATTACACTAACACTACTCTAAAAGATAAGCTTCTTCATCCCCCGTGACGAAAATAATCCCCCGAAAAGGGGAAGAAGGAGGACAAAGGACAAAAACAAATCTCCAAACTACGCTAGGTGACTGGTGCGCGACCGAAAAAAATCCGCCTGGTCCTCCTCCGTATATTTCCTTTCGCATTGACTATCACTTCAAAGTTGGAATTCATCACTGTCGCGCCAATGCCCACCTTGACTCTTTTGTTCCCAAAACGTCATCCGAATGAAACCGCCTGTGGCATCTTTAGTGTCCATATCATCGGTAGATTCGTTTAAACTTCCGCTAACCAACAATATTTGTGAATCTTTCAGCACCCACGTTTTACTGCATTTTTGTAATTAACTTTATTACATATATGCTTTATATTGTTTTTGTTTTCGCCTCTCCTCTCTGTGATGTCTCCGGGCCGTGAGGCTACTGAAATAAATAAAAATAAATAAACATCGCGAGAAAAAACATGTTAACCTAAATAAAAATGCACGCAGATATTTTTATAAATAAATCAAGCTTGAATTTTAAGTGTATACAGAAATCGTTAATATGTTACTAATAAAGCAGTATTTGCGATGTAAATAAAATAAATAACTTTTTTTTTTCGAAAAAGAAAAGGAATACAATGGAACGAGTTCCCATTTCGTCCGATTTTTTGTTGATTTTTCGCACATGCGTTTTGGCTTTTACATCTAGTCAGTCATGTGAGAGTGCTTTCATAACCCCTCCGCTGGGCTCACGCGTGGTGCACGAATCTAGGAAAGGTTTCTGCCCTCATTACTGGTCAAGCTGCTCTTATATCTTTGGTGTAGCTCGAAGGGCTTTGCATCTCACTGTAGTCACATCATTGGTAGTGTGCGGCAGGAATCCCGGAGAAAAGCTCACCGGAGAAAAGCTCCGCACCCGCTCAAAGGCCGGTGAGCTTTTCTTTGCATCTGCCGATTTTGCGGTGAGCTTTTCTCCGGTGAGCTTATCTCCGGTGAGCTTTTCTCCGGTGAGCTTTTCTCCGCCGCCCATGCGGCAGGCACTTATAGGGACCGCTCCGCCCCGCCTTGGCAACAGATTGGTAGCGCCACCATGCAGTGACAGCGTGCACGTTACGCTGCTTACCGCCGAATTCAGAAGCCTCACTCAAACTACACTCAAACCGAAGGGCCCCTCCACTTCCTCGAAGAAGGCGCGAGGGCCGGCGCTGGCCAATCGCGACGGCGGATCCGTCCTCGCGATTGGCCACCGCCGGCCCTCGCGCCTTCCTGGGGCCCTAAACTCGTCAAACACAAAGCTGGAGCCGAAAGTTAGCGGAGAGCATGCGATTGGACGTCGCCGAAAAAAGCGCCAAGTCATCGTCGTGATCCGCCAATCGGGGCGCTCCGTCAACCTCGGCCCCAACGTTGCGTTTGACGAGTTTAGAGGCCCTGGAGGAAGTGGCGGGGCCCTTCAGTTTGAGTGTAGTTTGAGTGAAGTTTCTGAATTCAGCGGTTACTGAAGCGCTGTCCACTTCTTCCCATTCTAATGCGCCCTCAGCGTCTTCGCCGTTTTTGCGCTTTTTCGTGGCCGCGTTTCTCGACCTAGCTCCGGAGTAAAAGTTTGACACCTTGACATTAGAAACCTGCCCTCGTCCAGCGTTGCTCTGGGTGTGTTTTCGGTCGTTCGACCTACAGGAGTTGCTCGCAGTTCGGGTCCAACAGCAGTACGAGGCTGGGTCTGTGGCGAGTGAGTAATTCTGATATCACTATATCTAAGAAATTTTAGAGTCTTACTTTATTTCTTCGCGTCAGGAAGGTGTAAGCTAGGGCTTTTATTAGGAAGCTTAACCGATCATCGATAGGAACTAGGGAGAGAGATTTTCACACCGCGGTACCACCATCGCTGAAAGTTACGAAAGCCGCCATGTTTTTCGTTGATCTGCGGTGGAAGATGCCCGTATACGAAGCGGTTGTGCGTTTTACGGTTCGGAAGTCGCTACGGGACGACATTCACCATTACCCGTAATAGATAAAACCTACATGAGAAGTAATAATCGGCGTTCTTATTATCGGATCGAGTAGACGTGCTGGGATTTAGTCGGTCTAGGCGCTTTCCGCCGGGGCATGCATGGGATCTACGTTCTCAATTTCCGGATATTGTGTAAAAAAATTTAAAAACAATTGGTGCCGAGTTTACTTCCGCACGTTTTGCATAGCGCTGTGCTCAGGTAAACTGACATTAAATATAAACTAAGGCTGGCTGCTATACTGGATGGATGTCTATACCAGTACGGCCGTGGTTTATGCGAAATGCTTCTTCTAGGAGCCGCACCATGGCGCTGGTGTCTTGTCGCCCGCGCTTCCAATATCTTTTGTTCAGTCGCAGTGTACATTGTTACGTTCCTAACCCTGGCGAGGCCGTGCTCCATCTAGGACACAGTTACAGAGACGGTCCGCAGTGCCATCGCTTGGCAGAGACCCTCTCGAAGACCCGGAACCAAGGCTTTTGAACATCAGCTGAAGTAATCACCATCAACGGGCCTTCCGGTCTTCCTGGTTCTCCAAACATCAAGAGAGGCTGCTGCTGCGGCGACATAAACCTCCGGGTCAATGAGAGTGGCTATAGGACCTCATCTTCATCGAAGCCAGCAGCCACCACCAATCACACCAGGATCTCGCCGGTGACGAAAGACCGTCACGTCAACGCGACTATAAAACAGGGACCCGCGGACACGCGTGGCGGAGGCGGAGTGGGATCTACCATCACACGCTACCATCATCTCATGGCCCATTAAAACCTAGTCATCCATATAGCGCGAACCCGGTCTCCAGCCTGTCCGTCCCCCAGCCCTTAACAACAACATACACTCCCGAAGCCCCGCGTTGAATTTCGATGTCATGGTACACAAAAGCGCCTCTTTTCATGATATCTTCATTTTCATGACAATATTCATAATATCCCCACTGGTTGAGTTCTTCGAGCTGCCATGTGCTGCGAGAAACTTCGAGATCTCATGCCAGAGATTTACTTTGGGGACCGATGTTGACATAACAAATGTTTTCTTTACCTCTCTCCCTCTCTCTCTTTCTCTCTCTCTCCCTATCAACAACAAAGGTGCGCCAAATGTTTGTTTGTTTTACTCTCACGCGCTGCGAAGGTGTGGCACAACTAAAAACGGTGAACGCCGTCTGCCAGCATTGGGCTCATTAAAGCGCCTCAGTGCGAAATTAGCTTGTCTCCTTTCCTGCTTGTTTCTTTTCTTAATTCCCGTTCCTAAGATTTGTTTAATTTTCATCGTGTTCATCAGAACACCGCGTTCACAAATTAGAAAAGATAATATTCAGGTTGTGTGCCTAATCAGAACACTTTTTTTTTTCAGGTGGGGTTGCAAATAAGAAGAACGAGAAGTTTAGAAGAGCTCAAATCAGTCAAAGGCCTTTCACCTATTTGATGACGATAGTAAACTTCTAACGTTACCGATTAGTGTACGTTCTTAATGCTTCATGCACTGAGTCAAGCACAGACGGAAATCACGTGTTTCCGTTTCACAAAATAAGATCCATAAACACCGTTTTTTTTTGTTTTTTTTTACAAAACATAAAAGCATAAAACAGCTAGCGTGGACGAGGACGGGAAGAGGATATCTTTGATGCCCGTTTTTTTTTTTCCCCCGATAAAATCGAAAGATGTTATTTACCGCAGTTTCGCACGTATCCAAACGTCAACGTTTTGAGGCACTTTGGCGATTATCAAGGATAATATAGATTGCAAACAATGTGTCTCCGACGTTTCCGCGAGTAAGTGTCTAGCATTTCTTGGTTTAGTGGGACGGGGTCCTAACGCAACGCACCCACGCACATCCGCACGCTTCCCGAGACGCATGAGCACCAACATACTCCCATGTCAGCGTGTCGTGTGTTGCGGAAATGTTACTCTTATCGAACACCAGAACGACATTTGAACGGCCCAACCGTCTGCGGCGTCAGTGCTTTCAAATGCTCGTTACATCTGTTACGAAGTTGAACGATCGAGTTCCAATTTATTTCCGCTTCTCGAAGTCACGGCGGGATTCGCTTATACCAGTGTGCGGCTCACGTGCAGCAACAGTCAAGTTCCCCTCTTATGTATTGATTGGTCGGAGTCCTGCCGCTTACGGGAGCGAGGCAGCGCAAAACAACAGAAGACCGAACTGAGTCCGCTACTTCGCAAAGACAACAACAACTGGGGTTTCCTCGCACAACCGTACTTCCTTACCACGTTGCTCCTTTTGTTATTTCAATTTCTTTATCTTTCTATGTAAAGACAAAGTAAAAATAGAAGCATGCTCTTATCTTTTCTTCGTCTTTATTGTCCGAGAAAGATATCAGCACGGAAACCGTGCTTTCGGGTTTGCTACAGATGGTTGTTACAACATTCAAATATTGATTTTTTTTTTTCTCCCCTCCAGTGCACATTTAATATTGCGACTGGTTTCCATCGACGTGAAACCTGGTAGCAAGTATGTCTTTCGATTGCGGGCGCATTGTTAGCTTATCAGAAAGCGGTTTATCGAATGTAGAAAACGTCAGCAACAACGACAGAAGGGCAGCGTCGGTTCATAAACCAAAATTATGACTACCTTGCGCAGTGGTTCAACTCCTTGAAAAAAAAAACTAAAAGTATACTGATTCGTATGCCTATTTCCTAATTTAAAAGAGAAAATGACCGCATCTCCACGTGGTGAATGATGTTACTTGGGGCGAAGCTCTGGTGGTGCTGATGATACTGATTTTATTGTTCATGGGTAGTGCTGATGGTGCTAATTTTCTGTTGCTCGTAGGTAGTGCTGAGTTCCGGGTTGCATTTCGACTTCATTATTACTGCTTTATGGTCGGTGAAATGCATAGCCAGTGGCTCTTCTAGCGGATCAGCTTGGATCCGCTAGAAGCCGTAGGAACGCATCTCCACCGCTTAAGTCAACGGTTCATGTCAGAAAGAGAATGTGTGGTATGGAACGTGGTTATATACGGATTTGAGTATTTGACCGCAGCGCCCTCTCGTCTATAAACGTTGAGCCAACGTATGCAAAGTTTAGCGCGATTATATACGCATTCGACCGCAGCGCCCTCACCAGTATAGACGTTGAGCGGCTGCATGCAACGTTCCATTCATGACAGAAACCCCAGCTCTTGAGTTACTACCACATCTCAGAGCCCCCTACTCGTCCCGCAGTCGTGGCCGAGTGGTTAAGGCGATGGACTAGAAATCCATTGGGGTCTCCCCGCACAGGTTCGGATCCTGTCGACTGCGCAAACATTTTTTCTTTAAATGTGAGCACGGACGCCGGCCGGGCGGACGGACGGACGGACGGACGGACGGACAAGGCTAGACCCTAAGGAGCTTTGCCCCTAAAAAAGACACACTAAAAAAAGCATCTTTTACGCTACTTTTTAGTATATGGCGGTTCCACGTAGCGAACTTCCGGCTCGAAATCTCGCCAGATTCCGTGTTAATGAACTATCGCCGTACGTCCTTCTCGGCGTGGAGGCCGTGTTTTCCAGTTCGGACAAGCTTTTTGCGTCATGACCGACTGCGACTGCCAAAGCAGTCAACGACAAAAAAAAAAAAAAAAAAAACTAATATAATGCTTGATTTTTCTTTTCTTTTTTTTATACGCCATTTTTATTTTATTTACTTATTTATTTTTATTTTTTTTTTTGGGGGGGGGGGGTTTAAAACAAGCCACCGATAGAGGACCCGACACGTCGGCGCCTCCTACATATCCATCAAATTGGAATAAATTTGAATTTATGTAACCCAAACACTTCCCCAATCGTACCTATACTGAGTTCTGCCGTGGACGGGGCCATTCTCCGTTCTTCAGCGTTTCACCAACACCACCAAAAACGACACCATAAACTTAAAACCTCCGTGCAAAAAAAAAAGGAAAAACAAAAAAAGGGCGAAGGCAGCAGACGTTGTTAATCAACCCGCATCGAAAAGCGGCTTACCGGAAGCGAAAAGGCGCTTCCTGGAGCCGCCCTATTATAAATCAACCTGCTATTAATATCTTCTGTATATTTTCATGTAAATCTAGTGCGCCGTGCATTTGAACAGTTCAACCGCGTATGCGAACATGGCTGTCGCTGTTAGCAAATCCATAATGCCATATTACTATACAGGGATCGGTTGAGAAAATGAAACCCGCGGGTTTCTCGGCCCGCATAAAGAAATTACGCATCACAGAAAGCTGAAGTCCGAGACAATATGACGCTAGTTGTGATGATAAAATGTGGAAGTTTGAGCACATGCTGATACATAAACCAAAATATAAAAAAGACGAAAAAAAAATGTGGCGATGAGCCAACGTCTATGTAAGCCTAACATTCATCAAACCGAAATTTGAGATTGTAGGCGCCTGTAGCATTCACTGTAAAAAAATCTTGTCAGAAAAAAACGATAACAATATTGTACTTCTAATATTTTTTTTTAGACTGAAATAAAAGTTAAGGTGTCCACAATCTGACATTTCGGAGTAATGAATATAAGGCTTTGGTGTACGTGGGCTCATAGACAACTTTTTTTATATATATGTATCTTGATCCAGGAACCGTCATGTCCTCAATCTTTCGCATTTTATCACCACCGACATAACATCGGAATCTCACGGAGTTCCAACTTTCTGCGATGCGTAGTCTATTTATACGGGCCGATAAACCGGGTTTTATTTTCTCGATAGATCCCGGTACTATTAGTAAACTGATCATACACCTTAAATATACTTTCCCAGGTAGAGGAAGCTGAAAGAGTCGTTAAAATAAAGAAAGGATATTTATAGACTGCCTGGAATATGTTTGTAAGGGTATACCTTTCGTGTCCTAAAAACGGGATATTAATATAGCTGAGTCTACTGTTTATCCCGATGTAAGACTTGTGAAATGCTACTCTTACGTATAGTACATGACATTTTAAGCGACAACGCTAACTTCGGGCACTAGTACAAGCGCGAGAACTACAGTGGGAACGATTTTCTATTTGCATTTAGTCACCATCGAAAGGGTCATTAAGCTGATAACGTAATGGAAGTACACGCTCATTGCACCAATCATTCATCGATATTTTACCAGATGACAACGCTGTCGCCCATACCCGCACGCAGAGAGTGAAGGAAGTGGTGAAAGGCAAGCGGGTGATTGGTCCGACAAGCACGTAGTTCCCACCACACTGTCAGCTTAGGGCTGACCGGAAGATAGTCGCAGATGCACATTGCGCGGCATTGTAGTAGCAAACGCTATCGGCGGACTTTCACTTTGACCTGGGAAAAGGTATAGGGAGACAGTGGGCACCAAGGCTTACCGCTTACGTTAGTGCCGCCAGTGAGTACTTCCTGCCATACTAGTAGTTTTAATGGCAGCCTTTCTATTCTAAACACAAAAAAAAAATACTAAAGAAAAATGACTATCGCTCGTTTGCTCAAACTGTTTCGTGAAGTGTATAATTTTAATTCTTATAAGTGTGTTGAGCAGTGTATTAAAAATGGGAATATAATTTTTACACGGACAGTTAATTTTGAATTAATCGCAATAAAAGAATGAAAAGAAAGGGAAAAATATAATTCCCAGTTTTGTTTTGCGGAGAAAAAGACGTCGTGGTGCTCGCAGAGATGGGCGGCTGTTTCTTGTTCGTGCCTCCTGTCACAGTATTTTAGAAACGAATTGCACGTTAGTCAGGAGAGCCTAAGTTCATCAGTTGTTCTTCAATGACCCCTTCTCTCCTTAGCCGGCAGCAACCTCAGTGCTTCCTCCTTTTGAATTTCCGATTTATTTCGGAAATTTATTTATTATTAATTATTATTTATTATTAAAATTTATTAATTCAATATATATATATATATATATATATATATATATATATATATATATATATATATATATATATATATATATATATGTACGGGCTGGAGAGCTTTGCAAGACGCTCCTTGCAGCCATATCAACATTACTGCGTGAGAGTTAAAACAAAAAAAAAAAACGGTGCACATAAAAAAAAAATTTAAAATCCACAGCCTGCTTTTTTTTTTGCGTTTGAAAGTTCAAGAAAGCTCTTGAAAAGTTCATCGAGCAACATTCATGGTCTCCATTTTCGGTGCATGAAGCGCGTGAATCAATCCGAGCCCTCACCGAATGTTGACGCAGTACTCGTTTTCAATACGAGCTGAGCCGAGTTCGCGTCGAACGCTGCCTCGAGTCCAATCCATGCCAAGAGCACGTGATCAAGTAATGGCGGAGAGGCGATGGCGCGGGCTTTTCAAAGGGGTCTGTTGAGGAGGCAATACACTTCCCAAGGAAGAGGGAACGAAAAAAGCAACGGGAAAGATGTTAAAGTGCGCGGAAAAAGCAAAACAAAACGAAAACGTACACCGAAAAATAAAACCCAAAGTAAAGGCATAGCAACAGAAAGAAAAACAAAAACAACCACAAGAAAAAGCACGAAACTAACAAAAAAAGAACCGTAAAAAAAGGTAGCATTCCTTTGAGAGTTGGTTGGTGTTGCAGCCAAAGCAGGGCTGCAGCACCAACTTCCATCTCCGTGGCATAGGAAACGAGAGCTCGTTTGTAAACGTCCTGATGCCGCCAGCGTGTGTCCTTCCTTGCTCGTCTCGGAGGCGGAGGTCCGTCTACGTTGCCATGGGAACCTTTCCTCATCATAGCGACCCCCCCTCCGAGCAAATGTTTTGACGCGCTACGTCGTTCTTCTCGAAGACGCCACGCCGGGGCCAATTTCTCTCTCACGAGCAGTTGCTCTGCCCCTTTCCGCCACGCTCAGCCTCCCCCGACGAGACAAAGAGGAAGGAGAAGATGCATTTGCTTCCGTTCCATGTATATGTGGCACGCAAATGGCAGCTTGTCGGTTCCTTCCGGCGATCAGATATGCATTCCGGCTACGATAACGCGCTTGCGCCAGCATGCGAGGAGGTCTGCTTGTTGCTCTTAGGGCCGTGCAGCCGAGCAAAGCGGGACATCGTTTTGTTTCGATATCTAACTTAATGAAAACCCGACAGTCACATTTTAATATCGAGCAAGTTTTGTTTCCGTATGGTTTTTATTTAACTGTAATGATGATATTCGAGATGATTTGGCGGAGATCTAAGATAATTTTTTTTTTCTCATCTTGTTCAGACTCGTTTTTATTATAAAAAAATAAAAAAAAAGTTTTGGAAGAAGAGTGCCCACTTTCATGGAACTACTTTAACGAAAAGCAAAAACTTTTTTTAGAACTTGTTTCGAACCGGACAAGAACGTGTGTGCGAATAGTGGTTCGATTGGAACAGCACTGGGTCATTGAAAACCTTAAAGGTGCGAGAGAAATGCCGTAACGACCGATTTTTCTAGCACTGTTGAACCCTCGAATGACGCAGCTCTATTTGATTGGAACCACAACAGGCACACCCGTACGGATAACGTATTGAGCCAACACCATCTAGAGTAACGGGGCCTCCAAACTCTCCAAACCCTCGCTCTTTCTCCGTAAAAAGTCATCCCTGTCGCAAGGCGCCGCCAACTCGGCACTTGGACCCGAACCCGATAACGAGCGTCCTCCGAGGCGCTAGTTGGACACGAGGCCCAGCCAAACACTGACGCAACAGTCGTGTCCAATCTGTGTCTTCACACGATCTCCCCGGGATGACGTCACAATTCTAGTGCACTGGCGTTGAATATTCTAGGTGGTGTCGTTTGAGCTCCCATTTTCACTGTAACTATGACGGATAGTCGCATCACGACTAAGCGGCTAATAGGACGGATAGTCGCATCGCGACTAAGCGGGTGATACGACGGGTATTACGATGGAATGACCCGGCACGACTAAGTGTACCGTAAGGCGGGCCATCGGGCACGGCGGGCGTGTGTCGATTGAGCTCGCGCTTTGGAGGGAAGGGGGGGGGGGGGGGGGGGGGGGGGTTGTGTCGTGGTGGTGGTGCGCGCATAGGTTGCAAATTACTGGGGTTAAGTTTCTTCGTAATCAATTCACTGGTTCCCCCCCCCCCCCCCCCCCTCATATTGGAGACTACAAGTGTTGCATAGATGGGACACGTTAATACTAATCCATGAAAATAAACTGGACCTATATAGTCAAAGAGAACTTAAGAATCCCGGTACGTACGGAGTCTCGAGCCTCTCATTACCGCTTCAAAATCATTGAGATTTCGGCAATAGCTGATAAGAAAGCCGAAGATCGAGTCACGCAGCAGCGAGTGTGAACACATGAAGTCACTCCCTCCTTTTCTCGAATTGTCGGTTACTACGCTAGCAAAGAACGACCGTCTGTACGCGAGTCACAGACGCACTGTTTGTGAACAAAGCTCACGAGACCCACTTTCCCGTGGAGCACGTGGATGTACCATAGTCGGCAACGACAGAGATATTTCTGTCCACCGATTTACCGGACAGAAATGACGCCCATCGCGCAAAAATGATCTTTTCATACAGCGTATTCGCCGGAGAATCGTTTTCTCGACCTCAGTCAGTCAGTAGAGCGCGATGATTGGCTGTACGTGTGCTCTGCAGGAAAGCAGACACGCGGGCCTTGTTTATAAAACAACGCGTGTATTACTCGAGTAAATGCGGCTTTTAATAATGATACCGGGGCTGGGCGCTTTCACGTGACGCGCACAAAACGCAATATTTGCTGAAAACGGCGAGTTATACGATTGTAAGATCGCACAATTCGCCCTTTGCGCTGAAATACAAAACTGAATGATTATTTCCTTGCGAAAGATTCATTGCAAAGAAGGCAGCCCGCCCGTAATATCATAGATTCTATGCAGCGCTGTCACGAACAGAGCCACACGGGAGGGGTGGTACACAAAACAACCCAATCCCAAAACCTCCGTCTCGAAACCTCCCAAAGTTGGAAATCCACCACGTTATTTCTACCGTGCGAAAACCCCGGCTTTCAAAAACACGCACGCGCACCGCCCGTACTGGCTTCCCCCACTTTCCTTCAAGTCACGTTCTCAATCGACCTTCTCCTGATAAGTCCAGAACACCTGCTGCTCTGTTCAGTGTTTGAATATTGAAGTCCGACGGTTTAACCCACGACTTCAATTTCTACAACAAGAAGTGGAGTTGGGCTAGTCGATTGGCTTGACATAGCTTAACAGCGGGGAAAAAAAGGGAGGACTTTAAAACAAACGCAGCACTGACTGGCAACTGAAAATTTTATTCCTACACAAAACGCTAGTAAACAAGTAACGAGAAAGGTGGAAACAGAACGATCAACCCGATAAATCATTCCCAGCAAGCCGACACGTGCTACACAAACCTGTCGCACTTCTCGATTAAATCCACGTCGTCACCCGCCAAGGCCGCCAAAGGGGCGCTAACACGCATGCCCTCTTCATAGCTGACAAAAAAAAAACAAAAAAACATGGCTTATCAATATTTTTTTTAATTATGTGCCGCGCTAAAATTCCAATCTCTTCGAATAATGATGGACACACACATCTGTCACAGTGAACCGCATTTCTAATTAACACAGTTCCAGCAGAAAAGTTTTCCAAAAACAGGCTCTACTGCAAAAAATTAATTTTTTAAGAATGGAAAAAAATAGGACACGGTAGTGGTGTACGATTTCAAATATTGCTTTAAGAAAAATAATCAGAATTGCAGGACTCCATGGTGATATGTAAAAACTTGGCACTAAACCACTTCTTTAAAAAAAAAAAAAAAAAAAAAAAAAGCTTGTTTGTTTGGTATATTGGTGTTAGGTTGCAGAAAGATGTCCAGTTCGATATTGCAAAACACCCTTTTAAATCCCCAAAAATAGATATACGCGCGCACTAATTCTCCTGGAAGGACAACTTCTGGCCCAGCCTCTCCTACATAATTTGATCAACAAAAATGCTGAACTGTGTGGAGATTTCTAACTTAAATAATATGACTTTCCTTTAAACGTTAAACTTTACATTTTGACAAAAAGGTAATATATTAAGGTGTAGAAAACTTCAAACAGCAATTAGCACGTATAAACCATCGAACTATGTTTTATCCTCGCCTTCGTTCGAGAGTGATGCGCCCGCTCCTCTGCCGTCTGCTTCGTAGACGCAAGGAACAGGTATTCCTTTTCTCCTGGCTCCCGCTTCGTCTCGTTCTCGAAGCAAGATTCTACAACTGACCACAGAAGGAATAAAAGAAACTCGGGACGAAGGACGACAAACATTTCTTTTTTGTGAAGTAAATGTTCGCTCGCGCGAGTTTGTTTTATTCTTTCTGTGGCAAGTCAATTTTATTCATACACTCTTCAGTTCGTTCGAAGGCTCTATAGTCCGTTGACGTCCGCGTGTCGTAAAGTTTACGTATCTTCTGGGAAATAGCGATACTTATATTCGCTGAGAGTCATGTTCGTGCAGTGCCGAACGTTTCCTCTGTAGAGTTGTTCCCCTATCGAAAAGTCTAACCACAAAGAATCGAACGATTTCACCGCGTCGGACGAGAAAATGACATGGAGGACTTGCCACAGACTATACCTATTCCGTGACACTTGCATTCGGCACTCATGACCGCAGTTACTCACGTCTTCAATGTAGTTGCTCTGCCGAAGCTGATTTTGCTTCCCGTCGTTTATTTATACTTCTTTTTGCTTTTTTTTTCTCATCAAACGTTTTACACACACATACAAATATACGGAAGTAAACATCCTACAAATTTGCTTCATTGATGAGAATCAGGCAGACACAGAATTACCGGGAAAGACAATGCGTCTCGATTAAATAATAAAAATAGCGGAAGTAATTCATGCGATCGCACTATCGAACGCGGGAAGGGGGCACAGGACATTTGAAACTCGGTGCAAGCAAGACGGGGATTTTGTCGACGGGGTTCTCGGGCGAAGAGGCCCGTGGCATTCGAGACGGGAGAACTGCCACGGAGGGATCGTGCTACGAGTGTAGCGCAGAAAACTGTTTTGTCTGCGCAACCGAGGTCTCTATGGTTGCAGCGGTGAAGACAACAATGTCTAAAGCTAGGCGCCTGCACCTCGGCGTCCCAAGTCTCAGTTCAGAACAGCTGAGAGCGGGTACAGTTTAGTCGGTGGTTTCTCGAGCTCCATGACGACGATGCATTAAAGTAAATGTAAATTTCATGACACAGGTCGCTTGACAAAAACGTTAGTTACATTATATGGCAGTTGGTTCCAGTTTCGCAACTAAAAAGTTGTTTTCCGCGTAAATCGCATTGCTGCGCAAATCCATCTTGATTTTTTTTTAGATTGCTTTGTAACGTGCGTGACATAGCTAGCTGCATTAATGACTGCTCTGTCTCTCTATCGCTCGGGTATTCGGAAACACTTAGGGAGCCCGTTGCGTCGTAAACCCTATTGCAAAGGTAAATATTTATTGTATTAGTTATTTTATTTTATAATTATACCGGAACTCATACGAAAGATGACATAAAAAAATACCTGAGGTACGGCGCTGGCAGTGCGAGTCTCATGCCGCTCGCAAGTTACAGTTTACAAAATCAGGTTCACTACGCTAGCGTCATAAACTTTAAAACGTATCGGCGGCAGAACAAAAAAAAAATGTTTTTTTTTTTTTTTTGCTATGTTAAAGACGGGATGAGAATAACATCTTGACCGGGACAAGGTGAGAAACCTTTAAAGTCGACGAGTGAGAATTTTCGTCATCTGCCTCATGACACATGTTTCTTACATTTAATGCAAAATTCCATACTTATACTTAAGTTTTAGCCTTAAAAAGTAAAACTAAATTGCCACGGTCGAATAGAGTTGGCCGGCTGCCAAACACCTGCACAGCGAGCTCCATCGGCCACACAACACAAGGGTTAAAAAGAAAGAGGCAGAAAAGAGGACTTGGAGATTCTTTGAGAAAACTTCGCCAGCTGCGAAAGCTTCGAAAAAGAACGGTACAAAAGGAGGACATGGCGACGCTGGGTATAACATCGCGTGCCTGAAAGGCTGGGACGAGTTGGAGCCTGCAATGTTCCTCATAAAACGCGATCCTGCATGATACAGTTCGATCAATAAATCAAAACACAAATACAATTTTTTTTTGTTTTTAATAGTAGAAGTTTATAGTCTTGTAACGTGGTCATTTGAATGAACCTTTTCCACATACCGACGGCACCAGGCGGCTGCTGTACGAACTAAACATCGAGGAAGTGACCTACCTGCGCTGCCAATCGATAATGGGAGCTACGCTGTCAGTTTCTTCGCTCTCTGAGCTGCGGCGCGTGGCCAACGCAACTGAGGGGCATCCGTGGCGTTGACCCAAACATCGTGTTTTTCTTTCCGTCCACTTTCTTTTTTGTGTAACGTAATTATATATCTGTTGCAATTACGTGTTCTATTCACTGATCCACAGCCTCCTTCCGAATTTCCTCGATTTTTCGTGCCGACTTCCGCCGCTTGGCATCGAGCACTCGCGCGTGCGCAGAACGCTTCTTTGAAGAGGTCCATTGAGTGACTTACTTTGGGGTCTGAGAGAACCGCCAACAGTGGTTATCAAGATGGCCATGCAGCTTAAGAAACCATTTAGAGACCAAGGCAGCTGCGGTACGCGTGGTACGTTTAGGTGATGTTATGTGTATTGGAAGTAACGCACGTTACAAAACAATGCATACAGCAAAAAGAGCAACTTCAAAGTTTCGACTAGGGTGCCTACATGTTTCCGCTCCGCTTTAGGGTGGCGCCAACTTCTTGTTACCCTTTCTCAGATCCTCTCCCAATGCCATTTTTTCCCACATCTTAGTTCGCTAAACGTACACAACGTTGAGTTTCTGTAGTCTCGACACACCGGCAACACTGTGAGGCCACTTCCGTTTCCGTTCATAAGAGGAGTCGGAGGCTCAGCGGGATGGCGGTATTCGTGGCTGTCGCTCTCTTTATTCGGATGTTTCATATTTTGAAGTTACGAGCAGGAAGTGTGCGTTGCTTTTATCGAAACGCGAGTTCCCTCGACAAAATGAAACGCCACAGACCGGCATTGAACGCCGAAACCTCGCCGTCGGAACAAAAGCGGTGAGCGCTCCCTAGCCCTAACGAGGATTAGCGCCGAGTCCGAGCGCACGACCGGTGAGTGAGACAAAATGGTCGACGAAAACAGCAGAGGTTGCCATGGTAACGAGGTAGGCAACATTGGTTTGTCGGCAACAGGTACCAACGTTACTAGATCAACTCAGTTATGGAACTTCCCATAGACGCTGTACATTGGAGGCATGGTCCGAAACCATGTCCGATTTTTTGCAGCTAGGTGGCGCTGCCGGCGCATCATTCCACGCGTTTTCGTCTGCTACTGCTCCGCGGCTGCATGCGAATCCCGACTCCTCTCGAGATTCAGCATGGTTTTTGGTTAATTTTTGCCCTTTCGCCAGTAAAAATTACATTTTGAACATGAAAAGGGCTATGACCGTTTTGGCATACGCTTTGCATTATTTTAAAATGCTGCTGCCTTAGCTGTGCTGACAGTGCGAAGCGTTTCGAACAACCCAAATTGGTCGCCGCCACAATCCGGTGGCTACATTCAGGGCAAGTTTGCACATACTGTAATAGTAGATGTGCCGATGACTACCACCTGCAGCAGAAACCATTTGAAAGTCGTCTGCTACTGTCAGAAAAAGCTCCACGAACATCTGTAGGCCAGATGCAACGGCCACAAGCGCGCCGTCAATGATGATGATAGCGAGTACTAATGCGGAGCGCGCGCCCTCTAACAGGCGCCACGCAAAGGGACCCCCCTCCGGAGCGGAGTTCTAGAACTGAGTTGGTTCTAATAACGTTGGCAGGTACCACAAACGTTGTCACCACCCTAAACAGCGGAGCGGCGGAAACATGTACGCACTCTAGTTTCGACAAGAGCAGCGCATGGTATAGGTGGTTGATACTCCTGAATAAGTTATGAAGATGTTACTCTTCCAAACTCACTAGATTACAATAGTAATTACTTCCAAAATTTAAAAAAAAAAGTGTTGGGATTGATTATCTATAAAGAACTAAAAAACTATTATGATGTTAAAATCCTGAAACTGGGAAGGAAACTTGAAAGAAAAAGTGTATGATGGCACATTGTATAAAGCGTGCGGTTCTAGATTAGGTTTTGGACGTTTGCTGTTTTGTGTTTTTGTTTAGAACGTCCTCACAAAGTACATTGGTGAACTCCTGAAATTAGAAGGTCTTCTTTGTGGTTGTAACTTACAGGGAAAGAAAGAAGCGTATGTGTGTGCGTTAACGGCAACCTTTTTTAAGCCGATTTTTTTTTGTGTGTGCGTGTGTTAAAGTTGCGAGCCGCACTTTGACGCGCGAAGAGCCGTATGTGGCTCACGAGTCGCAGCTTGGCCACCCTTGGCCCAGATGGTTAAACATCACATCAAAACACCACAAAAGCAGTTAGTGCGAAAAACAAAGGACAATTAGAGGAACAGAGACAACCTCTTTATAAACACTACAGCTCTATTTACAATATTTTTGTTCTAACACTTTTCGTTGCTTTTCTTTTTAGTTCTAAATTTTAACCTCCTTCTTTTTATTCTTCTACCTTTTATTTAAATCCTCAATTGAATGTAACCCACGTCCTGCCCATGTATCCCCACCTCTGTCCATTTCGACCTGGACCAGCACCGTACCGGCGTGCGGCCGCGTACCACCACTGCGTGACGCACGTAAAACCTCAGGCTAGCGGTCGTACTGCACTGGCGAAATTTCTCATCTATAGTAAGTAACAATTTCGCCATACTCTTGCAGACAAAACTCCCGCTGTCTCAACAACTAACGACTAATTTGTGTTTGCCCTGTCCAGTCTTCTATTTCTTCTTTGTCTTTCGCGCTAACTGTTTTTGTGGGCGAACAAAATAAACATTGCGTGTATCTTCCCTGCCCGATCACTCAAGTCCCGAAACGTGTTGGGAGCTTGTCAGCATCTGTTTCTCTCCCAGCCACCACCATCGACGAAGGGTAAGCAGATTAACGGAAAGTACACAGACGTGGATTAAAATCTTGTTCGTGTACTTTCGTTGTTTTCGTGTCTCGCGTTTGTCCACGACGTTAGACAAACACAAGCTCAGCGGCATTCTCGCCGGAGCTCCAACGTGTGTATATTCCATCTCACTAGTTGTGCGGAGCTTTAGCGAAGGGACTGGGACGAGAGTGCGGGCGGTGCAAACAGTGGGACCAGGAGCGGGAGGAAATCCCGTCTTACACAGACCCTCTTTGTGTACCCCAAACATCGCTTTTCTCACCCCTTCGGGATTCACATTGTCCCTCAAAAATCCCGCAAAATTTGTTGCCCGGAGGCTTAGAAGAAATAAGGCGCGTACTCCCCCATCAACTCCGGCCCGCATGTCTGCGTAGGCTCAAACCGAGTGCCAGAGCAAACATGCTGATACAACGCTCGGAAATAAATTATTGTCGTATAAAAAAAAAACAAAAAAACATGCTACTCAAAAAGAAAAAGAAAAAGACTTTAATTTAGGTTTTAAGATCCGGACATGCTTCAGAACTAGTTTTGTTTGTAACATAATTTCCATCCTCTCCTTCATTCAACATCGAAATCATTTCGTCATGGTCTCTCGTCGCCATCTCTTTCTTTTCACTCTTCGCCAAACACCAGCATAATAGGACAAAACAAGCGTAAAGGCTAATTTCCGCCTTTTATTGAGAACTCAGCACTAATCAATATGGTATGACCAAACAAAACATTACAAACACCGCTCTCATAGAAACAAATACACATTGTTAGATAGCGTTCGTCGCCAGAGGCGCGGCCCAGCGGACAAGAGCTACAGCACGCTATCGTGGCCGCTGGTCAGCGCCACCAGGTTCAATGTCACTCATTGCGGCCGTTCTGATCGCTTTCATTTCAATTCAATTCAATTCAATTCAATTCAATTCAAGCTTTTTTTTTTCCAGATATACACTGGAGGGACCTCCAGACAAAAAGCTGCTATGTAAGCAGCTTGACGGGGTCTGGGGTCCTGTAACAAATGACAGCAGCAACTTCGCGAAAATATCCTTTCCCGACAACGTCGGCCATTCACATGGGAGTCGGGAGCCAAAACAATTGGGCGGCCGCGGACAAATATTGCGTGCGCGGATTACCAAAATGATGTTTTTGTTATCTCGGCAAGTGGAGTGTTGGGACTGTGTTCACTCAGCGAGAAAATGACATTTCGAAAAACTGTCCTCGAGTCGAGACAAATACGGGAGATGGAAGCGCCCACACCGGTCGCTTTACGACGGCGAACGCTCGGCCCGGGGACGCCGACGCTGAAATTGCATTTCTTTTTACGGCCCACGCAGCTGACTCGGACCCCATCATCAGACTCGCTCGCTTTCCGACTCCGAGGAAGACAAAAGAAACTACTCGGAGCCCCGCGTTCGGTCACCAGTCGGACGGCGCTAACCTCGGTCTCTCGGGTCTAGTACGTTCGCACCTGAGCTGAGATTGCGGTGGAAGATACGGGCTCGTTGGACCAGTCCCGCGTCTATCTTTCATCACGTGATTCAGCTTCTTCCCTCGCGCGCAGGGTGTAGGGTCAGGTGATGGAATCGAGGCGGCTGATTGGTCCGGCGAACGCGTAGCTTTCGCTGCACTGTCAGGTTCAGCGTGAACGAATTATAACGGGCCTCGAACAAACGACAACCGTCGCGACGCCCGTAGCTACGTTCCCCGCCGCTGCGAAACGCTGTTGCCGTCTTTTACTCTGCCAGTTGGACACACCTGCGCGGAACATTCGTTTTCGCTCCAACTTTCTTCACGTCAGTGCTTTTTTTTTTGTATTAAGTGGTTTATTTGTCAGGACACCGGCGTAAAAACAAGATCTGCCCCCTCCTTTTTGCTTATTTTTTTCTTCTTAAGACTAACTAAAAAGAAAAAAAGAAGGAGTTCCAGGGAGGCTTCGTGAGATTGGAGATCCCACGGCACCGCATGCACTTTGCGAATTTAGCAGCAGCGGGCTTCGTTCGAGCGAAAAGTGGCGAAAATATATATTTGTGGATTGTATCTTGTAAGTTATAACTTCAGCCTGTTGGTTCGTACTGGATGGCGATGGGAGGCCGAAAAATTGAGAACAAAAATATAAGACCAGAGCAGCCCACATCCGCGCCACGATTGACGATAGCTTCGCAACGTTCGTGTTTTATTTGATTGATCGGTAGTTCAGAAGCCTCGAAACGAGCCACTTGGGAGCATTTAACTCGAGATTAGGCTTTCGCTGTCCACTTTGTATCGTCAGAGTGAAATTTACTTCAATATATGAATGCTATTCGTAATTTCTCCGCCATCGAAAGTAACGAGAGAACAAAAAAGAAAAGAATCTGGCATGCAGCGACTGCTCGAAAGCACGTATATGTGAACCACGGCCGCTCAATCGAACCATGGACGCAGGCGGAGAACCACGCAACAGACGTTTAATGCACAATTAATGGTGGCGATCTCCCTTAATTACCCGATTACTCCAAGACTCGCGTAAGCGTAATTAGACGTGCATAAGTTGCCCATCCTCGTTAGCCGTCCAATTAGTGTTTGGCTGGTGCAGTTCTCCCGGACCGGAAGCCGTGGGATGGTCTCGAAGTATAATGCAAATGGCGTCGCTCTGAAGTACTTTTCAAAAACTTTTGCACGTCGCTCAAGGCCGAAGCTAAGCTAATAGGTTCTTCGGAGTTCGAAAAAGGCGGTTGTAATGTACCAGGACACTTCTAATAGAGTTCCAATTAGGCAAAATTATCGCCTCGGTAAATAATGACGCCGAACTGTGTTCCAAATGGTAAATCAGAAACATTGCGGTTTGCACGTTTCTAAACAAACCTGTACAAATTGTCGAATACGGAACCGTCGAGAAGAACGAGGGGAAGAAGGTTAATAAACGGTAAAGCACGGATAGAATATTTTTGTTAGAATATGCTTGCCTCTTGCGTATACTGTAATGCCTCGTGGTGCTGTAGGTATCCGGATGATTAAATATCAGCTTGTTAAAAGGAGATTGATGAAAATTTTTTCCATGTTTTGCTATTGATATTATAATTAAGAAGATGGTGCACTATGTCAGCTTAATATTGACCAGTATATTATTGCTGATATAATTAGTTTTAGGTCTAAGTGTAAATAAAAAAAGGTCGTACCCTTTTCCTTTTTAATTTCTCGTTAAACCATTCAGTGATTCCACAACGATCTCTCAAATATGACTACACAGTCTAAAGTGTGAAAACGCACTCGGCGCAAGCATTTGGATTCATATTAAATTATTTTCTGGACTCACATTATTTTTAAACAAACTATCGCATCTAAATTATTTGTCAAAATAATAAAACGTGACCATTGTCCCTTAAGCCCACGAAATTTTTGAAATCTAGTTTTAGGTTCTTTAATGCATATTTTCAATTTACTGAAAACCCGCCCGCTCGTATTTTGGGTCTACATGGTTTGACTTGAAGGGGCTGCGTAACGAAATTGGGTAGAAATTTTTCACACTTCACACTTGCTTTGTGGCACTGTTGGTACCCGAGTAAACTGTAATACATTTTTCCTCCTTCTATCCCAGTATTGGGTTAAAATCATCATGGTTGATATGTATTCGCTTTCGTCTTTCCTTTTCACGTGAGCATTTTCTACATCTCCCTCGTAGCTCGCTGCTTGTTGGAATGTTCACGATTTCGTTCAACTATGTCTGCTCTGCACAGAAAAGTGACAACCCAGTGTCTCACAAAGAGTGGTGATGTTTTCTAAAGGTGATCATTAACACACCGTCCAGTATGTCTTACGTGCCACACCTCAGTAGAATCCAGTAGACCACCCGCTGTACAGTGCACGAGCTCGAGCCACTAAATAAGCTACGCTTCAGAGTAACGACGCTTCAGCCATCCTGGTGCTTAAAATCATGGTTGCCAGTCATCTGACGCTTTATCTGAAATTGCAGGAAGCGCTTTTACGTCCTCCGGAGATGTTAGAAAAGTTCGCGACAGAGCAAAACGGAATCACCCGGGCTTTCTACCACCGTGTCTAAAGCTGAGGAAGTCGCATTTCTGAAATTGTGGCGATCGACAGTTGCGTCTGCTCCGCTGTAAGCACTAAGATGGCAGCGCCCACTAGCACATCAGAGAACGAAGTGCTGATACCAAAGTAACGTTGGCTGATACTCTAAGCGTAACTCATTTATACTCCTTCTCGCGAGTTGCGTGCAGTAGAGGCAAAAACACAGGCGCGAGCCCATGGCTTTCAGACTTGCCTTCATTTCACGGCCACTCGCCAAAAGAAAGCAAATCTGAAAGTCATCTGCCCGTGCCTATGACTTTGCCTTTGCGGCACACAACTCGTGAGATAGAGTGTATAGACACTACTGCAATGTTTACAATTCCTCAGCCCAGCGTGCGATCTCGTCAGTCCAGCACGCGCATGTTCGTCGCTTCGGAAAGCGAGCGAATGGCGCGCCATACTTACGAACACTAAACATGAAACCGGCCAGGAGCCCCTTTTTTTTGGAAATGTCTATATAGTGGCCCTAGCACGAACGCTAGAGTCAAGCATTTTGCTCGAGAGTTTTTGAGCTTGCGGAACGTCGCTAGCTTATGCGTGCCCCATACGTGCCCTATGCGTTCCTTTTCTATGTCTTTGTTCTTGTGCAAGATCGAGGCAAGACAAGACAATAAGATTCGCGAAGTACTGTCATGTCGGTCATGTCAATAATTACTGCGTTCAATCAGGCTCAAAAACGTCCAGAATCAAAAAATGATCTGCAAAAGATCCCTGAAAAAATATAGCTTTTCTTTTTTTTTTTTTATTTCAAAATGAATTACGCATCGCCCAACGCTTATTCTCCGCCCAAAGGTAGCGCTAGAGGTTCGGTCCGTGCAGATGCCAAAGTTTCAGCACGAACCGATATCTTATTCAAATGTTGTAAGTGATATTCTGGAAATTTCAATGGGAAAATGGGGCCCATTTCTGCCCGTTTCGGTAACTGCCCGTTCAGCTCCATGTATTCGAGAGCTCTGTCGGCCGCCATTTTCCCATTGACATTTTCGGAAAATCACAACATTTGAATAAGATATCGGTTCGTTCTGAAACTTTTGGCACCTGGTTTGGACCTCTAGCGCTACCTTTGAAGGGAAAATGAGCGTTCAGCGATGCGTAGTTTCCTTTTGCGGTAAAAAAAAAAATCCTGTAAAGTTTTTCTGGGTCGTCTAGGACCTATCTGCAAGGTCCTCTAGACCCTGCAGAAAGGCATTGCCGATGAACGTGCCTAACACTGCAGCGACGATTCTTATTTCTGTTCTGAACTGAGCGGTACATGGCGCCACCATGTTTCTTTGCCGGCCTCTCGAGCTCGGCGTTAGAGGCGAACGCTAATCCATACTTAATTTGAGTCCGGCGCATGTGCAGTGGTGAGCCCCTATTTCTTAGGTGTCGCCTAGCTTTGGAGGCCCCACTTCTAATCATGGCATATAATCGGCTCCAGATCACGTGACCGCTTGTTCTGGTTGCGACTTGAAAGAGTGAACGATGTTCGCTTTTCCTCGATTTTTTTTTATGCAACTGCTATTATTCGGTGCAAAAAAAAAAAAACTAACACCTATTTTTAAGATCAAGAAATGATTTCAAGCGCTATTTACGACGCTGATCTTATCGATAATCAGCGACAACTTAAAAATAGGGCGCGTAATATGTTAATGCTTCGCGATTCGCTCCTCGGCCGTCTTATCGGCTGATGGGGCAATCTCATTGGCCGCCGAGCGATTATGAGATGACTGGGACTCGCTACGCCCTGGGTTTGTTAAGTTGTCAGCTGCACTCTAAAAAAAGCCCGTGCGTCTAATTTCCCGCACGGCACTTGGAGATCAAATCACCTTAACTTACGGAGGCAGCTCAGCGTATGATGAAGCCGAAACGTATGTTTAGACTAGAAAACGCAGACTGAGTTGCGACATTAAGCAATGCAAGCGTGACGTTTTGCATTGCTTAATGTCACAACTCGGACTGCGTTTTTTTTTTTTTTTTTTTTTTTTGGTCTAATCATATATTTCGGCATCGTCATTCGCTGAGCTGCCTTCGTAAGTTGCAGTGATTGGATATCCAAGTGTTGTGCGGGAAAGTAGACGCACGTTTTTTTAGTTTTTTTTTTTTAGAGTGTACTGCAAACGCAGCTAACTTGGAATGGACATCGTGTTTTTAACGGCAACGTAAATATTGGTAAGAACATCAAACACATGATTTACGAAAAAATAGAGTGCAGGCGAGCTGGTGTAAGTTGAACATGATTGTAGACCTGAGACTGGGGCAGAAAAGAGAACACAACAGAAGGTAGTAAAAGAGGAGGCAACGTCTCACGCTGCCTCCTCTTTTACTACCTTCTGTTGTGTTCTCTTTTCTGCCCCAGTCTCATGATTACAATCATGTTCAACATTATTTACATGCAGCCAACTTACATCACTAGGGATCGTTGCAACAACACCAATGGGTACACTGCAAAAAGAAAAAAAAAACAAAAAAAAACGAGATAAAGGAAAAACAAAAAGAAGGCCAAACACAAGGAAATCTTGATACTTCGTTGTGTTTGTTCACTTCTCTTTTTTTTAGTTTAGTTTGACCGCGATTAGTTGTTCGGGCTGTTGGTTGCTCGGTTGTTTGGGTTGTTCAATAAAGTTCATTTTTCCTATCGTCGCTGTATCTAGGGTAAGGCGCACCTCGTTTGATGAGCTTGAAGCTGCGATATTAACTATACAAGACCTTTTTTTTTCATGGAATGGTAAATACAGCTGATAATGACGTAATCTCCTCAAAATAAATGGCACTCCTTGTTTTTTATGTCAAAAGAATCCTTTTCTACGCCTTCGCGGGGTGTAACACATCTTTCGTTTTCGAATTGTGCAATCCCAATTTGTCTTCGTTCATGCGTGCGCTTGCTCCGCCCAGCCCTGGTTGGAAACCATTTCGGCTTCACTGCTTGGGGCGGGGGTGCGAAGGGGGGAAGGAAGGGGGCCGTTCACCGCTGTTGCAACGCCGAGATTTGTAAGAAGCCGTCGCTCACAGAATGAACGCTAAATGGTCGTGATAAAGCGGGCTCCCTTTGGAAGGACCGCTTGCGTTCAAAGATACTGCCAGAACCGCTACCCGTAGCGTTGAAGGAGGATAGATCAAACGAGTGATTCATCACTCGAGGCAGCAGCAGAGCGCCGAGTTCGTTCTAGTCCGCGATGTGCGTCGCTCACGCCTATACGGACAGAACCCGACGGAAAGAAGTAGATGAAAGCGCGCGGCGAACTTTGATTGGAAAGGTGGCGGGTAAAGGGAAAGGCTAGCTGCCTTTGTGTCTGCCCACCGTCTCATTCCAATCAGAGCGAACAGGAAAAGGTACATCACGTGGAATATTTAAAGTTCTCAGAAATAGGCTTCGTTGTTGTTGTTTTCTTCTAGCTGGTCATATTAACTGAGTAAACGTTTTAGTCTGAACCACTCCTATCTAAAAACAAACGCACAAAAACTGGGGTATAATGGCCATGTTCTTTTTATAGAAACTAGAACACTGTAATACCCTTTATATATAAAGAAAAGATGAAGATTTGGAAACTAATATTCAATGAACGTCGAATAGTAACTGAGGAGTAAGAATTGCATATCGTATGTCACAGATACATTTCCAGGGGAATGCAAGTCTTTCGTGTTTTCAGTTCAAATAAATCAGTTTCTTCAAGCGGATTGCAACGCTCGCCTTTGTTATTCCATGTGGAACTTGACAGTCCTTGATATTTGCGGAACGTGCAATAATCCGAGGAAGGCCATGAACAGTCAAAAATAGTCTGTTAGCTTCGCAATTTCCAGCTGCAGTATCGCATGTAAATATACTCGGCACAATAGACCCTTTACAAAAGTCCGCACCAGCGCCTGTCCCCCATTGCTCGCTCACATACTTTGAGCATGCATGGGGGCATGCCAGCTCGGAGCGCGTGTAGCAAAAGCTCGCGCTGCAGATTTCAGGGATCCTAAGTTCAATCCCACCCTTGGCCGCGTCGATCTGGACGAGCATCCTCCTGGCGTGCGCTCGTGTATCACTACTGCGTGGTGCATGTTAAAGATCCCAGGCTAACGGTTGCACTGCACTGGCCAAATTTCTCATCTACAGCTGGGAGACAAGTCGCCCGTTGAGGCACACCAAGGTCTAGACTGTATAAACATACAGACACCCTAATGTACTAGACACGAGGCCTGTGTCAGCGTTCGGAGTGAACTCGGCTCGGCTCGTGCGTCGGAAACGAGCGCTGCGTGAGCTTTTGGCGAGGACTCGTATCCAATCACGCTCTTCGTGTTCAATGGATGAATGGATGAATGTTAATGGCCGTACCCTTTGTTACGGGCGGTAGCTTGCGCCACCTAGCCTTGCCAATGTTGCTTGATGAACATTTGAAAAGGGTCTATTTAAGAAGGAATCAGAGGTTCAACGATTCCTGTTACCTTCACTTTATCATAATTATTGCTTCGTCGTACGATGTGGGCATGGTGGGTCTCTGGAATGACTCACTTGAGCAATTCATGTTCGCCACGTTCTACGAACAAAGTACTCTTCACCAGACATGTACAAGTTACTCAAAAAAGAATTTAAGTTAAGTTACTGAGTATTGATGTCAAAAGTAATTTGAGTAGAGTAGAAATTTCTGAAATAGAAAGTAATTCAGAAAATTACTAATTACCGCAAAAAAGTAGCAAATTACTTTTGAAGTTACTTTTATATGTTTAATGGTAAAAAGAAAGTACAGAGGTTTTGATCCGTTAGCGAAATTGTGCTAGCCAAATATGAATCCTCTTGTTTTTTCACAGAAATGCTTTAATAGCTGGTTCTGCTTCTCTGTGCCTAATTTTTTTTTTGTACTTGTTTCGTTGGTCAGTGATGTACTGCGAATGTGTCATTTGTACTTTAAGGTTTAGCACTATCTGAGCTTGATTATTTAGACAGTGTTTGCTTGTTTACAGTTTTCCGTACAGTACATCTAAAAAGTACTTGCAGTAAAGTACGAAGTAAATTGGAGGTTATGTACTTCAAGTAAAGTAGTAAGGTGCACCGGGTGCAATGTACTTGAAGTAACGTATATAAATACAATATATTTCAAGGTAAAGTACAAGCACTTTCAACACAATCATTCGTGAAGCCCTTTCATTTCCTATTCGGTGCTTTTTTTAACTGGTATGCATTGCTCCAGGGGTAATCGGAGGTGCATCAGTTTTTCACGAAAATGGCAGCAAAAATGTATAAGGTCAAGTCCCCGCAGAGTAATTCTTTTACTCTCGCTGACGAGCTATTTGACACAATCAACTTAAAAGCACTTATTTCCGTCAATATTACAGCCGCCATTACTTCATTTAGAGAAATGACCCGTTGACGTCTCGAAAGAGCGCGTTTTCACACGACGCGATACCGCCATTTTTCGTTTTCAAATTCGTGCAATGCACATTGAAGCCGGGAGTTTTACTTTCCTCAGAAAATACAAGTACATGTTCAGAGAATTTACTTCAGGTAAAGTACAATTTTTCTAAACTGTAGTACTTTAAGTATTATGTACATAGAATACTTTCCAACACTGCTTGTTTATTATTTTTTATACAAAAGCGTTGGGGAAATACTACAGGTTTCTCGAACGACCTATGAATCTTTGAAGATCTGCATATTTTGGGTCTTGGGAGGAAAGGCAACGCAAAAAGGTAATATTTGCGTTGCCCTATGGCACGCGATTCTTCGAGTACAGCGCAAACAACGGGAGCACAAAATGAGTTTAAAGGGGTACTCCGCCGATTTCTTCATGGTCCCCGATTTGCTTGAAATTTTGCTAAACTCGCCAAACAACATCGCCAAAATAGTATCCCAAATATTAGGTAAAAATAATTTTTTTTCACGAAGTTATTGAATTTACAATTTTGGTCCTCACCGTGTTTTTCAAACTGAAAGTCTCTACTGGCAACAACGAAAAAGTGACGTCATTGGAAGTGCCGGGGTTCTCTTTGGACTGTAGAATTTGTTCCCAACTGGTTCGAAGCAGTTTCATGCTGTCAAATGAATGCTTTGGAAGCTCGCTCCAGTCCCCGCGCTCCAGCACGGAACGAATGATTGGCATGTTCTATTATTTAGACTGCTCGCTCGACTGGCAAGCTTCACTTCCTCTGACGTCACGGCACTGAAAAGTGCGGGTATATTTGAATGTTGGTTTTTGCATCATTTTCATTTGCCGATTTCGCAATAACTATTATGAGTTTCACGATAATAAATAGCATACCGGAAAGGGCAAAGGCCGGGGAGTCAGAAAATATAGTTAGTTGAGGTAGCTCAAAAATCGCCGGAGTACCCCTTTAAGAGCAGGTGCTGCATTTTGTTGCCTCCTTTGAGTGAGAATGCAGTGTGTGCACGTCCTGTAGTGGGCGAGAGTTTCTACGTTGGGGATAAGCGGGGACCAGCCCTTTCTTCAAAAGGGTCGAGTCTCCTTGTGCTTCGGGACACAAAGAAGCGCCAGTCTTCGGCGAAAATCCCGCAGTTACTCGTCGGTCTCTCTTGTGTCGTTTTGTGTTCACTCCCCGCGCCTCGTAGCAGTGTTGTTCCAGTGAGTGTGTGTGTGTGTGTGTGTGTGGGGGGGGGGGGGTGTTTGTGAAAATTTAGGCGGGGGGGGGGGGGGGTTCGGACTCTCCAAACCATTTTCTCCCCCCCCCTCTCCTACGCCAGATGCTTCCCCCTCTTTGCAAATGTCCGCTGATCTCTGAACATCTTACCTCCTTTGTGCAGGAAGATTTGTTCATAGGCAACAACCATTAAAATTCGAAAGTAATTTCCGACTTGAGAAGAAGTTACTCAAAAAGTAATTAGAGTAAACTACAAATTACCGAAATAAAAATATAATTGAAAGTTACTAAACTACTCAGAAAAGTAGTTAAACTACAGTAACTTGAGTAGAGTAGTATAACTACGTACAAGTCGGCTCTTCACTTCATTCCAACGCGTGGGGCCGTAGTAGCACTGACTAGCGAAATACATTTCCTGCTCCAATAAGGTGAGCGCATCGTTGGTATCGGGGGAAGCGGAAGTGCCACTGCATATTCCTCGGTTGCCTTAACCATCGGTGTTGGCCAATATCTGCAAAACAACTGGAGAAGTATGTGCGTTAGTTTGTTTCAGCACAATACGATGACGTTTCTCGAGGTAGACGCCTGTGAGGTGTGAATTAAGCTCTACAGGCAGCCGGTGCTATGGCGGGTTTTAAGCGAAGCCTGGAAAGAGAAGTTTTGCTGGAGGAAAAGTTCTAGATTGTAAAAGTCTCGGAGGTGTTGGGAAAGCTAAACCGGTATGACCTCAGTTTTTAACCAGGTGTAAATCCACTTCGTGTCTGGTCAAGACAGACGAGTTGCATCAGTTAGGACTTTAGGACAGAGAAACGTTTGAATGGCAGTAGTTGCTTTATTGAACAAACGCTTGGCGAGAATTCTCTTACGTTAAGGGAAAAAGAAGAACTTTCCGCGGAGACGCTTTCATTCGATGCAGTTCTAGAAAGGACAGTGCATGCTCTTATACACGTTGTCACACCAAGAAAAAAATAGTTCTGCATATCGTTCTTGCGTTGCACAAAGTAGTTCTTATCACGGCGTAGAATAAAAATCAAGATGATCTAAACTGTGATTTAACTCGTGATTTGAAACCATGATTGAAATCGTACCGATTATGCTACAATTATTTAAATTAAACACTTCCCCTCAAAACAAAGGTGAATATATTTTCTATGTTCCGCTTGTCTACCTGTGTTTGCTTACCATGGACATTTATTTGTATTTAAAGCAAAGAATTATCGAGTGAGGAAGATTTATATCAGGTAGCCATCAAAATTGTAAGAACTTACGCAACCCGTAAGGTGAAACACAGCGATAACTGAGGTGTCACTACTACACCGTGGGTTTGACATCGGAGCCGCTAAGGTGTCATTTTGGAGCAGATGAACTGAATGAACGGTAAAGGTGCGAGCACGCACCATAGAGTCCGCTTAGGCGTTTCGTATTAAACCGAGTAACTCACCGGAGCAAAATTCCATAGCGTTTTGGAACCAATGAGGGTACATTACGTAGAGAGTATTTCAGCTGCCTGCGTGAGAGGGAAGCGTGTTTTCATACGCCACTTTGGTACAAATTGTCGCACGTGCTAAACGAAAAGCGCCGGATAAACAGGGACAAGGAAGTAGACAACACGAAGTGCACGCTGAAATGAAGGTTTATTGAAACAAACACACACTATTAATAATTTTGGCTATTTGTTTAGAAAATAATACTGTATTTGTCAAGTGCATTGGCGGGGCACTAACGCACTTGCTTTTCCCCTTACTTTTTGATACAGAATGCGTCGTATGATTCTAAGGCAGTTTTATCTGCGTATCTCCCGAGAATTGTTGTTTGCGCTAATTCTGGGTCATATGGGCACCCATCCCATTGCACTGTCAGATTGCTCGCGGCGGGGACTCTTTTACTGTCCGCGCATGTAAAGGCCCGTTCACACTCTTGCGACCTCTTAAAACTAGATTCCTTAAAACCTCTTACAACGAGAGGACACACTGGCGTCATCTGTTGGGTAGCAGTGTAAACTTGGCGGTCCGGCATATTTTCTAGTTCTCTCGCGCATTATCCTTTCTTTCTTGGCTCGAAAAACTTTTGTCTACGTTATAAACGAGCCTTTCTTAAGGTATTGCGCACATTTGACCTCAGAAATTCCACAAAATCTTCGCTCTTGTGAAATGCAGTTCGAGGGTCACCGCATAGATGGCGCCAGCGTGCCAGTGTGTTCTCTCGTCCTAAGAATATTTAAGAGGTTTTAACAAGTATCGTCTCTCTCGGTCGTTTTCGGTTGCAAGAGTGTGAACGGGCCTTTATCTTGCTACCATGCATTACCATGGGTGTTATCTTGCTTGCTCGTTATTTTGTTATCAGCGGCCGGTGGAATGTTTTGGAGGAGTGTCGAAAATGACCAGCGTCGATATGGAGAGAGGTCGATGGCGCGAAGCCGCGAAATGTCCCACTAACAATTATCGCTGAAAAAAAAGACATATTTAGGGATAATAAAGTTACTCTTTTCTAGCTGTAGAGATCTAAATTTTGAAAGTTTGTTTTAAATAAAATAAAACTAGCTTAAACAAAATAAAAATCTTTTTTTTTTCTTTTTTTTTTAGCAATATTTGGTTGTCGGAGCATGAAACGAAGCTTTGAGCGTTTGAAACGTGTATACATCTTGCATGACAAAAAAACATATAGCTAATCTGAAATACACCTACACATATATTGATTCACAGTCTAAAGACGGAGATTATAGCAACGCTCCGCGAACACCCGGACTTGTTTTGCTGTGGTTTTTAATGTGAATACGAGTATAGACGTCGGTTCTGAATTCTTCGAGGACAGACTATTTTGTGGCAGAAAAATTTGCGAACGGCAATGCATACATTATACGAGTATGTTGTGCTGCCACTGCAGTATGTAAACGAGGCATCGATTTTGGCGCATCGCCACATCTTTGCCCGCCAGTGCGACAGATTTCATTTTGAAATTTTACTGACACGTTAGTTCTATTGTTAGCCTGTCTCGCAGCCTTCACTGTCTCGTTGAAGCGATATCACACAAAAACTGAGCTCTACATATGGGCACGCAAAATCCCGTTTGGGCGTGCCAAAAGCAAAGTATGCCCGTTTGTCATCATAGCTATATAGTTCCACTTTTGATAACGGATGTTGAACTGCCTCAAAGGTGAGTTGCGTGTCCATCCTTTCTGTTCCACGTCTCTGTCTGTTTACTCGAACGTTATACATAATCTGCGTAAATTTAGCAGGATAGGCTAGGGTACGTTATGATCGCCCGGGGAAGAGCGGAACAAGAAGTGAAAATAGGGCTGACAGATGTAAACGCATAGTGGCGTGATCTCTTTACCGATTGCAATGAAGTTGGCGAAAGCTGTTCGGAACATGTACCTTTCTCGGCCGCGATGGGCATAGACATGCATTTACAAAAAGAAGTCCATTTGCGACTCACGTACGTACCACATGCTTTCCCTGTTTGCCTCGCGTCGGCGCATACCGAGGCTACTCCGTGTTTTGGGAGAAAAATCGGGTATGCGCATCTGCTAACACGGGAAACGGACACGCGTATACATTATCTATGCGCGAGCAAACATCCGCCGCCGAATGGAGTATACAAGACGACGTCCGTTCTGGACAAAAGCCAAGAGAGCGATCTTCTCGGCAAGAGGAATGGACGATGATGCACTACCTTCCTTACGCACATCGACGTCGACTCTACAGACACGCACACACACATACAGCACAAAAAAGGGATAGGAAGCATAAACGACCAGAAACATAACGCGCGCAGTGAAGTCACTTTTTGTATCCAGACAGATTTCTCTCCTTCTGCCTCCCGCCAATCCATAATGTATGAGAAAGGATCATGCGTCACGGTGGGCTTCTTGCGCGCGGCCAGGTCTCTGTCGTCCGTAGATGTATATATATACACAGCACGGAACGTACTGCGGCTTTGGTCACGGTTCGTTGCTGCTGTGGTCGCTGCGGGACCGCCAAGTCGGCATCGTTCGGTGCAGTTCCTCTACGTCTACCTCTTTCCATTCTCCCCACGCTCCTCCCACTTCCCCCACTTCTAAACGGATGCTCGCTCACCCGTTCTGTCTTCACACTGTCTCTCCCTCTCTTTCCTCTTTTTCATTATACACAGTCATGTTTCGCTAACTTGGACTCTATTAATATGGATAGTCGGCTTTATGCACACCATTTTCAGGAACGAACTGGGTAAATACGTGAATTTTCGCCTCGTTATTGTAGACAACTAACGTTATAGACGGTTTTTGGAAGGAACGGGGGTGTCCATATTAGGCATACATCCCTATATACTCCGTCATCAGCCACGCACTGCCCGCCTCTTCTCCAAATCTTCATCTCCAACAGTCCCTGCTTTATCCTCCCTTTCTGCTTGCGATGGACCGTGGAGAACGCTACGCGCCATCAAAACCAATGGAATATAGCGTGGGTATCACGTGTCCTCCGGGACAAGGTGCAGCAACGCGCAGGGCACGTAGCCACGTGATACACTCAGAGTGCTAGATAGGTGGGAATGGCTCGTAGTGTCCGCTGCGGTCTATCGTCAAATGAAACGGAGTTTACAAGCCCGTTTCAGACGAGAATAAGGAGATGGAGATATATGGATGGCCCGTAGTATATTCAGGCGGTTTACAACCGTGTAAAGGGGCACGAGGGGAGAATCGTTCGGTCTCTGCGCGACGGCATTGAGCTCTAGTCCCGTCCCTCTCGCTCCTGCTCTAAGACCCGGAGTTTATTGCGCTGCAGTCGCGAAGCCTTGTCACTCCGAAGGCAGCTTACGAGCTGCTCGTGCGTAAACAAGGCCAGCCGATAGGAAAGCCTCCTTTACCTCGACCTCTAAAACTAAACGCGAATCCCGGCTGTACGGGCAACCTAACGTCGGAGGGAAAAGTTTGGAGTGAGTAGAAAAAGGAAAATGGGACTTTGAGTACATCTACTTAAACGTATTGCAGCCCACGCACGGCTGTTACTCGCAGAATGTTTTGCGGGTGTACCTCTACGAATGCGTTTCAACTTTTAGAAGTGACTAGTGTTTTCGGACGCTGCTCCTTGCCACCGGCCTTCTTCGATTTATCCTTACCTTTTGATCCTCCCTTCTAAATGCGTAGTATGCATAATGAACAAAGTGGACTTTACCGCTATCTCAATATAAAAAGATTGCTTTTAAGCAATAATTTAACCACTTTTAGGAATGAGTAACGCGTTACATTCTTTATCTCTACCTTCTCAATTTACCTTTTCAAATTTTTTTTTTTTTTTTTTTTTTTTTTTTTTTTATGACACATTACATGTTTGAAAGCAGCAACTGAAAACCGGAACCGGGGGTCTGCAAACCCCCGCTTGCGGGTCAAATCCGTCCTGCGGAGGTATTCGAACCGGCCCGCGACTGGCCGTGATTGTTCCAAGGAAACCCGGCCTGCGGCCCGCTTCCTAAGGTCCACCCGACGCAGATATATGCACCCTTAAAGAAACTGCGCCACAACACGGACCAACCGCGTAAACGAAGATACCGAAGAAAACGAGAAAAAAATAACTCCATATCGAAAAGTGTGTCCTCTCGACAGACTATCCGTTAGACATCGTCACTACCAGCATCAACACACTTCGGTCCTTCTGAAGCACGGAATAATAAATAAGAACAAGCTGTGTAACTACGTATGTTAAAATTCCTTTGCGTTCCCATGTATACATTGTGCTTAGTGCCGAAGTATCTATCCACTTTGATTTATGCCTAGTGAGTTTTCTGGGCCTCACTCATTATACAAGGTCATAATTGGCTAATATTGCATTTATAGATGAAGTAGACATATTCGTCCACCTTATATTCTTCTTTCTCATTGTTTGCTCTAACTTTCAATTTTGTATTTAAATACTTCTCTATATAATTATTTTTTCCGTTTTTCCTCATTTATATTTATTTGTATATTTTGCGGGCCTCGAGACAGCGACTGACCCCCGATCCGACCCTTTAGCAAAAACGTTTGAAAAACCCTGACCTAAATAAAAAAAGAAAAAACAAATGCCAGCTTAGTTTTACACTCTTTTTTATATAGGTAGAATAAACAGCACACCACACGAATGTCGACCGACTGTTCCACTCAGAAAAAAAATCAGGGGCAACAACGAATTCATAAATAATATAAAGCTCAATGCGCATGAAAAAAAAAATGCATACACGAAAAATCGAAGACATGTTGGTCAGTCCAATAATGTGGATTTCGCTTCCATTTTCTTCGGGTTATTTCTAACTGGGGCAAAAAAAAACGTGCGTTTCCGCCAGCATCTTATGTTGCTTCTTTTCTTTCTTCTTTTTTTTTTTCTGCGCGAGTTTAATTAGCGTACAGTATAATTGGTTGCGTGTTGTCTCAGGCATATTTTTATTCCAGTGTTTTAAGATGGCACTAACGATCTCTTTGTGTGACCGTTTACCCTCTAAGAAATAGGGGTTTATAGGGAAGGGTACACCCCTTGGTCCCATATATAACACCTCAAAACAACAATTCGACGTTCAGCCCACAGACGGTGAACCGACGATACCTATACTTTCAAGAGCGGCTTGATAGTCTACTGATCCACCTTATTAAAATAGCTAATGTACGCGTTAAAGGCTACAGTAAAACAATTAAAGTTTTTATAACCCTGCTGCAAAACCTCAGTGGTTTTTGTTCTAGTCTGATACGCTCGTTATATCCAACAGATACCAAGCCGTTCGTAAAAGTTGGTATCGCCAACTCGACGTCGGTGGACTGAACGTCCAAATTTAGTTTTGGCGTAGTACATATGGGACAAGGGCTGTACCCCTATGCACCCCCTATTTCTAAGAGTGTACTACAAATTTTCTCTCCAAACTTGTCTAAAAAGAGATTGTTTCCAATATACGTCAAAACAAAGCTTATCTGTCATATAAGGACCGCCGCAATACAGCTTTCGTAAACAAAAAAAAAGTGGTAGGCGATGAATTATATAAATATATTACAGACCGAATAAATGTTATCCCCACAAGAAACAAATACGTAACATAATTTTGATGTAACGCGGTTAAAGTAGAACAACACTTTTCTGAGAAAGTAATGAACAAACTCAATAACAACGAGGCCAAGAAACTTGCAATGGACAGATATCTGAAAGCGTTCCACTCATGCGTGAAGCCGCCATAACTGTAGTTCACAGGAGGCAGGTGCTCGAGACAGCTCGTGCCGTCTTGTACGACGCTCGCGCAGACTCAAAGCAGGGCTGTCGCGCGTGCAGAAACACTACACTTCCCAGGATGCATGCCGGCAGCGGCGGCGTAACGGAACAGCCTGGTGATATCAATATACACCTTTGCAAGTGGGATCCCAGCTTAACCTCGAACCGCGCGCCAAGGTGAGGCGGACCTACTCTCCACCCAGGACGTTCGCTGGTTGTCGTACAATGTTGCCAAGCGTCTCTCGCCGAAGCGTACACCACTGAGCGCAGAAAGAAATTTTAAGAAATAATTATAAAACGTGCACGTGCCGTCTTCGACAGCGAAATAGCAAGGACAATTAAATAAAATGCCTAAAGCGGTAACAAATCGAAAATTTTCAAAAAGATCTAAAGTCTCAAGGCGCTCTCTTCAGAATGCGCCAAAAGTCGCATGGCCTTTGCATCAACAATGGCTGCGCTCGCGGCACCTCTGGCTTCCACAACATGGAGGAACAGAGGCTGCGATCGTTATAAAGTCAACTCCAGCCCTGAAAGATGCCCCGTCCTACGATATGTGACGCTACGATTCTGTGTGAATACCTCCTCCCGCGTTCCGAGACAGTAAGTGTGCCGCTAACGTAAGCCATCGGCGATGCAGCAAACGGCACCATCTTGTCATCGCGCACCCCAATGACGTGCCCCTGGCGCACCCCAGCATGGCGGAAACGGTACGGGGCGCCAGCATCGCTCAAAATGGCAGCGCACAGGAGCCTTTCTTGCCAACGTGTATAGGAAGTATCCACTGGCGGCCATAGCTGTGTGCGCGACTGCTGAGCGCGTGCTGATGACGAGCTTCCACATTTCTTTTGTAACGTGCATTCCGCACCCTCAAGATTGCCGGTCTTAGCAGCCTATTAATGTAGGCTCCTTCTGAGCATGCGCTCTAGACAGCACCCACAAATATGGCGCCCACTAATACCAGCCTAAATAAACGTACTTCTTTCTGTGCTGCGTCAGCAATCAGCTCCGGGTTTAAGCATTGGGAAGACAATTTCATTCCACCTCCCACTAAAAACAATACTACTCCATCGAGGGTGCAAAAAAGGTGTTAGAGGGACTTGCCCTCATAGCCAGGCCATGTCAATAACGCGTATCGCGAGTAATACACCCAAGTAGTGAACCGTTCCCCGGAACATCCTTCTATTGTTAATGGGCGTAAGAATGTCGGAGAAAAGGGGGTTGGGGTGCCGTGCGGGGAAGCGACAGCATACCTTCTTCATAAAGCATTATATCCGGGACATGCTTTAGTTACTAGGGGGATCAGCGGCCGAGTGGGCTCGCGCACACCAGCTCGTAGCACGTGGAGCGAAAGCTCGCGCTGCAGGACCCAGGGGTCCTGGGTTCCATCCACCGTGGTTCCATCCCAACCCCTCCCTGCCTTTTCGATCTGGATGAACATCGTACCGGCGTGCGGTCGTGCACTACTGCGTGGTGCACGTTAAAGACCCGAGGCTACACTCTAAGAAAAAATGGAGGAAAAAAGTAGCAACGGCGCGTCTTCCTCCATTCTACTGATGCGCCCCCAAGCGGACACGAGAAACAGGGAGGAACGAGAACGTTTTTCTCCTTCTCCAGGCAGGCGGGAGAAAGCTTTCGCCCTCCTGACTCATCTTCTTTCGGTTTCGTTTTTCGAGCAGGTCGCGCACGTTGTTTAATAAATAGCTGTTGAGTTGATTGAGCTTCAGCGGCAGGCGAAGGCCGCCTGTAATTCCGTCTTCTAGTCCAAACGTGCAGAACATTTCGGTTGCATTGACGTTTTTACCACTAATTTTATCAAACGAGCAAACGAAGCCGCTAAAAACAGCGAAGTTCCGGAGCAGTGCCAGCAGCGCCACGTACACTGAGGGATGGCCGTCTCCGGATAGCGGGACTCGCGCGGCACGCAACTACAGTAGCGAAACCACGCGGAACTGTGTCGACGTTTTCGACGTGACGGAAACCGCAGGAACTGCGTTTAAGAGGGGCAGGTTTTGCTGCCGGCTGCCTGAGTGCCTTCCGTGCTGAGTTCGGTTCTGTTTTCCGATGCCGAGTGCAACCGGCGTTTAACGTGGTTCTGTGTTTGTGCGTGTCAGCAACATAGCTGCAACATCGTGACGGCAGTGTTGTGTGTTGTGAACAGAAGACTGGAATTATCGCCGATGTGACCGTGTGTTCGTGTATCAGTGGTGTAACAAGATGAGTTCGTAAACTGTTGGGCATTGATGCCGCTGGTCGGGCCGTGATCGAAGGGGGCGGGGTGTCGCAGGTTGACATTCCGCTTTATATTAAAAAGTTTAATACCACTTGACGGATTACGTGCAGTCGATCAACGTGCGGATAGTCATGTTGGAACGCTGGTCTGAACAGTAGAAGCTCCTATCGTACATGGCCAATGTGACTGTCGGAATTGTCTCGTCCCCGAGAGCGATTGCGCTCTGGGGCAAGGACTGAACAGTACGAAATCGTGACGGAAAGTACGTATATTTACAGTATGGAATATCGGCATTAAAAAACAATAGTAGGTACAATCGAAAAAAAAAAGCTACCCTTTATTTTGCTGTTTAAATATTCTACGGTTCCTGGAGGAACTGTCCTCTAAGTGGCGCGCTGGGATGAGCGCTAGAAGTTTTCGGGCTCGCCACGGCGTAGCTCCGTACCTGCCGCAAGTCGCGGCTTTGACTGCATTCAAGTTGATCGAAAAGCGATTTCTCAGCCCGTGAAGCATCACTTCCAGCTGAGTGAATATCCGCTCTACAGAGATTAATTCAAGACGGCAATTGCAGCTTTGCGCGAACAGCACAAATAGCAAACCAATAGAAATACAGGCTACGACGTGCCGTGTGGGGAAACAAACTCATGGCTTCGAACCGCATTGGAGAGGCTTGATTTATTGGCTTTCAAGTAATTACGGCATGATCGAGCGAAGAGATTCATCCCCTGGGCCATTCAAAATACTCTTAGAGGTATAACATTGCCGGAAAAAAAATTAACATGCTGGGAGTATTTTTTATTGCTTAGGGAGTCACCGAAAAGTTCCGTACTTTCAAAACGACCAGTATAAAAGACGGAAACGCAGAGCACGGGTGTAGTGTTCGGGTTAGTGTGATGTTCTGTTGTATTGATATTTGTGTGCGCCGTGTTTGTGTTCAATGTCTGTTCACCTGATGCTTGTAATAAGCGTAATGTGTGTATAGTAGGGGATCCCCAAGCGGAGCAGTGACTTGAGGGAAGCAAATTATTTTTGTAGAACATGAATTGGGCGGTACTTAGCGCCACCTAGCCTAGCTACTTGCAATTACTCTGCTTGACCCCGCCATCTGGTGGCTAGCGATTTAACCTTCTTTCACGCTACACGATAAACAGCGGCTTCGAGTTTGTTCTTTCGAGAGCGGCTTTTGGTTTCGCGGAGTGATGTGCGGTTGACGAAGGATATTGTGACTCGAGGAACACCAAAGGTAAGACGCAAAGTAACTGGGTATCGGTTGTCTCCGTTTAAAATCGCAGTGCTGTCGACGAGAAGACTGAGTAACTGCTTTCGAAACGCAAGTTTCTGTACCTGTGGGGGGAATCTGGCTTCGGAAATAAACACAGTTTGTGGGAAGCTCGTGTTACGCTTTTATTTGCTGCTGCTCTCGTGCCGTACAAGAGACGTAGCGTCCTCGCCAAGCCTTATTGGGCTCGATTTCCTCGGTTCGGGGCCGCCATATTGAGATGCAAGTGACGGAGGAACTTTGCTCCCCTGCTTCAGGGACGAAAGTTTCTCCTTTTCTAAAGGAACATAGGTTACAAGACCGTTCCTCCCCTAAGGGAGGACTATCCATACCCTTTTTTCTAAGAGTGTAGTGGTTGTACTGCACTGGCCAAATTGCTCATCTACAGCGAGTGACACGTCGTAACTTTGAAATAGATGACCAACTACAGGCTGTATAAATATCCACAAAATCTCAATTATTAATTTGAGTGACTACGACGAAGTAATATTGCCACTCTCAATGACACTTTCATACGATACATGACTTGAATTTCAAGAAATTAAAATATATATAAAATATTGATGAGAAAAAGAACATATTCGAAACCTTATGAATAGCTGAGGCCGTCACAGCCGTTTCCATTGTCGTAACGGACCTTTAAAAAAAGTCGAGTGTAAACATATTCTCTACGGCCGTGGAACAGTCATCAGGGTTGTGATTCCAGTCCCGTATGTGCTTCATTGCGCCTGTATTTGTTGCTCCTGTGGATGTGATAATTGTATGGGGTGTACAAAGCTGGATGCTTATTTTTTTTTGTTTTTTTTAAACAAATATCTTTAAAGCCGTGGTCAAAGTGCGTATACATTATACAAAAGACAGTCTGCATACAGATTTGAGCTCGAGTCACCGCGAGATCCGTACTTGGAATGCCACATGGCGATGAGTTCGAGGAAAAAAACTTGGCATTCGAACCACGGAACCACAGTGTCTCGTGTTTGCAGACTGTATTTTGTATGATGCATGAGCAGTGTGCTGCTCCGGATTAAGAGTGCTGGTGTAACGCCCTCAAGGCCCGTTCACATCTGCGTCTCAGCGCTGAAATAGCCATAGTCAGCGCAGCATCCGCGCTATGTCACCTCCGACTCAGCGCTGAGTTCACGATGAGTTTTGACATCAAGCGAGAAGTAGCAGGGTAACAGGCATCAGAGCGCCGACACGGCGCTGCGGTGTATGTATGAACGGCCCTTCAGGGCGTTCCCCCGAGACGATCCGAGTCATGCCTTAAGGGTGTACAATGTCTTAGTGTTCTCAAACTTTGATCTCAACAACCGTGACTCGGCAACACACTTCGTACAATGCGCGATCCACCGAGCCGACCTTGAAATTTTAAAAAAACTAGCGTATACTTGAAGTTTATCGACAGAAAATGAGCAAAATAGCACTATGCAGTACTTCGAGCGTGTACTTTCTAGTCGCTAGAGTGTAAGGTTCGGCGGCAGCAATAGAAATTCACACACATGCGCAGTGCATTAACTACAATCAAAAGTACACTCAAAAGCATATTGAAAGTGTACTCCGGGTATATCGGGAGTCATGTTCAAACATAATCCAGAAATAATAAAATATCAGTTTCCTCGCGTGATACAAGTGTCCAACTATAATGCTTTTCACCACAAGTCCAACCTGAGCCTGGGCGCCGATGGCGCCTATCAATCAGCGCCAAAGGTGCATCGTCACAGCGCTCTTCATGTTCGTGCGTTCAGAGCCGCTTGCGTGCGTTTGGTACTGCAGCCGGCCTTAAAGCGAAGCAGAGTATGGTGAACTCTTAGCGTGTGCGGGGAGCAAGTCGTCTGCTTCTTTTGCAGGATTTATGGTGACGTCAGAACGACCCCCAGCTCCGATTGGCTATGATTGAAGGATAGTGCGTAGGCCTCAAAGCAAGCTGCCTCGAGGTCTACGCACTGTCCTTCAATCACAACCAATCAGAGCTCGGCGTTCTGACGTCACCGCAACCCTAGCAAAAGAAGCAGACAAACTTGCTTCTGGCCAGGGCAGACGTCCCCGACGCTCATATTTTCCGAACGTGCGCCTACCAGGACCTTTCTAAGCCATAAAATAGGGCGATATAGCGCTATAAAGAACCGCTGGTATGAGTAGTGAGAAGGTTACCAAGAAATCCAAGCAGGGGACCCTTGGATTGAAAGTGTCCCGAAAAAGCAAGCATAGAGAGAGGGTACACACACGGAGGACCCAAGGGGAGTTTTTCTAAGGCGCGGAGTGATGCGCCCTTCCTGTCGCTGCCGGATGTGGGACCGGTAGACGACCCGAAGCCAGCTTCCGGCGAAAACAACAAACAGAAAAACACACCCCGGGCCCGCTGGGTGTCCCCTCTGTTTGTACTTAATTATACTGAAAGGAACTCCGGAGAAGCGGCAATATAAATGGGGACGGCGGCGAGGTCAGGCTGAGTATAGACTTGAGGCACGGGGTTCCAGCTGTAGATAGTTTGGCGTTCTGCACTTGCCCGAAGTTATGTTCCCGCCTCCCTTGCTATTTTATCGCTAAACTATACATTTTTTTCCCTCTGCAGAGAATTCTTAGCTACTTCTCTGGCGAGGGACAAAAGAAGTTTACATAGCAGTTTCTCTTTATGGCCTCTGCGTCTCGTTCCCTCGAACCTTCTTTGGATCTTTTTTATGCTAATAGAAAAAGAAAAACTATATTGTCCTCTCTTTGGTCTTCGCCTCTTTCTGTACTTTTATTTCTCCTTCTTTCACTTCCTCTCTCTCTCTCTCTCTCTCTCCTTTTTTCTCTCTTGTTCTTCTTTGTGTCATTCTCACTCTGACTGAGAAAGAAAATGCTATCTGCCCCATCCTCTGACATTTATTTATATCAACTACTCGCTTATGTTTCTTATATTCAGTGTTTCCTATATCCAGTGTGACTTTTAGTCACACCGGTTGTTGCCACCCTTATTGGCTGCATTCGTTGGAGGTGTAAGTTCCCGTCTTAAAATCTTTCGAGCATTTTTGCATGTGTGGAGGCTATTATCGCTAGATCGAGTTTCGCAGTGTAATCGTGTGCTTTGGTCTTTTTATACAACACCTAATGCCTGAAAATACGACATATTGTTCTTCTGATATTCTTTTTATTGTATTTTTAACGCGTCGCTGCAGATACTGAGTCATAGTCGCAAATGTAGGTTATGCTGAGGGGGATGCTTCCAGTGAATTCTGTAACCACTACCCTAATAAGAGTGCGGTCATGAACAAGCTTAACAAAATACAAGGTAAACGCTTAAGAACTTGTAGCTTTTGCCTCGAGACAGCTACTTTTATGCTCAAAACGTCAAAACGGTTTCTTGTGGTGGCAGCACCATGTCCTCGCCTATGCATGTTTACAACCCGCGTTCCATTGCGTATACATCATACAAAAGACAGTCTGCATGCAGTTTCGAAACCGAGTCACCGCGAGATCCGTGCTTTGAATGCCGCAAGGCAATGAGTTCAAGGAGACACTTGATACGCGTAGGGTGCCTCAATGTCCTTCTGTTTAGGGTGATGCCACCCTTTGTAGTACCAGATGCCGACAGCACGCGCTCACGGGCAAAATACAAAAAAATCGACGAAAACAAAATGTCGCCACAGTACAGTCAGCGCCGCAGACGCGTGCAGGGGCACACGCTTCTCAAGAAAAAATCAAAATAAACGTGTGTGACAAAATGGCGAGATGCCACCACCCTAAGCAAAGCGCGCATGAAGGCACCCTAGGTACGCGTATTTGCAGGCTGTCTTTTGTATGATGCATGAGTAGTGTGAACTCTTATTTTTTTCATTTTTTCTTCTGAAGCGCGTGAAAGAACGTGTCCGTGCACGCGCTCATGGCCCTGACTGTGCTACGGAAACACTTTGTTTTCGTCGATTTCTTTGTATTTTCCCCGTGAGCGCGTGCTGTCGGCATCGGGTACTACAAAAGGTGGCATCAACCTGAACAGAAGGACATTGAGGCACTCCACCCAGTGCGTGTAAATGGCAAGAACATGCTTAGCGTACAACGCTGTCGAAGCTGCTGGAATGGGGTTTCATCTCGCAGATCATTTGCACGCGTTCTCGCGCAGACGAAACTATAGAGAAAGCCACGCGTTCGCGCCGGTAGCTCCAACAGCGTTGTGTACTCAATGTGAAACGGAGTATACGCTCCGTTCTGCAGCTGAAGCTAAAAGCGCAAGATGCCCGCGCTGCTGGCTTTTAGACACGCATTTCTGGCGCGAGCGCTCGTTCCGTGGAAGGACGCTTCAAAGCAGTGACCTCGGGCTCTCGTGCTGGTAGCATTGGCCGCTGTCTTATACCCGTGCGAGACGGCCAACTTGAATACCATTTACAACGAATGACATTCGCCCCAAATGTCATTCGACTGGTGCTACACGGCCTGCTCGAATGGCATTCGCTGCAAATGTCATTTGCCACCGAAGGAGTTCGGCGGAACTCATTCGCATTCGGTCACTGGCCAAATGTGTAGCCTCTACCCCAGGCCCCAAGTAAAAAGACCCCAATGCGATTACGTTAGTCAAAGTATAGACCTTTCCTGTGTCTACAAAATCACAGTCCAGCACGTGCGTGTTCGTCGCTTCGGAAAGCGAGCAAAACACGCGCCATACGCACGAACACTCAAGATGGAACCGGCCACGCTTTCTTATTTGGAAAGATCTATAGGGCGTATTCACTGGACGCCATATTAGTGGGTGCTGTTTAGAGCGCATGCTCAGAACGAGCTCACATCAATAGGCTGCTAATACCGGCAATCTTGATGGTGCGGAATGCACGTTGCAAAAGAACTGTGGAAGCTCGTCGTCAGCACGCGCTCAGCATTCGCGCACACAGCTATGGCCGCCAGTGAATACTCCCTATACCCGAACTAAAAGTTAATTATTTGTGTTTGTTTTTATATATGCATTCTTTTATACTAGATTTGAAGCGCGACTTGCCACATAATTCCAAGCGGCTACTCCTTAACCCAGTAGACACAGCCACTTCCGCCGCGTCGCCATCTTTTTCGCGTTTCTTCTCGGTTTTGTTGCGTTCTTTTCGAACTTCGAAGTTTCTTCCGATGGTCTTCCGATGGAGCCGCAAGCGCCACAAGCGCCGCACGAAACCACCTTTGGTTTCTTGGGTACCGCCAAAGCGATCGGTGCACTGGGCGGTGCGCAGCGAAAGCAGCAGCCAGATCTCGAGCCACGAAGTTCGAGAGCAGCTGCTCTTCGATTTCACGAACGCGAGAGTGAGCGTCCTCAGCTTCGGCTTCGAGCCTTTGCTGCTGGGCACGGAGCTTGGCGCGTAAATAAATGAGGGCGCTCATTAACCGTCGCACCCGTTTACCGTCCTCCGGTGCAAGGACCGACACTCGTGACTGTACAGGCGCCATTTCCTTTCACTTTGCTCAGCTTCTGTCTTTGGCTTATTGCGGCTAGAGCAACTGTAGAGCGTCACCAACAAATGAATTACAGCGGAAACGCAAAAAACAAAAAATAATTGACTGCAAGATTCGTTTAAAACTTCCTATAGACACCTTTTAGGGATCATAACCTTGAACAAACGTATTTAGCTTACAAGAAACTTTACAATTAGTTTTCTTCAGAGAGCAGGCGCTATCATCATCATGCCGCAAAATGGCATTCGAATGTACGTGTAGCACGTAGGGGTGTCGCGAACCGGCCGCGGTTCGAGTTCGACCAGGTTCGACTTTTTCGAACTTTTGGTGGAAAGTTCGTCAAACCTTGTATTGAGGTTCGACTCGTGTGCGCATGCGCGAGAGGCTGGCCAGTTGGCTTCGGATTGGATGGTAATGGCTAAGAGATGAATTAAGTGCAGCGCTGATCGGCTATTTCAGTCAATACAGTAGTAAAATTTAAGTTATGAACTTCTTCAGTGAATAGAATTAGTTTCTTTTAATTGCAGCAGTTCACACAATAAAATAACCCTTTGCATAAAAAAAAAAGAAATTCTCCAAACCTAGACATGCTTGTATCAAGGTCTGGCCACACTGTCCACAAAGTCGAACCGGTCGAATCTGGTGAAAAGTTTGAAGGTTCGTCGAACCGGTTCGACCCAGTCGAACCCCGAAAGTTCGACCAAAAAATCTGGTTCGACAAAAGTTCGCGACACCCCTAGTAGCACGGGCTTGAAGTGTAATGTCCTTCGGCGCCCGAATGAGATTCGCCCTGAATGACATTTGCCATGTCCGTGTGGCTCGGGTATTAGTTTAAGCGTGAACGGAGTATCGCCACACATAGACACAAGTTAAGGGACTATTTCACTGGCGGGCATAGCTGTGTGCGCGACTGTTGAGCCGCGTGCTGACGGCGAGCTTCCACAGTTCTTTCGCAGCGTGCATTCCGCACCATCAAGATTACGGGTTCTAGCAGCCTACTAATGTGAGCTCGTTCTGAGCATGCGCTCTAAACATCGCCCTCAAATGTGACGTCCAGTGAATACCCCTCTACACAAAGAGCGAAAGAAGGAAAAAAAATTGTACAAAGAATGACATAATAAAATATCCAGTACGAATATTCAGCACCAGGGCGGGGCTCTTGACAAACTGCAGCCAAACTGCAGAAAATGCAGCCAAAGGGCAGCATTTTCTTCCGTGACATAAATCGGGAACCAATTCAGAACCACCCAGTCGAAAGTTTCAAGCTACAAAAAGGAAAGTAGTTCAAACAATCAACGTTCATTGTTTATTTGCTTCTATGTTTACTTTCCTCGCACCCGAGAGTTATCCGATTCAGTCGCCATCAGGCTTCAACTTCCGAGTTAATCTAAGCCGTGTGTTTGGGAAGCAAACACTCGGCACTGGGTCCTTATTTTTTCTTCTCTGCTGAACTTTGTTTACTTAGTTTTCTCTGCTCCCGCAACTGCACAAGAAAGAAAATTTGAAAACACACACACACACACACACACACACACACACACGCACACACACACGCGCGCGCGCGCGCGCACACACACACACACACACACACGCACACACACACACACACACACACACGCACACGCACACGCACACACACACAGAGTTATGTTTTGCTTTTTGGTTTCCCGAGGTTCGTTGTTTTACTCCGTTTATTGAAGCCTCGTATCCTATCCAGAACTCAGGAGAGCAGAAGTCCGTGAATGTAAGACGGCAATGTTGACTTCGCCAGATAATTCAATTTGTAGCTCCATAAATCGGCAGTGTCCATAATCGAACGCATCAATCTGCGATTTGTGCTGTCATTAAAATGTTTTTTTTAATGAAAACCCCTAATTAATTTGGACTTACTCCAGATTAGGGACGAACAGAAGCAAAAGTGTTGCCCTTCCGAGCACATCGGTGCGTTGAGTGATATTGCCGCCTTCCACTGTATTCGTCAGCCGCGTGGTGTCCTATCGCAAGCAACGTTGAACACGACAGGGGGAAAAAAGACCATAAAAACAAGGAAACCAAGCGTGCGTACACGCGCACATGTGCACACACATTAGCGGGAAAAAAGAGCAAGAGAGAAACCATGAGAAACAAACACAAACAAACAGACCGGGTTATACATCTAGGGATGACCTTGAATCGGCGAGTAGAACCGTTTCTCTTTACGGTCTTGCCGTCTCCTTTTTGAGACCGTACCACCGCCTCGCCCACTTTAAAACGGAAAGAAAAGCCATTGCCACAAGACGACTGGCAAACTGGGCTCGAGTTCAGAGGCGTTGTTGAGGTACTTGTCTACGTCGTTGAGATGCTTTCTGTTTTCTGTAGCTTTCCACTTTTGTTTTGATCACAAGACCGTTCATATTTCGCACGGAAGAAGCTGCGTCTGTTCTAAGCATGCGCATGGCATTAAGATAAAAAGTGCTTAGTTAATTTTTATTCGCATATTCACATTAGTAATTTTTTTCCAACCGGTTATCATTTATTGGACGGATTGAAAAATTAGTCTGCAGGGTTTGGAAAGTATCTAGTGAATTGTATTTTTAGAAAAGTCAATTAACTATGACAAATTGATTCTAAAGCTAATCTGATTTTTTTTTTTTTTAGTTCTGATTGTTAACTGTGTTACGTAACCGGTCATGAAAAAAAAAAAAAGAAACCCAGGAACCAAAGGACCACGAAAACAGCAGCTGAGCAATGATCCCCTACAAATGAGATGAAATATCTCAATAAATCGTCGCTCTTAAAGAAGGAATGCGAATGCTGCGCTCATGTCCGTAAGCTGCGTAATATATCTCCGTTAGTCAAATAGTTCAAACTTTTACTTATGAACTCTGAGCTCTAACAATAATCTGGCTAGAAAGTTCTCCAGAGGCCAGCTGGTGCGACACAAAGGCTTGTTGGTGAGCGAGTTTGTGCGCATCTATTTTGGGTAACATTACACATTTCAGAGCGCGTTTGTGCTTGTCATCGCTGGTCACACCGGAATTCGCATCGTGTTTCTAGAGACGGTCTTTTCTCTGTATTTCTGGTAGTCAAGGACCTTTTGTAGACACAATTAACTTCTATCGAGCGTGCTTATAGTCTGTACATTCTTGTTTGTCAGCTTGGCACTTTGGCCTCAAAGCCAGCCTGTATACGCGGCAGATTACGAAATGGCGCTTGCTCCCATTTGCCCAAGTTTAAAATGCGAGTGTGTGAGTGGGATTATGCGTTACTGAAATAGTAAACACAGGGAAGGACAAGAAGCCTCATCCTTTAATTTGAAACGCATACAACGTTTATTTGATGACGGTAGAGTTTCTTTCGGAAGCTCCGACCCAAAGTGAAAAGAAAAGAGGAGAGAAGAGTAGATAAAAAACAAGAAAGACCTGTCGTCTTGCCCGTCCCTGTTTATTATTCTAGTAACATACAATCAGTGTTGCAGGCGTTACCGAAAAAGAGTAACGAAATAGGTTACTCGTTCGTTGCAAATAAAAGGAACGCGACACCGGTACGTTACCTCAAAATAAAAAGAACGCGTTCCCGTAACCTTTACTTTTAAAAAGTAATGCATGTTACTTTTGCGTTACTTCTTTTTAATTACGAATTAATGCGTTTTACTCTTCGACGTTTTAGGTACACATAAGCGCCATATTAATAAAAAAGAAAACGATATCTCCATCCAGAAACCGAACATAAGTGCATTATATCTTTTTACGGAAACACCTACATACTTAAAAGGAAAAAAAAACGCAAAAAGAACGCAAAAAGTCTTGGTGCCTAGAAGCACGAAACAATACAAAAGTAATTTTATTAAGTCTTGGGAACAATAAGGAGCGAGTAAAGTAACAACCACGTTACAGGTTATTTTAAATAAGTAAGGAAAGTCCGCTGCCCGTTACTGTTTTGAAAATGTAACGAATACGTTACAGCTTTATCGTTAACGCCGTTACTTGGAACGCGTTACCGCTAACACTGCATATAATCTATTTTGCCCATCGCACGTGTTCGCCGTCCGTGAAATCGCCTCACTCAGTGCTGCGGAACGTGAAACCAACTCTGGTTACATCTACGGGACTTTTGTAATAATTTTACTGGGACGAAACAAAAAAAAAAAAAAAAAACCCTAAGAAACAAACCAATGCGAGACAAGATTTAGCAATAATGACAGTGCCCAAAACAAAACAAAAAGAAACATTCAAGATGAATGAAAATTGAAGAAATAAAACGAAACACTCTAGATTATATTTCGATAAGCTTGTTTCCTGCATGCATCTCAGGCCGTCTTCTTTTATCGCTACAGTTTATAACTGCGGCAATAAATGTCGTTGTTTTATTATCTACTCCCGCTTTAATCATTTTGAACTCTACCCGAATTGCTTCGTTCATTTATTTTGTACTTCACCTCAGACTTCACGGGGTCGATTTTTGTCAAGTTCTGTTTGTGTTCTTTTTAATGTTGCGGGGTTGCCTTGTAATGCGTTTTCGAGTTCACCGCCGTTTATGTCGATGCCGCTCCAGTCGATACCGATGAATGGATGGATTATTTTTAATCTTGTTGGCGTCCGCTTCGTTTCTCATCTCTTCATATTCTCAATCCTTTTAAACAACTTTACTTCTTTTTAGATGACACCGAGTACCGTTACTATCAGCAAAATCGCATTCCGTCGACGTTTTTTTTTTTCTTTCTCTAACCGTAGATGTATATTAAAAAAAAAAAGATCTAGAAGATAAAATCTATTTTAGGGGGTATCGTATCCCACTACCCTTGCAAAACTTTTCTTCCAGATACATAGCCTAGGCCAAGAGGGCAAACATATTTTTAGTAAAATGAGTACACAACCACCTTCTACGTGAGGGCAACACGCGAGCTGCTTGTAGGCGAACCAAAAACTCTAAAAACGCAAACCATTTTTGCGCTACAAAAATAAAAAAATAAAGGGGAGTTTGGTGAAGGGATATATCCTATATTAGGAAAGGTATTTCGAACTTATTTTGTTTATCTTCGGAATTTTGTGCTGACTCGACGAGCTCGGAGATGAATCGATTAATCTTTGTCCGCGTTCGCAACGCAGGCTGGAAAAAAAAAAAACGCAAACAGTGAAGGCACAGAGGCGCACCGGGTAAAGGCAAATAAATTGCATTTGGTTGGGGAAGGTTCCCCAGGAACATCTCTTAGGAAATTGGGTGTCAAGCGTTGCAAATAGGGCAATTTGGTTTTCGACGCGCGACTGCTGTACGTCGACACTCTGCTTTGGGGACAGAAATGGCAAAGATCAGGCGACCCGGAATTTGTTCCCTCTCTTCGTCACTGTCTACCTACGCGCTTCGTTCTTTTCTGAAGCCCAAAAACGCGCTGCCATCTATCTGTCTATACTCCTTGTCACATAAAAAAAAAGAAATTGCGCGTTGTTAATGCGTTGCGCGAAGTAGTTCTTTCTACATTTGGTTGACGATAGATCAAACGATGCTTTTTGGCGCTTGAAACGTGAACATATTGATAAGATAACATGAGGTTAAACATCAGATGCACCTACACACACTTTAATAGACCGATCTCACTAAGCGTTCCACGCAGGCGTGACGCTGCCATAACTTTAGTCATAGCCTCCTCTATACTGACAAAGCCTCGGAGATCGCCACGAGACGCGGCCGCCGCAATTGCAAAGGTTGAGCGGCAGACAACGGATGACAGGAGAGCCAGAGCTGTATATTGAGAGAGTTTGGCCAATAGGTGGAGCAAAGGCCACCGCCAGCGCCTAATATTCTCCTCGCGGTTAGAGCGTAAACTAAATATGCGACAACGCGTCGACCGATCAGCAAACCGCGACGTCAGAATATTGGAAACGACATTTAGATCGTAAAATAGCATCCTTCAATGTCGGCGTCTCGCTGACAATGGCGTCATTATCAAATCAGCAGCAATGATCGTTGCGTGACCCTGGCGTGAACGCGTCGACTGCGGCTGCCGAGGAACTATTTAAATTGAGCTAATAACCGGGACAGTAGTCCCGCTTACACGCTTCTTTCTGGACAGAAATATGACTGGTGAGTGAGCGCCAATCTGATCGAAGAAAGAAGACGTCGGGATCTCCCCTGACACAGAACGGCTCTGCACTGACACCCGGTTTCGCAGAGCGCAGTGAAAAGAAACATGCAACTGTAACTTTCAGAATCCACAAGTCACAGGTGCCATGCTATCCTGCGAGCGCGAGCACCCCGCTTTAATTCCCTGCTCCGCCGCTCGAGTGTTTGTACTGGGGAAGAATCTTTCGAAGGTACCACCTCGCGCTTGTAGCCTCTGCGGTTAGCCCATCTTTGGTCGAAGTATAAATACCATTTCCACGTGTTGCGTTATTCTCTTGTTTGCCGAAGCGGCGAGCGAAGGAACAGCGAGCGCGAACTCTTTGGCTTGTGTGTGTTGCGCACGAGGAGAGTCTATCACGGAACTTGTTGACGCACTGATGAGTGGTACCAGAAAGAAACCACACAAAGAGTCGGGCTCTAGTCAGGCACCGCACCACAACCACGCAGTTTGCTCTGGTTTGGAACGCATGTACGTTTATAGTGCCGTTGAATATGGACGGGACGAAAACCTCACATGCGCCGAGTTTTCAGTCGCCAAGCGTTACACCTTTTCACTCTAGCGACGCTAAAACGGCTTAAATTAGTCGTGTCACAAATTCAGAGCTCACGACCACCGCTAGGGGCTGTTTCGCGGCCTGTGGCTGGCCACGAGATGCTCGCCTATTCAATTGAATTAATGGTCAAACTCTCCCAATAAACGGCTCTGAGGAGAGCCAGAGCCGTTTATTGGGAGAGTTTGGCCATACATTGGTTTGAATAGGCGAGCATCTCGTGGCCAACCACAGGCCTCGAACGACTCTCTAGCGATGGTTGTGAGCTCTAAATATGCGATAGGACTAATTTAATCTGTTTTAGCGTCGCTAGAGAGAAAAGGTATAACTCTCGGTGACTAAAAACTTGGCGCATGTGAGGTTTTCGTCACGTTCATATTCAACGGCAAAATGAACGAACGTGTGCTCAAAACCAAGGCCGACTTGCTAAAAACAGCGTCTCAGCTGAGACTGGGGGTACACTGGGGTAAAGAAAGCCAGCGCACGAGCTGAGCGGGACTCAATTTGCGTCTCGAGACGCTCGCGCGCTCCAGCCTTTACACTGTTTTCCTTCAGCCAGTCTCAGCTAAGACGCTGCTCTACCAAGCCGGCCCAGAGCAAACTGTCACCAAGACGCCAAGATTGAACGCTTCTATTTCACGCTTTAAATGTCGTTTTCAATATTGCGACGTCGCGGTTTGCTGATTGGTCGACGCTGTGTCGCCCTTTTAGTTTACGCTCTAACCGCGGGGGCAGTAATCGGCGCCGGCGGCGGCCTTTGCTCCGCCCATCGGCCAAACTCTTCCAATGTACGGCTTTAAGGAGAGCTAAGTAGCGCAAGGTTCGTTGATGCACGAGGCACGTGCAACGTGCAGCCCTTGGGAAGATCATGGCGGCACAGCGCAGCACTGAGCTAGATTTCAGACTCCTTGAATTTCCCAGAAGTGGCGCGCAGCACGTGCCTCGAGCATTTCTACCACAATGGATGGCGCCACTTTTCTTATGATAGAGGAGGGACTTTAAGGCTTCGGTCCCACGGCAGCCATCTTGAACAAGGCGTTAGTTCAACCAATAGATGGCGACACGCACCCGTGGGGTGGCCGAAACATTGGTTCACAGTGGGATGGCTCGAGCACCATCACGTTCCCCTCGTGGCCTTGCTCGCGCCGCTGCCAGCTGTGCTCAGCTAGCTCAAGTAGCGTGGCCCATCAAACGGATGTATGCGAGAATGTCAGGATGGGTATAAATTGTTCTCTGATATAGGGACATGCGGTTCCGCGGTTGTAACGGGCTTTCGCAATAAATCTTAACAAGATGGAATGAAATGTTGATTGACGTGTCAATATTCTATCAATGAAAATTTCCTCTGCAGGAATGCACGCTAAGTCGACTCAATCTTCCAAGACGCCAGTGGAAGCGGACGTCAAGTAAACTGCTTCGCGATTTACGGTACTTACCTCGCCATTATAATGATGACTGAAATAACGTCACGAAATATTGTGTTTCACGGGGTCCGGAAGATGTTGTAAAGGCTGTTACATTATAGTTCCCAGAAAACAAACGCCGTTGCAATATTTCCGGAAGTACCGACACACATAATGTTGTAAGTACAGCTTAGGAGGAATATGATGAAAACCATCAGAAGAAATAGGAAGACGTTTATTTGCAATGAAGACGCTATGAATGAACGGCGTTTAGCGACGGCAAGTTATGAGCGTTCGGGAATTCATAAGTTCACGTTATTGCTAACTACGGACATGCGTTTTTGTCGGGAGATGGTGTTGCGGTGATGACCTGATATCGGACGACTCGTGGCAGACGAACAAGCAAGTTTCTTCTCAGCGAATTTATGTAATGTTATTACGTTACATTACCTCGAGACGATCGACGTCTCGACGCGGCGGGGGGGGGGGGGGGGGGGGGGGGGGGAGGAGGGCGGTGGCCGAGGGCACGGTCTAGCGCACACCAGCTCGGAGCACTTGTAGCGAAAGCTCGCGCTGCAGAAGCCACTCCGTCCCTGCCCGTTTCGATCTGAAAGAGCATCGTACCGGCGTGCGGTCGTGTATCACTACTGCGTGGTGCACGTTAAAGACCCCAGGTTTGCGGTTGTACCGCACTGGCTAAATTGCTCATCTACAGCTGAGAGTCAGACGCCCACTAAGGCGCACTAACTTCCGGCTGTACAAACATACACACAACAATTTGCAATTAGACGCATAATAACAAAGAGCACAGCGTGCCGCCTCTTTTCTTTGGATGCCTTTTTTTAAACCAGCGCAAGCTCGCACGTTCTCTCTTTTGAGACGGTTAGAACGGTCGCACATCAAACCCGCGTTTCTCCTACCCGGCCGCTTCCTCCCCTCATTATGTGTAGTTGGTTATAACTAAATAAGCTATAATAATGGTGTATTATTCATATTTACTTTCAGTTTCAGTCCGAGACAAGGAGTTTCGCGGGAACTAGAGCAAATAAATTAGCTGCGCTTAGAGTATCGGCACTCTCTTCCCCGACAGTGTTATGAATGCCGCCATTCTGGTGCTTGCGCAGAGCAGGCGCAACTGCCGATCGTCATGATTCAAAAGTGCGACATCCTCAGCATTAGATTCGGTGTTAGGAAGCTCATGTAATGTTGCTTCGCTTTGTCGCACACTGTTTAAAGTGGAGGACGGAAAAGCGTTTCTTGTGATTTCAGATAATAATAATAATAATAATAATAATAATGTGTTTTATTCCCTTTACAAATACATACAAATAATGCTGGCCTACAAAAGCAGTATTCTGCTTGTGCGTAGGACCAGACAATCCAGCGAAATACATATTAATACATCATGATAAAAAAAAAAAAAAATCAAACGAGTGCAATAAAAAAAAAAAAAAAGCTTCAAATAACTGGCAACCATGATTTTAAGCCACAATATGGCCAAGTGTCGCTGCTCTGACGCGTAGCTTATTTAATGACACTATTCATGCTCTTGTTCAAGAGGCTTGTAATACCTGGAGGGGCCATGACGTAAGCCCCGTAGATTCCACAAGCCACTACCTTTTGACACCTGCCTCTTTCTCGTTGTTCCCGCTTGTGCCTGTAAATTAGCTACGGTTCAGAGTAACAACACTTGGCCATATTGTGGCTTAAAATCATGGTTGCCAGTTACCTGAAGCTTTACCTAAATTCACAGGAAACGCTTCTCCGTCCCCCACAAATGTTTAAACAACCCGCGACAGAGCATTGCAATATTGCATCAGCTTCCTAGCACCGCATCTAATGCTGAGGAGGTCGCACTTTTGGATCATGACGATCGGCAGTTGCGTTTGCTCTGAACAAGACCCAAAATGGCGGCGCCCAAAACAATTTTGGGGAACGGAGTGCCGATACTTTAAAGCTCCTTTAGTGACTCTAGGCATGAAGTGAACTCGGGTTATTATTTTCCTCTTCGTCTTTATTGTTTATTGATTTCAATCATATCGAATAATGAACACATTATATCACGCTACGCGTGTGTAATTATTTGTCTTAGATTTATTAACCTGACCCAGTACTTAAACCATTCATTTATCGATAGTAAATCTTCCAATATATTTTTTAAATGTGAGGGTAAAAAGACACGGAGATGGATGATGATACAGACGCCAACGCCGCCCTCGGAATTTTTTTGAACACTAGAAATCAGCAGTTTGTCTGTCATACGCTAGGTAGCGCAACAAAACACTCAAACCGTTTTTAATTGTTTTTAAAATTAGCTGAGCTCTTCACCTATTAAGAAACCAAAGCAGGATCATTGTGTAAATTTAATACATCGCAATTTATATCTATTCCATACAATAAATGTTATTAGATGCCAATAAATCTGTTTGATATCCAAAAAAGATATGCGTCAAAAACAGGTAAGTTTGAAGGGCTCCTGGAGCGTTATGACTTTGAAAATGAAAAAAAAAAGCCATCGCCCACCTCTTGGGCAACCATTGTAGCTCTAAATATTATAAAAGATTTTAGCATAGTTTCATTATTTCCTCAGCGGCATTTGAAGTACCATGACTCGAAGCACAAAAAAGTGCTACGTTTGATATAAAATATCTAAACAAAATATTTTTACACAGCATTAAATTTTTTTCTGCATATTACCAATTATAGGCACTATATTTGTAGCTAATTTCATTGCCCTAGCGTTTGTCGTTAAAAACATATTTGTGCTGAAAAATGTCAATTTTAGGGCGATATTTGGAGGGATGAAAAAAACAAAGTAGTGCAAATACCAAAAAAGTGTATCGTTACATTCTGCTCCGACATCATCTTAACAAAACTGCTCTATTGGAACAGTGCTATCTTTAATGGATCGTTCATAAAACATGAACTAGCGGAGCAAGTGAGGGTCCGCGCCATCACATTCGCAACGCTACAAATGCGCATGTACAGTAAAAACCAACACATACATAATATCAAATGAAAGGGGATTGCATTGCCTTTCGAATGACATCAATCCCACAAAACAGTATTTAAAAGGAGATGAGTAATGACCTTCCGAAAAGTACCTAAACTGCCACATTCAGTGGGACCGTGGCCTTAAGGAGAGCTAGAGTTCCTGTATTGGCCTCGAGATCGACCTAGAGGTGGCGCTATGGTCGCGCTATCATCATCATCAAAGCGGGGATAGGAGAACGGCCGCCCCATAGGCTCTCCACGTTCGCGCGCGAGACGGCGTAGATTCTTGCGTTTATTTTGTCGCATACTATCGGTGGGAAAACAATTCTAGCGGAAAAGGATGCGGTACTGTTCGGTGCTTCAATGAAGATCGAATCGTGTTGCCAGCGTGCGGCCTAAATTTATATAATCACTTCTGTGGGTGCGTCGTCTGCTCTAGGCAGACGTTGGAAAGCATGGATCACCACGAATGATGCCTGTCTCTGGCTGAACTGGAGTATTTATGTTAAATATTTGTTTCTTTTAAAATGGATGTATCGGTTCATCAACGTGGCAATAAAAAAATATTAAATTCCAACCCAGATAACATAATACTGGTACTGTGGGCTGTGAAATCGCAGCTTCTATGCATTTCTTTTTTTTTTTTTTAACTTCTAGCTTTCGCAGTAATATAAATATTTAGAATGAAGATAAGTTAGCGCTGTATTGGAAATTACCATGCTATTGAGTTCCTCTGCCCTTTTACTGTGCCATAGTGTGGGTACGTTTTTTGGAGTCTGAACAAATCTACTGCGTTGCGATGAGGAGAGAGGGTCTCTTCTAGTTAAGATCTGCAAATTGCGTGGTTGGCAGGACATCTGAAACAAGTGAAACAAACTGTTCTAATACATCTGCCGTGACTGTCATAAACGGGTATAACCGAGCAACGCAGCAATGTTGCTGTTATTAAATGCTTTTCTCGGTAGTGTGGGTTTACCCGCTTCAATTTTCTTGGTGACGGCCGTGGATGTCAAGAGGCCAATACTATAAATTTCTGGCTAAATAATCTTGTATTCAAACACGGTAGACTTTACAACCCAAGCAAACGACGCGCACCACGACAGAGACAGCACCGGCCGCAGTGATACTCTTTTACTGATGAGGGCTAGCGACCTTCAAGAGACTTTCCGATCACCCTCCGCCCTCACCTAACGTGGCAGTTCATAGATTAACTTTCAGATTATTCAAGTAATGCTTTAATTGCATTTTCTTTTGCCGGTTAATTGGAGGCTTGTGCTGGAGAAAGTCAACAAGGAGTAAAAAATGCCTGCTTTAATATTTTTGACGTCTTTATTTCTTTTGCGACACTGGCTTGCACGGTAAACCACTTCAGCGTGCTTTTCATTTCACCGAGGGTGATTATACTGTTTAAATAAAAACTTTAAAAAAAAACTTCATTTTAAAAGGCTTCCCGTGTTCATATTTATGAAGGACTCACAACGTGAAGTTTAGAATGGGAATGCAATATGCCATTTATGACATAGTAAAACCAGTAAAAAAATGTGTATTTTTAACGTCTTTCACGCAATATGACCGGAGAAAAATCAACATACGGATTTATTGATTGATTAGTCTATTAAAAGATAGCGATCAGTCGGGTTGATTTTATAATCAAACCACAGACCCACTCAACATTCAATGCTTTATGAATGCCACGGTTTGTGCGAGATAACAAAAATACGTGGGACCAGCGATTGTATACAAACCAACAAACTAAGATTATGGAAGCTTCCGACTTAATCATAATCGCTTTGCTGAATTTCTACGCATGGGAAACGATACAACACAAGCTTTAGTAAGAAGAAACGGCAATAAAAACATAAAAAATAATAAGGAATGTCAAGCTCAGCCTGAAACGGGCTTGCGTCGTCGAGATCCATGCTTCTGAGCGTGCGCCCGTAGCAGACGACGCACGGCGGTATCCCCGCTTTCGCGCGTTTCCAATTTCGGCCGCACGGTGGCGACACGGTTCGATCTCGAGGCGAATAGTTTGTCTGCGGGAGCCAGAGTTGTGCGTTCATGCATGGCATGTGGATACAGCTCCTCACGTGACTGAATTCGGCGAATAGCAGCGCCGCGCGTTCGAGGCGCGCGGCGTGCTCAAAAGCCGGGGAACGTACGCCGGGGCCACCGTGGCCGGGGCGCGTGCAACGTCTACTTTGCTGCACGACACTTGATACGGCTTCTCACGTGATCGGATCTCGGCGAATAGCGGCGAGGGCGGCACGCGGCACGTGGAATCAAACGCGCGACTCTGGCTTCTGGAGCTTATACAGAAACTCTAAGGAGAGCCAGGTGACGGCGCCCCGCTGCGGCGAGACGCCGAAACACACTTTTCCCGAGGGATGCAATGTCCGCTCGTGCTCGTCGCGTTCCTCGCGCCACCGCTTCTTTTCTCTTCGGGTTTGAAAACTATGTTTCGGGTCCTCGCCGCTGCAGAAGCTGTGCGCTGACGACCAGGTTGCCCGAGAAATGCTCTGTGCCATTAGATCGTCACGCTCCAGATCTGCGACCGGGCACTCTACGGCTCCGTCGTCGAACTGCCAGGCTTTGTGAGTATAGAGGAGGCTATGCTGCAGCGGTGTTGTCCCACGTGCAGCAAAACTAAACTTTCCTCGATGCATTGCGGCAGCGGCGGCATAACGAAATTGGCCAGAGAGATTTTCAGCACGTGAAGGGCGAAATAAATAACGTGCCGCGAAAAGTCAAACTTATTTTTTTTTTTTTACTACGGCTCTTGAAGTGAGTACAAATATAGTGAGTTGTGGAAGGCGCTCTGAGCATGCGCAGTGACCTTCTTGTGCTGGATGTTAGAGGTTACGGATGCGTCCGCAACCAAGTGAATCAGCTTTTATTTTTATTTTTTTTGCACGGGTGACGAGCGCCGCAAAAGTGTATAAACAGACCAGTATGTAATGGCGAAATAACAACCGAATTAGCTGATTGTTCTACAACTAAGTCCCACAAAACTTTCTAAACAAACAACAACAAAAAAAAAAACACTTAGTCCACGGAGGCTAAGCACCCTTACAAGTGTCGAAATTTTTAGCACCATCGAGGCGACCATTAAGACTCTCGACCACGGACGCGTCAGATGAGATGACGTGCGTGCGTTCCAAACTAAGAACTCACCGGCGCTCATAACGCAGACGCGGCGAAGTGGGAGCACGCGCGTCAGTTAGGCCTTCCCATTATATTCTGCATCTGTTAGGCGTCCGTTCACGAGCGTTGCCTTACTACGAAGAGCCCAGATCTGTGCATCGTTTCACCTTACCACGGACCAGAGAGGACGCTATACCAGCCATGGAAGCCAATCCCATCCAGTGTAAGGTGTCGCGTGACCTTCAGGAGGAGCGCAGCGGGACGCGGGGAGCGTCGTCACGTGATACTTTCATGCCGCTGGGATGGCTGGGATGGCTCGCACTGCGTCCAATGCGGTTCATCGTAAGGGAAATTAGAAAAGAGGGGCGGCCCTGCCCCGTAGAGCAGGCCCCGGCCGGACGAAGACGGCTGGTGCGCCAGCTTGCATCATCAGTGCGAGGATTCGCTTATCTAGAAACGAGAGAAGCGGGGGGAAAAAGAAGCTCGTCTTGCCACTGTTCAAATGTTTTTCCGTCTTTGGCCGTGTCGGTCGGAGAACGCCGATGAGCCGAGTACTTTCGCGTCTTTTCGGTGTACAGAATGTCGTCTGGGACACGCGTAATTTGTCCGCCAGTTCTCTCCGCATCTTGTAACGGTACTGTGTTTCACTGTTGTGGCCAAAGTAATATTCGGGGGGCCTAGGCAGCCAAGGAAGTCGCCTAGGACAAAAGGGTGAATGCACACGGCATCAGCAAAAGGAAGTGTTTGTGCGAGATAAAAAGCGACCTATGATCAAAAATCGTGTTAGGAAAAGTGAAGGTAAAAATTATTTCTTCGTGAACTTCTTTACCAGATCAATCCCTATTGAAAACAATTGTATGAATGTGTGCTATAGTACTCGCGTTATATATAAGGTCGCATAAAAACGTGTACATGCCTGTTATAATTTATACAAGTGTGTTTCTTGAACGAGTTATACGTGAAAACTTTTCCCATTTTAATGGAAATGCTTTTGCTGCTGTCGTTTTTTGGTGTTTTGGGATCGATCCGGACATGTCTCCATTCTAATATGCCCTAACTCAAAACTTTAGAAATAATAAAACAAAAATAATTTCGAGTGAGCGGGTTTTGCCAACAAATACGTTCCGTCAGGGAAAGCACAAAACATGTTTCTCTACGTGAGAATAAAAAAAGAGGAAACAATGTTCACAAGAACAATGCCATCTGCAGCTCATACAATGATCGAACTACGCATCGTTTCACCCGCATTGAAAAGCACACAATATAATATTGACAAAGTAGACGTGATTCCTGGGTTGGACCTCTGCGGTGGAAGCACTAGAATGGAGCCGTCAGTACGAATGGAGGCTTGGCACTCCGTGTCACTAGTGAGCGATGCGTGCGAAGTCAAAGCCAGGCGAAGAGAGATAGGGCGAGCACTAGGAAGGCCGGACGGGAGAGGAGGGCGAGGGGGAAAGGGAGAGCGCTAGAAACGTTAGAGAGGAGAGGAGGTTTCTCTCCTCCTCCCCAGCCTTTTTAGTGCTTGCCCTTTCTCCCCTCGCCTGGCGTTGTTTTCACCTGTACCGGCTGCAACTAGCGAAACTAAATACAGTTGGCGTTGCATACTATTGTCAGACGTAAAACCCAAAATAACGAATCCCATACAGAAGTGAACACACCTCGGGGCTGTGGTGCGTGAATTTCTGCTTGTGTCTCATTCGCTACTGCCGTATACTTCCTTTAACAGAAGGCGGCGTCGAACCGAATAGTGAGGCTACAAATACAGCGGATTAATTTTCAGCGCCATGTTTAATGGAGGCGAAAAAAAAAAAAAAGACAGCGCCTGCAATGCTTCCGGAGACTTTCGAATATAATCGAAAAAAATTGAGAAAGAAAGCAAAAATTACGATGTCAATTCTGCATGTCCAAAGCTAAAAAGAAAAAGGAGAGAGAAAAAAAGGTTTCGCCTTTCAAACGAACATCCCCCCACAAGCGACGACAACAACCCGTTTGTCAGCGTTTATTTTCATTGCCTTTTTTTCTTTTTGTGGCACTTAACGTCTTAGTTCACAGAAAGAAAGTCAAGGGCGTGAAAGCGAGTATACCACTTCTTCCCTCGCAATCCCTCTTTCTCTTATTTGTGTCTCTTCTTGTATTCGTTTTCTTCGCTGTTTGGTTTTTTCTCCCGGCGCATTCTCGAGCCATGTTTTACTCTAAATTCCGAGTTGTACTTAACAAAAACATAATGGCTTTTACCCGGCTCGTCGTATTTTTCTGCACTATCACAATTGTATGATAAAAAATATGCTTGTACGAAGCTACGTCTATACGTTAAACTGCGCAGTCTAGAAACTGACCTTGCTATTTATATTTGGAGTTCTCGTAGGTCGGTATACGTACAAGTAAAAAAAATATATAGGCCTTTTGTAACATCCTTCACTTTACTTGCTCAGTAACTTTATGCAAAGTGCCGCGCATGCATCTCATTTTGGACGGTTCAAATGCCGGCCAGTGTGCCCCCCACCTGGTGAAAGCTTATTGCTTTTCAGGCGTATCTTGCGATGCAATATCGTTGGCTTTAAAATCCACGAGACGGGTAAACGTTTAGGTCCGAAGGAGCCGACTTGGATGAAGCTGTATTCTGTAACGACCGCTCTGGCACGATCAGATAATGTAGGTAATAATTCGAGGCTGGTTCAAAGTCTTGTGTGTGGACGTGATCGACTGCGCTTCAATCGGTTGTGACCACTCAAGACGAGAGAACTCACTGGCGCCCCCTATTGGGTAGTCGTGGTGCACTTCCAATCTGCGTATGGATTTATTCATCATTCACAGTGCTCTAAATAATTATAACAATGTTGTGAGCAACCATTTTTAATAGTTGTATAACAGGATGGTCCCGGGCAAAATGGTCACGGACGAAATGGTCCCAATTGTAAGCCCGAACTAACTGGCCCCAAATGATTTTTTGACAGTTTCGGCACTCTTTGATAGTTCTAGTTAACAGTTACTCTGAAGCTTTATTCAAAAGAATTGTAATATATATACTAAGGTATTGAAGCTATTCGCTGTGACTTTTAGGGAACAATTTAACGAGTCCAAAAGTTCACTAAGCTTTTAATATCAATTATCCGCTCTATGGCTCCTATTCGCATACGTCAGAGCCTTGTACAAGGCTGGAGCCTAGAAGGCACGACACATATACGCACGCGTAGCCTAAAAGTGCAAGGTCACAAAGGACACTCTGCACCTAGCAGATTACGCTGTGTGATTTTTGTACATTGCGCAAATAGCGCTCAGAACGGATCCCTAACCTTAATAACCTGCGAAGCACCTGTTGGTTTTTCACCACACGCAATAGAAGTCACAGAAATAATTAAGGAAAAACGAGCAGCGTTCACCCCTTCAACTCGCAGCCAGAACAAGCGACCACGTAATCTGGAGCCGATTAAATGCCGCCAATGTTGATCATAGCTACGCGCTGGGGTTGGCTAGACACAAGACACGCGCTGAGTTCCAGGCATTGTTATGGCTCGGCTGTTGTCGTCGTTGCAGCGATTGGACACGGGCCACTACCCGAATGCCTCTCTAGCTATCGATTATCACGAGCCCAAATCGAGTGCCCATGCAATGCTCGGGTCCAATCTATGAGCCTCATTCACATATTGTCCCTGGGCGGTACTGCCACCACACAGCTACGTCATCAAGTTTAGCGAAGGAGAGATTGAATGAAAACGTTCGCTTTTGTCCTTGAAATTACACCACAACAAAGGAGTTTCTTTGCCAGTGGCGTTGCGTGCGAGATATCCTTGAGTCCCACCAGTGCCAGTAAGCTCCGTGTAAAGTGAAAAACATTCCCATTGAATATCGTTGCACCGCCCCTTTAACTAGCCGATGATAACATATACCGAAAGGTCGACGAACGTTAGTACATTTTGTTTTCAGCATTGCCCTATCATTTCGTAGCGTCGGCTGCACTCTTAATTTAGCGAAACTTAATACAGCTGTGAGATAAAAATAGTCGAATCTTGCGAAAGTATTTTCTTAATTTTTGAAATAATGGAACCGAGCAGAAAGAAAGCGGATATACGTGATGAATCAGACTTTTCAATTCACATACTTCATAGTTGAGAAGACGTGATATGGAACCCTTTTTTGCACGGGCTAAAAGATCAAATATTATATATACATTATTTCATATATCTTGTATATTCTTTCTATATTATGCTTTTCTCTTTTTTTGGCTTAGTTATACTGGCATGCAGTGTGCTTCTGAATTGAATAAATAATTTAAAAATGGTTGACGTTTCATATAATTAGGTATTCAGTACAACATTTTATTTTTTTCCATGTTTAATTTGCACTAAGTACAAAAAATCGACTAACGTCCGAAAAATCTTTTGCGCTGCAACAATAAACTATGCATCGCCGAGCGCATAATCCCTGCCCCAATGTAGCGCCAGCGGTCTGAACCAGGTGCCGAATTTTCAGAATTAACCGTTATCTCTTTCAAATCTGATTTTCTGATAATTTCACGAAGAAAAGAAGGCTTCTTTTCGCCCGTTTTCAGTACCAGGCGCCGTTCAAAGCTACGTGCATTTGAGAGCTCCGTTGGCCCCGCCATTTTCCCATTAAAACTTTCAAAAAATCACGTATAACTTTTTATTAAAATAGTGGTTAGTTCCGAAACTTTGGCATCTGGTTAGAACCGCTAGCGTTACATTTGGGAAAAGAATGAGCGTTGAGTATCACGTAATTTTATCTCTGCGGTAAAAATAAAATTAAAAAATATGCCCTGTGAATTTTTTCGTAGACAGCCTGTATATAAGCTTCAAAAATAATGACCATTCCCGTCGTCGTTCCAAGAGAAAGTCGCCGAGAGACCGATAGGTGAAGTGCCAGGGGCTTGTGATGTCTCTGAATCATGTATATAATATTACCGCGCAGTGATGCCTCCTGAACCTCTCCTCGGTGAGCGAAATCGGGCAGGTCGTCGGGCAAACTATCTGATCATTTATTCTGAACGGCTCGTCATTAGTTAATGAGACAGAGATAAGGACGCGGGAGATTTCGTCCTGCGTAAATGGGTCTTAGCGTGCCTCATCTGCTGAATATCAGACGAGGTACACGCATTCAAAATCTTTGAAGTCAATTCCATTCACCTGTCATGTTGTAAATGTTTTATTTCGTTTATTCGTGCGTTCGCTCGTGCTAATATTTGTACTAGTGTTCTAGTAAATCGGTACAATAAATCGTAATAATCACACACGATTTCTTTTTGTGCATTTGAACTTAGCAAGGTTACGAGTCGTGTTTATATCAAAAGGGTCATTTAGGCCTCTCAACTTCGAGTGCGGAGCGACCTTAAAAAAGGAAACATACGTTATTCCAGCACACAGTTTCCCAGGAATAAAGCACAAAAATAATAAAGTTTGGCACAAACTAACATTCGTAATAACAAACAAGCTTTAAAGGGCCTCTGACACGCCAAAAAATTAAAAGTACCCGCCAGTGCCCTGTGACGTAACAGTGTACCGCAAGGTGTCGGGGCGGTCAGAAGGGACGCATTGACTGACGTCACTAAATTAGAGTTCGCCGGAAGTCACGTGAGTATCACTCCTCGTGCTCCCCACGACCGTGCCTAAGACTTTTTTTTTTTTTTGTCGTCTCCACGAGCGATTGTAGAAAACGAAGTTTCAGTTCCACTAGCTTTTTATCACTGCACCGTTTGTTAGTTTGCGCGCAGTAAAAGTTGAGGACGAAGAGTCAGTAGATCGACGTGATGGAGGTCAATGATGAAAGCGTTGCGAGTACAAGTCAGTGCACGAGTGCATGCCATCAGTCCGATAGTACAGAGCCATACTGGGCACAAAACAAGCTATCGAGTTTTGAAAAAAAAAATTAGAACGCTCGCAGAAATTAGGATGTGTAGCGTACGACACGCCCGATCACACTGTTGAAGGTTCACACACCGAGGTCGTCGAATCATCGGGTACTCTCCAGGCTGAAGACGTTTACCGTCTAGAGGATACGAACTGGTGAGTGTACCAAGTACAAGTAAACGTCGAGTATAAAGTACGTGTTTTGTCTAGAACATGAGCAGAACTTGTTTACTAGGTTCACTGACTCCTCTTCTTCTACCGTTACAGCAACATTAAACGATGAAAAGCAAGCAAAGAAACCTTGTATGCCTAGATTGCTCGCGCAGGTGCGGAGAAAAGCAAAAGTATAAAAAAACGATGTTACACGCTGTCGCGGTAAGCACGAAGAGTGATACAACTCACGTGACTTCCGGCGATGCCTCCCTTCTGACCACCCCGACCTCTTGCGGTACACTGTTACGTCACAGTGCACTCTCGGGAACTTTGAATTGGCTTCGTATTTCTATTTTTTTATAAAAAAATCTACGCAACTCTGAAGTGAAACAATTCTTTGGTGATATCCTGATGCATCACTTGAACGCCTAGCATGAAGAAAAAATTGGGGGGCGTGTCAGAGGCCCTTTAACAGCCCTTGGTGCTGAATTATTCGCTTCACAGCTTCCAAGAGCAAATAAAGTGTTAAAAAGTGTTAGTAGGTGCAAACGGGGCTGACACAGAATAGTTACATCGCCTTGAACAGACTCCATTTCAAAAGATCCCGGTCGAGGAGCCCGCAATCTGACGGAGTCTTATTGCGGAGAATTCGCCGTGTAACCGAGCTTTCGGTTGCACGTCGACACATCCCCAGGTGGTCGAAATCAATCCTCTGTCCTCCGCCGGGGCGTGCTAGATGCCCATCGTTGGTTTGGCACGTAAACCCCCAAACTTGACCCCTTTCAGATGTTGGCAGCTGTTGAATCCGTGCACAATTGCGGACTGAAACCGCAATGACACGGCACACTTAATACGTCTCGTTGGATGAGAAGGCAAAAACACACCCACAGAGGAATGCGATGAGCGCAGTGACCTTTCAGTTTTCACGCTGTGTGATTGGCTTGTCGGCTGTTAGCTTTGGCCGGGTTCCGAGGTTGACTATCCTAATGACCTGAGCGTTCCACGAGGTTAGTGGTTCCGCCATTGTTCAGTGGTTCCGACCTTCTTATCATCGCAACGTCATTTTTGAAAGGTTAGGCAGGAACGGCACGCGGAAATTTGTGCAGCAATATTGGAACTAATATATATATATATATATGTATAACTTGAAGAAAAAAAACCTTAGTGAAAACAGCAACAACGGACGATTTAATCTTCGACGTTTCGGCCGGAGTCCGGCCTTCGTCAGGAAGTCTTTCTGACGAAGGCCGGACTCCGGCCGAAACGTCCTGACGAAGGCCGGACTCCGGCCGAAACGTCGAAGATTAAATCGTCCGTTGTTGCTGTTTTCACCATATATATATATATATATATATATATATATATATATATATATATATATATATATATATATATATATGGTGTTTCAGAAAACTCAGGCGAAATCGCTCCTGCGAAAACTACTCATCGAAACAAAAAATGGCTTGTGTCGTTTTGGTCCCGGGCCAGGGGCCATTTAAAAAAGTTATTAAAGTCCGGGATAATTATGTTGTTCTGTATTTTTGCGTAATTAATTTTTAATACTGTGTTTAAGGGCATGGTTTTAATTAGAAAGTTGCTCAGCATCGTCGAAAAACAGTAAATCAACGAATTACAGAACGATAGAAGGCACCCACATAACTTTACAGTTTTCTGAAAGACCGCCGAAATTCGCCCGGTTTTTTAGTTTCGGTTTACTATCGGAGCGCATCTCGGCCCGGGCGGCACCGCGCCCCGTGGAGAGATAGTGCAACCAGCCTCTGCTGCGTCGCGCGATGACAGCGCAGCAGAAGTTGGTTGCACTATCTCTTCGCGGGGCGCGGTGCCGCCCGGGCGAATTGGGGCGGTTTTTCAGAAAGCTGTAAAAGGTTTCGCGTGCCTTCTATCGTTCTGCAATTTGTTGATTTGGTGTTTTTTTATGATGCTGAGCAATTTTCTAACTGAAACCACGCCCTTAACACAATATTAAAAAGTTAATTACGTAAAAATAATTAACGTGTTAATTATCCCGGACTTTATTAATTTTCCTAAATGGGCCCCTGGCCCTGGACCAAAATGACTGAAGCCTTTTTTCGTTGCGATAAGTAGTTTTCGCAGGAGCGATTTGGCCTGACTTCTCTGAAACAAGTACGTTCCCCCTCAAAATAATTATATTTGAGAGCCATATTTTATTAATTACTCTACAGATAACTTCACACATAGAATAGCCAGTGGTTTCGTGTTCTTGGCAAGCACAAAATGGCAGCCTATAATTATATAATATCCTGCTATACGCAGTGACAATTTGTAAAATACGTACTGTTATTTATTTGCGAATTATTTTCATGTGTTAAACTTTTGGCTGACATGCACTCTGAAACTTAGGTGTCATCAGAAGAGGACAGAACCTCTTATATTTTTGTGCTCTGGTACAGGGCTACGATGACCGAATGCTACAGCTTAGATTATATCCAATTACTATACCAACGCGGCATGATGCTTGTTACTTCGGAGTGCAGGCGGGTTAGCCGACAATGAACGGCACCGAGGCACCGATTAGTAGTAATAACAATAGTAGGGTCTATGTCCCCTAAGGAAAACAGCCAAAGTGCCCAACATGAAAGATTGGCGATTGCATCATCCACCTACGAAAAAAACATATTGTTAGACATTTAAAAGAGAAAGGATAGTACAAACCTGAAGAACAAAGCTTATTTTATTTTTAAGCCGTGAGTAATGCACATCTTTTTTTTTTTTTTTTCATTTTACAAAAATGCAAAAATTTGCACAATTGAAAGCATGTAATCCTGGTCGGTGTTCTACAAATTAAATCGTTCTTTGAAATTTTACTTACATTAAACCAGCACTTTTATTCCGAAACATCATGTCTTCATTTTTATTTTAAGGTCATGCCTGCTGCTTGTGTAGCACTTTGAAAGTAATCATGTTGTTTAATAAGAAACCCAAAACTACAATGAGCTGGTTTACATTTTCTATCTTGCAGTTTCAGTAATATAGTAAGGTCACAACTTGATTTTTATTTCGTAATATGTAATTCAATATACCATAATTAGGTCTGGAGCTTCGAATCCATTAAAACAAAATAGTAATACTAATATAGTTTTCGCTTTTAGTTTACAAGAAGAACTGTTCGTGACTTTGTTTTTGTGAACATGGTTGCAAACGTTGTCATTGAGTCTTTTGAGCACCTCATAAAAACGTTAACTGCCATGTTTTACTCTGCTTAACCAAATATTTCATTTGTTTTTATGTTGGCTCACCACGTTCTTCGCTGGTCCCTAGAATTCTATCATTGTAACACATCGCCTCTCCATTCACCTACGTAATATACACAATTAGAACCTACCGTCACCAGTTGAGTGATCTTGTGTTTACTGCATAACACTGTGTATTGTGTTTTTGTTTGAAGTATTATTTCCGAATACGTGTGTTTAGGGTTTCTGATTCCGTTTGCTTATTCTGCATTGGTGCTGGTCATCCACACAAAAGACTGCTTTGGTTGTCTTGGGGCAAGCAAAAATAATATTTATAATCACATTATTAATGTTGTTACAGAGGAAGCGAAGGGCGAAGAAGGAGGTTGGAGGAAGAAGAAAGACCACTGGATCTCTGAAGCTCGGAGCAACAACTCAATTCTATTACAATCATTGCAATTTATTCATAGAGAAACCATTCTTTATAGTAATAATATCACTAAAAATAATAGTGCATACACATTTCGGTGCCTTAGCATTTTAACACTACCTACATGACTAGGTCCCAGATATATGCTTCGTTCTACAACAGTCCATAAAAACAATGACCGCATCTCCACGTGGTGAATGATGTTGATTAGGGCGAAGCTCTGGTGGTGCTGATGATACTGATTTTGTTCATAGGTAGTGCTGATGGTGCTGATTTTTTTTTTATGGCTCATAGTTAGTGCTGCGTTCCGGGTTGCGTTTCGACTTCATTATTACTACTTTATGGTCGGTGAAATGCAGAGCCAGTGATACTTCTAGCGGATCAGCTTGGATCCGCTAGAAGCCGTGGGAACGCATCTCCACGGCTTAAGTCAACGGCCCATGTCAGAAAGAGAATGTGTGGTATGGAGCGTGGTTATATACGCATTTGAGCATTTGACCGCATCGGCCTCTCGTGTATAAGCGTTGAGCCAATGCACGCAAAGTTTAACGCGATTATACACGCATTTGACCGCAGCACCCTCTTCTGTATAGACGTTGAGCGGCTACATGCAACGTTTCATCGATGACATCCCCAGCTCTTGAGATACTACCACACCTCAGAGCCCGCAGTCGGGCTCTGACAAGTGGTCCTTAACCACTCGTCCCGCAGTCGTGGCCGAGTGGTTAAGGCGATGGGCTAGAAATCCATTGCGGTCTCCCCGCACAGGTTCGAATCCTGGCGACTGTACAAACATTATTTTCTTTTTTTAAGAAGACAGATGGGATGGCAATCGATGTGAGCACGGACGCCGGACAAGGCTAGACCGTAAGGAGCTTCGCCCCTGAAAAAAAGACACGATAAGACCCGAAGCAGCATTTCGATCGAACCAGCCAACCAAATCTATATCCAAAAGACAGGACGACTGATCTGCGGTTCTCGCCACGTATACAGCGCGGTTAGACGAACCCCCGACAAGTTCCTTCGACCGCCGCACACACGCTCTCCTCCGAAGATCTGCTCCGACTGACCGACGCCGCTGCTCGAGAATAGCGACACGGTGGCTCGACTGCAAATTGGCGCGGCGACTGTGGACTGCCGCTGCTACCATAGGTCAAGTTACAAACAGCGTCCACAAAGAGGGAGGGGGGTTATTTATAGGGTTCCGGATCGATCCATCCGACACGCGCACACGCACGCACACGTACATGACCTATACTAACATACACTCGCCGGGGAAAGTCGAAAGTAGCGCGGTTCTGTTTTGGGGTCTTCGCGAGGGGGCAGGCGGAGCTTGCATCTTGTCAAAAGCCATCGATATTCGGTGGCTGCCACCGGAAATGCCGATGAACTGTCGAGCTTAGAAGAGCGTTAGACGTGCTGGTCTCTGCAGACTGGCTGCTTTGCCGGGGCTTAATATAAGCGCGTGTCTCTGCCTCTAATGAAGTGTGCAGGAGAGCGCTGTGTTAGCGCGCAGCTCTCCCGCAGTGTCAGCAAGAAAGTGCGTTGCATATACGCAACGACAACCAAATCTTAAACTACCGCTTTTTTCTTTCTTTTTTTGTCGGGCTTTACGGGCTGGTGTGGTCTAAAAAGGTGTGGGACATGCGAGAGTGTAAATCACAAATAAGTTGTACAAGAAACTCGGACTGTGTTCTGAGTCCTGAGAGTATGTTTAGGAAATGTTTTCTAAATGTTTTCTTTAGTACATAGCCTATCCCAGGCTTTGCGTTTATTCTCAGGGAGACGCGTTTCTCTCTGGCATTTTTGCCGTGTCCGACAAATTTGCCGTCCTTCTGTTTTTTTTTTTTTGGTTTTGTTTTTGTGTGTGTGCGTGGGGGGAGGGGGTGTTGGTGTGGTTATTTCCAATAATACAGAACTTTGGTTTCGCGTACAATGGCAAATGCAAGCGCTGTGCGTTTGCGTTAGCGTTGCGTGCTGCACTCTACGCATGCGCATCGTCGTCATGCGCCAATCTAAGACGCAGTTTTAGCTCCCTCGCATGCGCAGCGTAGAACCTGCAACGGTAACGCAGAAGCGCAGTGCTTGCGTTTGCTCGTATATGCAATGCTAAAACTCACTGATTATTCGTCGAGTGCGTGAACCCCCGATGTGTTGTCCCCTAGTTAGGTCTTCCCCAGTCACGAGTTTTTTCACCACAAAATTTAGGCCTATTTCAGCACGTTATCTTCGTCATTCGCTCGTTGTCGAACTGCGCACACGCGGCCGCGGGAGAACTGACCACGCACAGAGCTTGCCATCCAATGCCGTTTTCATATAACAGATGATGGTTTGGTTCAAGCTGGCTTCTCTTCCGCATGCCTTCAAGTTGCTTAACTTTGCTTTAAGTAAACAATACCTAAGAATTATCCGAATGTCTTCTCATAAGTCACCCCTCGGCAAACATAGCCGCATACAAAGGAACCGGTAAGGGTGTGGGATGGTGAATCGTAAATGGCGGGGATTTCATAACGTGCCCTCAGCATTATACGATATAGTCCACGTCCTTATAGTATATGCCAAGTGCATTTGCTTGAGAATAGAAAGTATCCGTAATCGTTTATCAGGAATCCATTACAGCGGGCCTACATATCTCACTACCTCGTAACTTTGGAAAATTGTTCAAGAGCCTGGGACGATAGCGATATGCCGAAAATAAATCGCTAGCCCGTCGAGTCACCTCAGCGATGAATAAGAGAGAGAACAGCAGGAAAGACCAACTTTACTTAAAACTCGCACATTTATTTGTAAGTAGCCGATCTATAAATGAGACCAATTTATTGGTTCCATCAAATAAACGCTAATGGGAAACATTGTGTGGCCGCTCTCGTACCAAACGCCACGCAACTCTCGGTAGCACCACCACAAAAGAGCTTTTAGCATGGCCGGTGGTATGAGCCCCTGCCTGAAAACAGGGACCAGAAACTGTCCTTCAAATAGTCACATACGGTTTCTTTGCCAACGAAAAGAAGAATGTAGTATTCTGTTGCATGTCAAGTAAATGTTGTATTCTTCACAGAAAACAATTCTGAAGCGGCACCTGGACGATTATTTTAATGGGGTCGGACGAGGCTACACCTTTAAATCGTCACTGTAAAAAAAATATATTGAAGTTACGTGACATATGCACAGCTAATAGCATTGGCTAAGGATTCTTTTTTCCGAAAGATAGCAGAAGCACCTAGATATAAAACCGTAGTGGTAAATATTATACTAAGTCGGAACACGATTCCTAGTCGGGCGCTCACGGACCTCGAGTGTCCAATATGCGGACCGCCCCGGCCCTCAGATGGTGCCGTTTAAAATTCAGCACTGCGGCTTTGTGCATTAGATTGTATGGAAAAAAAGAATTTTATGGGATAAAAAAAAGAGAGAAGAATAAATGAATGCTCGATGCGCACGTCGGTCCCAGGAATAAGATGCGCAGAAACGTACGCAAAGGAATATCTTTGTTTTGTTCGCTCGATAGCAAATTTCGCTCTCACATTTATAAAATCCCGTGTCCCCCGGGGGATTCAATGGTTTCTTTGTAAGGCAAGCTTTACGTAGCTTGCTGCTTGGAATAAATCATAAATCGTTCGTGCATACTTTACGCCGCCTCAGAGGAGAACCTTTAGCTCCCTATTCCAGGAAATCTTTTGCTGCTAGTCGGGAAGGAAAGAATGCAGCGGGCGGTCTGTTTAACGGCACGTAAAACGAAAGCAGAAAAACTCGGAGTGTTTTTTTAGCGTCTTTCTTGCACGCGTGGGAACAAGGAGTATCATTCTCGGGATGTTTGATCAGCATGTATTTTTTTAGCGAGAACTGTATGATTATTTGCTCGGAAGATAGGCGATGATCCTGTTCGGAGCAACACAGTGTTTCGATGCTCTTCTTTTTCTCGGCAACTTTTCGAGGCGTGTCGAAACTAAAAATCTACAGGGCGACGGAACTTTGTCAATGGGTGCGCTAGTAGATGAAGCACGACTTAAGAAATTGCTTGGGAAGTGAGGCACAAATTACTGCAGTGAGAAATTAATAAAGGATGGTTTCATCAGCATAATTAGGTCAACTCGGTAAGGGGAGGCTGAACGAAAAGGAATATGGGTGAGGCAGTCTTAGTGTGCATTCGAGGAGCGTCATCAATCTAAAAGTTGCTCCGTTTTCTGGTCCCGGACCCTGAAACTCGACCGTTTTATAGCAGTCGGCGACGTCGAGTACACACTCATTCGCAAACAAGTTTGCTTTTTTGTGCTGAAATGCAGTCTGAATTTTTTTTTTTTTTTTTTTACACTAAGCGCGCATTAATTTATAAATGACATATATATTAAGGTAATTTTAAGAAGGTGACAAACGTGACTGGTCAGACTAGGTGGATTTAAAATAAAAATTACAACATGTTAAGACCCGCTAAAACCTAAATTTTAAATGCCGGCGCTGTATTTATTTTGTACACGAGTGCGCTGAGACCGGACAGTACCCAAAACTTCCGTCAAATTCAGTCTTTCTTTTCTTTTTTTTTCAGAAATGGCATTACACAGTAAGATAAACCGAGCAAGATTCTAAGCTGTTTAAAAATCTATGAGTGAGACACAATTAACGAACAACAATTGCGTACATAATGCTAATAAAAAATATCAAGAACAAGACAGAAAGAGGTAACCAGACGTTCCAATTATTGCAATGTTTTATGTTTGAGCAAATTTGATAAACAGTAAAAAAGGGACGACGCTTACAGAATGCCGAAAGTTACAATAAAAGAAAACGGGAAGTATAAGATGGACAACAAATAATGCACGTTGTTCCTCAAATTATAAGTCGGATTAATGGGGTTTTTGGAATTAATTAAGATTAACCGACAAGTAATAAAAAGCAGGGGGATAAAAGAAAGGCAAGCATATTGATTCCCCGGAATCCTAAAAACACGACTTGCTTGCATTAGTAAAATGATCTGTACGAAATAGGAGCCCTAGCAATAGCGGAATGTTTCGCAGATTATTTTATTGATTCTTAGCTCCCGAAAGAAGCGAAGAGCTCTCGGCAGTCGAGCAATATTTTGGGTTCAAAGAAATAAAAAAAAAGAGAGAAAAAAAAACACGTAAGGGTGCTTTTTTTGTTCTCGTCAGTTTAAGGTTTCTCGTTAACAGGAGCTGTCACCAGTTCGCTTGTTCTAGAGTTTATATCCGCCTAAGGCTAAATTAATTATTCCAGCAAGTGTAAAGAGGGTTCTATATAATTCGTTATTTTTTCTCATCTGTGTTATTGAAATCTAGTCTGGGGAAATACACCTTTCTGAAATTTAAAAACTATATTTATTGCAGAAAAGGTGATTAGAATAATTGCAAATGTCCCGTACATACATCCAACACACTCATTGTTTAAATCGTACAAAATTCTTAATATACAACAGGTAACTAACTTATGCGGCATTTAGGCGCTCAGATATATCTCTTCAACTTTCTGATTTAGAGGAAAAATCTGGCTTTTATTCATATAGACATCACCAGCCTTGGCAGATTCCGAAGTGTAGGACAAATTATGATAAACAAAGAATAAGTTACAGTTTGCCTGTTTTATTGCATAGCTGTTTTAATAAAAATATTGATGCTGTAAATCTGTTCAAAAGCATTATTCTTAAACTGTTCATTTAGCATCGTAAGATGTCCATTACATGTCATACTCACACATTTTGTAAATATATTTTCCTCTGCTCTGTCGTAGCTGCTGAATGGGGCAACCGGAGCTTGGTCAAGCTGCATTTCTGCACCTTTTTTTTTTTTTTTTCCGGCCTCCCATTCACCACATGTTTCTGTGGTAAAAAATAAACTCGTATCGTAAGGTAAAAGCGAAGCGCTCTCATTTTCTTATGCGGACTTTCAACTCTTTCGCTTCAATATATTTGTTTATTTGGAGTTTCTGACAATACAGAGATAGCCAGGGAGCTGGGGCAAAAAGGCGACAATAAAGGCATCCTGACTAGGCCCTAGTACCAACATAATAAGTAAAAACTATTTAAGTATATAAAAGCGATACGTTGCTACAAAATACAAAGTTTTAGTACGAACATGTATAAACGACATGATGCTGGGTCTAGAGTCCACTACACGCCAAGCCTTCTAGTTTTTGAATAAAGCAGTAGAACATTATGCTGCGAGTCGCGTCACCATCCCAGCCTGAAGAACCGAGAGAAACGACGAATGTGGCGCATATAAAGCATAAGCTTTCAACGCTATTGTAAAAAAAATGCAACGATTTACTTTTGCGAGAATCGATAGAATCACTACCCACCCAGCACGCAACCCTAAATATTTGCGCAAAACCCTGCATGGCTAGAAACGACTCCGGCCGTAGATTATTATTTTTTTAAGGAAAGTTATACATAAATCAAAATGTCGGCTTATGCATGAAAAAACAACAACACCGACATATATTTTATTTTAAGATTGCATCAAGGTTGCCTAGGAACTGCAGTTTGGCTGAGCAAGCGTCGTCTTTTGCAATGCGAGGCTTTTTTTATTTTTAATATATATAAACTCATAACTCTTGGAGTTCCAAGCCTATGCCATTTACGAAACCCAGTTTGAGAGGTATTACTGAGGAAATCAAGTTGGGAAGTTACAGTTCCAACTTAGTTAAATTCCAGCTCTTTTTTCTTCTCCTTTTTTTTTTTTTTCTTTCAAGTAATATATTATACCACTGCAACCATCGTCATTTTGGGTGGAAAAAAAAAAATACCCGAAAAAGACTCAACCGCCCCTGGGGCAATCATTCTTCTTGTGTAGGCTTTTTTTTTTTTTTTTTTACTTCGGCTGAAGACGCAGAAAGTTATTAAATTTAACAAGCTCACGATGTTGCAACGATATTTTTTTTTCTTAGGTTTTGTAACTAAACACAAATTTCGTTTTGCGAATACAGTAGCTAGCTTGTGTTCTTTCTTTAACCCACAACGCTGCGGCAGTGCCTTCCAAATACAAACACGCAATTAAGTAGATAGATGATCCTGCACTATTTTGTATTGCGTTCTTAAGTATTGAATAGTTCATCTATAATCCAGGCAACACCTCTACAGAATGGGCATATATACCTAGAAATAAATAGCCTGCGTCGACACAGCTTTGAAAAGGCATCAAACCCTTCCCCCCATTTCAAGAAAACAAACGTACCAGGGTAGGACACGTATGCTACAATATATCGTTTTCTAGAAAAGAAAATTAAGTTTTTGTGCAATATTTATATCGTGAGACAGATTATGAGTTAGGGACGATTAATAAACATACTTATATTCACTGTAAGACAGCATTACTGTAACTTCATCATTGCTTTTGTAGCTCTTATTTGCAACGTGCTACCTTTAGGAAAGGTAAATTGTAACTGATTTTGTTTCTTTTTTCTGAAGTAACGGCGGGAGTAACAATGTTACATTAGTCGTTACTTTTCAAAGTTTCTTCAGCAATAATATATCATTGAAACAAGCACAATCTATCCATTCTTCACATTTCTAACAGGGTGTTACAACATTTAGAGTATCACGTTCGCCTTGTGCCAACTTGCGCCAGCTTTACATGCATTTTCTGCAATACACTTGGGAAGGAGGACATTTTCAAGTGGTTTGTGAATATAATCTTATAGAAAATGAACTTAAATGTGACGCAGTTAATTTTTCAAAATTAACTGTAAATGTAACGAATTGCCTTACCGCTAAGGTAACCGTAACGGCAACCTCGCTGCTTTTACCTTAAAGCGACTAACTGTAACGAATTACTTTTTTTATAAATAACTTACCCATGAGTGCTTCTATTTGAGACGCCTACCCCAAATATAGCTGCACGGTTCGAAATATATCTTAACTGAAAAGGAGTCTCGTGGCTTATGTATTGAGTTACTTTTATTTTATTTTTTACTTGAGGGGGTGTGGGGAGAGAGAGTTCATATACCGACGGACGTCTTCTACCTCGGCAAGTTAAAAAATATATATATTTTTGGTGGAAGTTCAGTGTTTTCTGAAGTCACAGGTCAATTTAAAGCAGCTTAATCTCTCGCTGTATGAACCTCTCAGGTCTCTTAAGTATTTCTCTCTTTCCCTCTCACGCACAGCTACGCACACACACACACAAACGTTCTTTCTTGCGCGGCGTCACCAACCCATCTTTTTGAAATTTCAGACTGCTGGTTCCAAATAAAACAATAGGTGTTTCTCGAGGAGCGTAACGCACCATTTGAAATGAACTGCCATCGGGTTTTTCCCCTTTTTATCGTCGATTAAAAAGGGCTGTTATCAAACCTACAATTCTGGCGAAACGCACTTGCGATGGACAGCAGCCTAAGGCTAGTTTTGGCATCTGCCCCTGAGTGGGATCGACTACGTTGCAATCGCTCGTAGAGAGAACGCTCGAGAGCCTGTATTATAGAAAGCATCCAACTGCTCGGTTGGGGTCGCGTGGTTTATGGGCTGCGTTTTGCAATACGAGCTGCGAGGAGGGAAAGCACGCGTTGATCGTCTGCGCAGGTCTGTGCCACGCGACAACCTAGCGCATGCTCACTTGCCACCGATCGCCGCGGAAGGCGTCCCCCATTAAAATGCAAATGCTCTCCATGTCTGGATATGGGCGCTGTCTACAATCTAGGCTCTGGAGAACACACTGGCATAAAGCCCCTTGATAAAGGCCGTTTTTACAAGTACCGCCAACCATTGTTGTGAAAACGCGCGAGATACGTGCCGCGAGCGCGTGCTCCGCCGCCATTCGCTTCCAAAGGCCGCTCATTTCAGTGCTGCACCGCCATTTGCTTCCAGGGGCCGCTCGAGACATGGGCCTCGTGCGCTCGCGCATTTGACGCTACTTGCAAGACACGTAAACACATCAAGGGGCTTTACACTGGCACACTCGAGAGCGCCATCTCTCGGGTAGTCATGAAACGTTTCCGATCGGTGTAGTATTAGACCGAAGGCTTCGCCGTGGTTGCGTGATGAAATCTGCGCTCTTTTTTTGAGAAACGGTCGCAAATAAAGTTGTTGCGACTATTTCAAACCCATACTAAAAAACAAATCATAAAATGTAGGCAGACTTGAAACGTTCCAGGCTTGCCCGATAGGTGGTGCCACTATGCTCTCTGTTCGTGAGCTGTCACTTGCGACTGCAACGCAGTAAAAAAACAAACATACAAACGTAGTTATGTGAACCAGCTTTTAGGTGGCAACACGCAATATTTTTTACGAGTCAATGTTCACCTAGGACTAATATTTGCCAAATAGATAAATGACGTGGTGGGCTCTTGTGACATTTATTTCTGTAAAAATAACTTGTCAGCGAGAAAGAATGATGTCTTTCTTGGTGACAAGATTTTTTTTTTAAACAAATGCCACAGGCGCTCACAATGCCATTTTTTGGTTTGGCCTAGGTGAACATTGGCTTAAAAAAAATGCTTTCCTGTTTATTTTTTTATTGAGCTAACATTGTTTTCAAATGTTCGAATTCTAGAACCACCCCTAGAGCAACCTTCAGGCGGAGTTTCTGCATTCGGCGATGCGTAGATTATTTTATGCAAACCAAAAAACAGGGTTTTATTTTGTTTATCCAATCGAACATTTTAGTGTTTTCTTTTAATACTCAAAATGCATTGCATTGATCTACTTAAATAAAAAAATATGTGATATTTCTCGGTAAAAAGTAGCAACGCGCTTGCTATTAAGAATATTGAGAACTACGATAAGCATGATTTGGCGGATCTCGAAATAAAATTAAGAAGAGAAACATAATACATTACGTTCCCTGTCTGCGTATATTTCGCCTAAAAGCCTATCACTCTAATAGCAATCTTGAGGATCCAAACGTCGCAGCAGTCAGCTTCCACTTCCCCTGCGTCTTTTCGGGGATGCTTTTCTGCATCGAGACTCTTTCAGGGGGGAAGCACCCCTCCAGTTTCCTGCCCACCAAGAGCGCAGGAGTGCATTGCGGAAAAGCCAATGCTCGGGACAGCTCAAGGATATGGTGCTCGTTTAAGCGTGGAGAGAGGAAGGAATGGAGAGTGTGAGAGGGAGGAGGAAGAGAACTCAATGTCTTCCGCTCAACCGGTTCCTAACATAGCGGAAGCACCTCCAAAACATTGTTCGGAGAGGGGGAAAGTAGTCGTGTCGGAAAATAGCGCCGTCGAGGGGGAAGGAATGAACAAAGGCGGAAGGCGGAACAACCGGTGGGGGAGGGAGAGAAGAAAGAGAGCCGAGGAAGGGGGGGACGCTCGCGGAAAATAACGGTCTCGCGCCGCCGTCGTCGCCGTCTCCTTTGCGTCTTTCGGCTGTGCTTCTTTACTTTTTCCTCGCTAAGTGGCCAGGCATTGAGGACGTCTGCTGGGTGAAGGCGATTCGCTCGGTAACCACTATCAGCACGAGGCGGGAAAAGCGAGTTCGGGAAGCCGAAACGAAACGAAAAAAAGAAAAAGGCAGAGATGGTCCTCGGAAAATTCTTTGTTTGTCTTAGAGTGACACGCGTAAAGAGACGTGCTGTAACGAACGCCAGTCTGCGCGGTGTATGCTCGCACGTACGTGCCTCGCGGTATGTACTAGAGTACCGCCTCCGCCGCTTCTGTGTAAGGGAAAACGGAAAGCTCCCACGAAGGTAAAAAAAAGAAGAAATGAAAAAAGCAACATGTCCGCGTCTTCGTTACTCGATCTTCCCGAACAGCCCGCACCGCGTGAGCCGACGGAAGTCGAAAGAGAAATGTCAACAGACGGAAACAGAAGGACCCGAAAAGCGACCACGTGAGAGAAACGCGAGAAGTTGGCATCGATTCCGGACTGTGGCGTGCCGCTCTTGCTAACTCTCTCTCTCTCTCTCTCTCCCCCCACCCCACGGTTTTTCGGGTTTGGGCTAATCGCGTTACTCTCCACTAACCGGACAACTTTTTTTCTTGTTGTGGACTTCGGAGACCGGTGCGTGTTTTTGAGCTCCTATTACTTTGTCTTCCCTTCGCTGCTTCTTTATTTTTTTTTTTTTGCATTGCCACGTTTCTTGTTTTGTTTTGGATATGAAATTATCTTCGGTGAATGTTGAGGTTCTCAAAATGAGCCATATTCGCGATGCAGGTAGCACATTTCTTTTTTTTTTTTTTGTAGTGCATATTATGCGCACAAATGATTCTCTGTTTTACATGAAGAACAAAACTTAAAAACTCCCCCTGTCTCTTACCTGGCACCATGATCATGCCATTTGTCCACGCATCCCAAAGCACTAGCTAAGTCTTCAAACTGTTCGCTAGTTTTTTTTTTTTTTTTCGTAAAGTATTTTTATTATCATAAAGTGGTGAAAGTAGATATTTTGGCAGCTGCAGGATCAGTACCGTCTGCTCTTGGTCAGAGAATGTAGTTTGTGTAAAATATATAAATAAAATAATTAGGAATGTATAGATAGATATCTCACTTCCTCGGTTTTTTTTTATCGTTATTTTGGTAACAATATATGTAATTTTCGGGATTAGAGTTTTATTTTTTTCTTGAATAGGAGATACTAGCTAGAACAAAAAGCTTCGGAAAGCGTAGCTTCACGATGCCCCGTCTCTAAGATGACAGTTCACTTTCAGTGACTGTTTAATACATTCTAATTATTCGACCACACAAGCACAAGCGTATTTTGAGCTCAAAGCACTTAAAATAACAAAAAATAATGTTAGGAAGATCTTGGTGCTTATACATCAGTCGACAAAACACATACTTAAGAAGTTGTGCATAAATAATTGACACCCAATCAATTGTTTTCTTAAGTCATCAAATGGAAAATCATAACTAATACTGTATGGCATTCAACGATTTTATTAACGACGGTAGAATGCACGTAATGTTATCCAGACCTGAGTTTGTGCAAACGGTGATAACATTCTATTTTTTACCTAAATGCGCGTGGTAGGCTGCACCTGGTATTTTTAAGAAAGTTCAAAATTTTTAGAAGTTCACTCGTAAGTGCTTCTTGATAGGAAAGTAATATGCGGCAATTAAACAGGTTCGTTAATCTAACAATGTTAAATCGTGTCAACTCATCAGCGTGGAGAAAATATAGCACATTTGAGACTATTTTTAATGTTCTGTTTTTTTATTTCGTAGAATTTTAAGTTTGTTTAGTTTTGTATGGTAATGGTACCCCATGCAAGACGGAAATATATAAGGTATGACCGCAAAAGCCCGAGTAAGATCATTGCCACGGAAGATCCCATGTGGTGGAAGTCTATAGTGTCAGAGCTTATAATCTTAATCTCATTCTGGTCGGTCTCGAGGTCAATGCACATTAATTCGGCATGCCGTCGCGAGGCCGGTACTGCGAAATGCAGGTGAAGAAAGAACTCGGCTTGACAGCCACAATGCACTCCTAAAATATCCCCTCTTTACTGGGGAGCCCCCATGTCACCACCATTCAGGAAACGCTACCTTTCTGAATGTGAACATTTATGCAACAAGTGTGACTGTATACTTCGTTTAAGTTTAAATCCAGAGGTTGCCGACACTACGAGCTAATGGCAATCCCCTATCACTGTCCGAGTTTTGCGGCGCTGACATTAGTGTCGCCCCCATCGGCGACGCTGTCAATAGCGTTACCGCCAACAGCAGTGCTTCAGTGGCGGGGCGCTCTCATTAAATTAAAAACACAATATATAGCTTTTTTTTTTATAGAACATCAAGTTTTACAGAACATGTTCGGCGGCTCTGAAAACAAAACCATCAAACAACCGGGCGGCGGTGGCATGAGCTGTCAAGTCGCCTGACCCGCCGGCACCCAGGTCCTCGGCGCCGTTGCTTCCCTCTCCCAACATAACAACCATTGTAACGGTTCTATCGCAGCGCGTTGTTTTGTTTACGCGAGGAACGTGGAAAGCTCGTCTTGGTTTTTGGTATTCCTCGTACCATTCAAATTCGCTGGTTGTTAGGTAAGCTCGCACCTCCTACGTATTCCCTGTTCTATTTTCTCAGAAATGTTACCATAAAAGGTTACAATGAGGTTTAATCTTGAAACTTTCTCGTGTGGTGCTCAAGCAGACGGACGGTAATAAAATTCGGGTTTATATTTTAGTTTGAACTAAATTATATTTAATCCTGGCCACGGATGTGGTAGTTTTGTTGTGTTCAGTCTCCTGAAGATTGAAATTATAAGTATTATGAGCACATTTTCATTACAGATGCTGGGAACATAGAGCGATAGAGCCTGAACATTTTCTCGTAGCTCCGAACGATGGTCCTCCGGAAGTACACATCGTGGTTCCCACCAGTTCAACAGCCCGCTGCGTGCCAACATTTCGGAAACTTGCAGATGATAACATTTATTTAAGATAACAATCAGCCTCGATCATTTCACCGCCTTTCCATTTTTCAAAACGTAAAAACAGAGCTATTTCTAAGGGCTAACTAAAGCGACTTAGTTTTTAAATAGCGGAACAACATGGTTTAATTTTGACTGAACTGGACAACGAACGATCTGATCTGACTCTGTAGTTGACAGTCTACATAATTGGGTGAATATACGTCTATATATTTGTAAAGAAATGTAAATATTTTATGACGTTTAATTTATACGGGGAATGTTTAATCATTTACTCAGATTATCCCCAAAGGCCTTTCAAGGGATAAAGGGTGTCAGTGTTGTACGTTTTTGTGTATGTATTTAGTGCTGTACTTCATTTGTTTGTGAAGTATGAATGTAAAATAATTCTGGCACGAAATAGTTCGGACGCACCTCTCGATTTCTTATGGGACGGCTGGACTAGAACCATACACAGCCCTAGGCTGGACGTCTCGGAACCGCTCGAAACAAAACAAACGAACACGACTTAACACTAAAATAAAAGGGACTTTTAGCAAACAATTGGCGCATTCCGCGTACCGCAGTACCGCAGCCTTTGAAACATGCTTTTAAGCGCACGCCCGGGTGATACTGTGACCACGGCACGCACCTTTAAAAGCATGCTTCAAAGGCTCCGGTAGTGCGATACGCGGGACACGGTAACGGTTTGCTAAAAGTCTCTCAATTGATCGCCCCTTATACCGCCGAAACGAAATCGCACAGCGCCGTGCGTGCTGCACAAGAGCCTCGCTCCAGCACGACCACGAAGCGCTTGTGAGGCAACCACCCTACTAAATTTAAGAGGTTGAATTTTTTTATGGCTTCGCTCAGAAACGCCTTCGAAGTAGGCTACTCCAGGCAACGTATGTCAAAGAAAGCCTGTTTCAAAAGATAGCAATGTATTTTTTTTAAAATTCGAATTGTTTTTAATATGAATTCCGAATGTCCTCAATAAAAAAAAATTAATTTTTAACTGTTGAAGTAATGAGAGCGCCACATCACGGAAGAGGAATTTGGCGCTGGTGTACGAAAGTCGACTCCATCGGCAATATGCAGGCTGTGTGTGTCTGTGTGTGGGAAAAGGGGGGGGGGGGGGGGGGAATGATGGGACCAATTGAAGCAGCGTCAAAAACGCAAGTCAATAGGCCTTGTTTCTTTGTGATTGGCTCGGCGATGATAGAAAACGTACAGAAACATGACGAACACCTTGATGGTGGGTTTTGACGCTTTCTGATCGGTCCCATCAGCTTGTGGCGTCGGCTGCGGCTTGACTTAAGGTAAGATGAAGTACATATTTACTGAAAGCTTGAGCAACGCGGGACGTGGCGGTTCTGCAGCATCTTATTATTATCGCTCAGCAAACAACGAGATTGTGACATCAGACGGTACGAACACCGCAGAGCCATTTACGAAGCAGAAAGCGTAAAGATAAAAAGACGCCACGCCAGAGTTTATTGTGCTATCCACGACGAGTGAAAAAAGGCAGTAAAATATAAATATATATATATCTTAAAGGCAGAAATAAAATATTACTCGCTTAGCAAAATAGGAGAAGAAAAGAAGTAACCTCTTTGCGGATTGCGATTCTAGACTAGATGAACGAAGGCCAACTGGAAATTTGCTAGAGGCGCGTTGGATTAGTGCGCAGAGGCGTATATAACCTGTTTGGAAAACCAGTCGTCTTATCACCACCGACGTTATTGTTGTTTTTTTGTTGTTTTTTTTTGCGGCAATTTGCGCGATGCAGGAAATACTTTTAGTTTTCCTCCGTAATAAACTCATAATCCCCAAATATTCGGAAAGAAAAAAAGAAAATAACAGGTAGGAAGTAAAGTATAAGAAGCGAACGATAAAAAAAAAAAGACTAATATGCAAAAAAACACAAGAAAACAGAAGATTGTCTACAGTCGTTTACAGCCCAAGAAACATCGGGCTCGGCCTGTTATGCTGACGCATCTTGCTTCGTGATTCGTTCTACGTCACTCTAAAAAAAACCATGCGTCTAATTTCCCACACAACAATCGGGGAGCCGATCCCCGCAACTTACGGAGGCAACTCAGCGAATGACGATGCCGAAACATGTGTTTAGACCAAAAAACGCAGTCTGAGTGGTGACATCAATCAATACAAGCGTGACGTTTTGCATTACTTAATATCACAACTCAAACTGCGTTTTTTTTTTTTTTTTAAACATATGCTTCGGCACCGTCATTCGCTGAGCTGCCTCCGTAAGTTGCGGTGATTGACTCTCTGAGTGTTGCGCGGGAAAGTAGACGTACGGGCCTTTCTTGGGTGTAAGGCGATCTTATCAACCAACGCCGCAATCCCGTTGTCTGAAAAGCGATGATTAATAAGAGCATGCATAGGAACTCGCAACGCCCTCCGTTTTATAAGCTTCTAGTGACAATAATTAAAAACAGATCAAAAGTCTCACAAATATCCATTAAACTCTCGTGACTAAGCAAAAAGAAAAAAAAGAGGCTCGAATAAAAAGAGACAACAACAAAAATTGGAGTCAACCTCTTTTTTTTTTTCTTTTTTTTTTCTGGCATTACTTGTCGTCACTTTGTCATTAGTCAGAACGGGACTGGGCGGTCCGTGGTCCTTCTTATTTCGTCGTCTTCGTTTTGGGCTTGCTGTAGAAGAGCCATCTCGTCTCACGTTCGTGCTGTAACTTACTCGTTGATTGAATAACTGCAACGTCGCTCGGGCAGAAAACATTTGTGTGGACTGTTCTTTTTTTTTTTTTTTTTTTTTTCTCCTTTTTTGCAGAGACGATTTGTATTTTGTAAAAAGGGAAAGATATGGGTAGAGGCATATCCAGTAAAGATAGGAAACAAAAAGGTAACAAAGGTAACAAAAAAACGCGCGGCAGGAAAAACCCGAACGCAGTACGGAGGGAGCAGAGCTGAGAGACGGAGTCGGGATTATAAGGATTTACTTTCCAAACCAACGAAGAGCAAGAAGGACGCCCAGCGATAGGCTAAGGATTTGTATTAGCTGCTCGGAAGCTAGTTTAGGGTAGTTGAGCTCTCGCTTTGTTAAGGTATGCCTGCTTGGAAGTTATTTTGTCGGAGAAAGTGGGCGTGTCTTATTAGAGATGCAAACCCGCAAACCGAAGGATCGTAAGCCTCAGAAACACCAATGCCGGCAAGAAATATAATTATAAAAAACAACATTAAAAAGAGAGGGGGGGGGGAATAAAAATGTCGAAAGCAAGGTTGAGGAAAAATGCAGAAAAATAACAATGGAAATAAAAAGAAAGACAGAAGGAAAAAGAGAGGGATTCAATTGTATAAGTAACGAAATAATATTATTAGATGACCAACAGAGAGCAGGCTTATAAAAGAAGGGGAAGACGAGAAGAGCAACGTGTAACAGTGAGTGAAAGGAAGAGCGATAAAATCTTTACCCTAATTGTGTTTAGTTCGTGCCATAACATGCTAATGTGAAAGAAAGACAGCTAGAAAGGGCGAAACAATAAAAACGTAAGTGGTCAGGGGAAAAAACGGACTGTTTGTTGAGAGGAGCAAAAGGACGAGCTAAGGATTACTACGAAGTTTTCCGGAGGGAAAGAAAATGACTGGAAACACGGTAAAGTGTGGCCCGACCGAATGTAACGCGAGCCTTAAAATTGGAGCGCAAATGAGAGGAATCAAATTGTGAAGAAAAAGAACGCCGATAAAAACGAGAAAAAAAAATAAGAGTGACAACTGCATCAGATAAACCCACAAAAGAGAGATGGCGAGTGGTGAGGATATAAATAGAAAGTAAACCCCCGAGAGAGAAAGAAAATATAAACCCAAACAAGAAGGGAAAAACAAAAAGAAGGAAGAAACGATTGCGTGAAAATGAAATACGAGTGTTAAGGTTACAAATGAAAAGGGCTGAGAAAAAAGTATTCATTAACGGAGGTGCATGCAGAGCGAAAAAGAAGAAGAAAGAAAGGTTGACCTACACAAAGCAGTAAGTATAGAAACACATAAAAACAGAATTTGTTAGAAAGCGACGTAAAAAGAACAGCGCGTAAAAACAATGTCTCGGTCGTGTTTTCCTGGATATGCTCGAACCGCTAGAAGGTAATCATGTCGTTTAACGCCTGAGACTGTGGTGAAGAAAATGAATAACCTTTAGTGGAAGGAACAGACAGAGAAGGGAACGTGTCGTGTAAAACGACATGATTAGCTACCAGCAGCTGGCCGGCCGTCGCGGTAGTTCACATAAAATCACACACAATATATCGGCCCACGGTGAAAAACGGTATGGTGGTGATGGTAGTACTCCTTAAACGTTCGGCCACGCGATTTCGTGTTGAGTACGCCTCATTGTCTTGCTCGCGTTCTATATTTGCGGCGAGAAGGTTGGGAATCGCCTCCTGGTGGTTTTTGTTTCACAAACCAGAGTGATGACACTTTAGCTTCTGCTGGTGCAAGCACGTGCAATGCCAAATGTCTATGCACTATGAAAAGCTAAACATAACCGCGTGGGTGGCACGTGCACTACCCATAGTGAGGAAAACGAAAGCGCTGCTAGCGAGCTTCTCACCACGAATAAAGCGATTGACCTTCCTGCTGGTTGATATTTTGATGTTCGGCACACTATGCTGCACCGACGACCGTTGTTCACTAACCGGTTTAACTTTCTAAGCCCTTGCCCTGCGTCGCCGCATTCAGTGTCGGATGCTTGCCAGGCAACGCTCTTGATATATTCTTCGTCTCTTGCCAGGCTTTTTTTAGCAGGTTCTGCGACAATGTTGCGGTCAACGTTAATTCATTTGCGTGTGCCTCTGCAGGCGCTTATATCGCTTCCTCGCCTAAAGCGGCATGCGACTGAATCGTTGATTCGGGATAATAGACCCCTTTTGAAAATCACGTCCTCATTATTCACAGGTAAGAAACACTGTACAATTGTGGAACAAGCGACACCACAAGATGTGAAATTCCAAACCTATACATAAGCTAGAAATTAAGTATTATTAGCAGAGTTCCTTAGGTCCCATTATTGCAGGTTTTCTTTCGTGTCCGCCATTGTACAGGAATTCCACAGCTTCCAACAGAGGGCACACTTTCAAAAGGGGTCTATAGCAAGCTCGCTACCGCCTGATCAGAACTGAGGGCAGGATTTGCTAACAAAAGGCGGTGTTGAGAGGCAAACACGGAAATTAGAACGCTTTGAGATTAGAACGCCGCTTGTTCCTATACAGCGCGTACTGCGCATGCAGTCGTATTGATTTCCGCTATATTTTGTCACTAAAATAATTAATCGGGAGTTTAATTTGGTTTGCGTGGAGCTACGTATAACCTGGATACGTAAATTAAAACTAAAACAAAACGACAAAAAATCACGTGTCCTGCTTCTGCATACGTGCGTAGATATTAAATGTCTACATTACCTCGCTTCCCTCGCGATCTTCCACCTGGCCCTCGATGTGCCTCGCCAAGATACAGCGAACAAGGGTGGCTGAACTCAATAAACACAAAAGACTGTCGCAGTGCGTGAGGTAGTTCCAAGTAATGCTCTCAGCACGACATCAAAGATGATGTGAGCGACAAAAGGCGCGTTCGTTTTTCTCTCGAGACACAAACTCTTGCGCAAAGTATGTAAAAAAAAACATTTTTCTCTCTTTCTTTTTTTCTTTCTCTCTCTCTCTCTCTCTCTCTCTCTTTCTATCTCTCTCTCAACTCAGCTCGGAAGAGAACCGTCAAGTGTGTACGAGGAAGCGGGATGTCTGGCGCACAGACTGATTAACTTGAAAGAAACTATTCTGCTGGATCTAGAAGGTGTAAAGAAAACTGTTTGATGAGTATGCATGGTGGCAAATACGCCTAAAAACACGGACAAAAAAAGAAGCAGACAAAGCGACGCCTCGTCCTGTGTGCTTCTTTCTTTGTCCGTGTTTTTAGGCGTATTTTTTACCATGCATAAGTACCAACTAGCCCAACTTGCAGTTTTAATATGTTTCGTGAGAAACCGACAGTATAGTGGCGATCTTCGTGGCATGCTTTTGAACCTACTCTTACGGCTTCGTCCTTGGATCCCACGCTGTAAATCGCCTTTTGGCACGAAGAGGAGGCTTGCGAGGGAACGTGATACCACAGCTTTCTCTTCTAGCCGCTAGATGCCGTCGCTTTCAGTGGAGTCGCTATTAGACCCTTTTTTTCAGATGTGCGCGACATCTTGTAGCCTATGCGCCAAATATCTGAGCACGGCGTTGTTTGAGCTGGCATTTTGAGCATGTATTGGATACGAGTGACGCGTCAGCGTTTCGCGAGAACTCGGATTCAGTCACGCGGTTCGTGCCCAGGAAATGGCGACCGCCTATGTTGCCCGACGGGGTTTTGAAAAAGTTATATATCTTGACTCTTCCCTTGGAACTCTGGTGGCAATGAGGAATCGGTTGATGAGCACCACCGCCACGAAACGCTAATGTTTTCAAAGTCAACAATCATGACTGTCGGATGAGCACATTGTCTCCTTTCGTTTTCTTTTGACTGGAAACAGTTTCGAAAACAAAACGAGTAATTCTTTTTTTTTCTAGGCTGCAGAAGGTATGTTGGAGAAAAAAGTCAGAATAATATCAAAACCGTATTTTTATGTTTTCTCTTCTTTTTTTATTATTATTTATTCCAAGCAGATATAGTGCCTATCGTATATTGAGACCAAGTCACGTCATATCAATATAGTATTATTTGTTCACTTCCTTTTTTTTATTTAAGGTTTCTTTTTCAAGCGCAGTCATAAGGTAGGCAATAATGAAAGAGACAGATGTTCTGGCTAAAACTTCCGATCGGTGTGTTGTGATGACATACGTGAAAACTAAATAACTTCCCGCACTCAGTACAGTCAAGAGTCAAATACTACAAAACCCAGCTCGTGATTTTCTTCCGCAATTTATACATCGCTTGAAGTGCACGGACTAATTTACCCGTGATTATGATGACCTCCGTGTCGATGTATATGGCTGACTACGATGACGACTGAGATATGTAGAGAGAAAGGAATAAGGGTTACCCCACATTGCGTAAAGTCCTATCAGATCTTTCGGGTAAAAAACGCTAGAGAGGTAAGGTTCTTCAATCTGGTGAAACTCACCATCAACTTGACTTTATGACGACGGTAGGGGAAAAGCGGGAATTCGATAACAGCATTTCCACAACTCGTATCGGGGTTGTGTTGCTACTATAGTTTCAGACATTTTAAGAAACGCAGAGACAAAGGTAGCCGGATTTGCGTCTACCCACTATGTAGTCATTCGAGCCAGGGCTCGGTGTTCTGACAACCCCGAGCACTCTCCTCTCTCTCTCTCTCTCTCTTTCTCTCTCTCAGTTCCTACCCGTATAAATGTTTCACCAGTCAGACTACATTTTTACTCTTATCTTGGAGTACTGTGACACGTCTTCCAATGTACTGTAAGACGCGGTGAAAGCCCCGTATCAGCCCATAAATTCGTCGGTAGTTCGTGGGCGGAACCCATCGACGTTCCAAAAATATGTCAATAATAAAAAAGGAAAGTTGTGAAGAGCTATTAATGCTGGTATTTATATTTTTATATCATATATACAAACATCTCTTTTTTATTGGGTGGAGCTTGCTTTGTTTACTCTAAATCTAGCCATGTCGAAAACAACAAATCAAGCAAAAAAGTAAAAAAATAAATAACTCGTTTTAATAAAAAAAAAAAAAAAATTTTTGTTTGTTCTTTTTTTTTTAAGCGAGATAATGTTACGTTTTTATCACGCTGTCGTAATATGAAAATAAAAATAATAATCGTCGTGCCATTAACTGTAATGCAGATTTAAATAAAGAAAGGACAATCTTTTTTTCGGTTTTATTCTTCGCTAGTACATTTGTTCTGACCGCTGCAAGGGCGACACTATTGCTCTAGTTGTAACCAATCTACTACGCATTTCAAACATCTAATGTGCATTTGCCTGTCGTTGCTCTTCTTCGAATCTCCTTGGCAATCTATTCGCGATTTCTACGGGAATTGGGCTTTCTCCCAGAACCCCCCCCCCCCCCCCCCCCCCTCCGACGCTATTTTTTCCCCGATTACGAAAAAACGGTGCCGAAGCGAAGAATAGGGTAACGATATGTTGCAGGTTTTTTTTTTTTTTTTTTCTTTTCTTAGTTCCCCCACGTATACGTTTATTTGCGGGGGTATTCAAAATTAGATTTCTTTTTGGGATCCTGTTTATAAACCGCAGAAACGTACCACAAAAAGAACTACATATGGAAGGGACAAAATTCACAGTTTTGCTTCTTTCTGAACTGCATGAGCGACATTTGTCTTGCTGAGGTGGGTATTCCTGATAAAGGGTTTTGTGGTGGCTGACAGCGTTTCGTGCGAGCTTTTTGTGCAAACGACTAGATTTTCATCCTACGCAACCAGGATGAAGCTCCGCAGAGTCTAGTAAATTGTGTATAAGGTAAGAACGCTTCAGAGTCGTCATAAAAGTTTACAAAAATGATTAGTTCATTCACTTTAAAGGGACTTAGCAGTTGATTTCGACTTTGGAGTTGATGGTATACCCTTTCCTATCCTTGTGCACGACTCCAAAGACCTAAAGGCGTCGCCGTTTTGGACAAATAGGACGGTATAAAGCAGGTCCTGCCGTGCCACGTGCCGACTCAACGCACAATGTTCTAGTTTAGGCAGGCAAGCGTTACCTTCAAAAGTGTTTGCCCCAATTTTTATCCACTACGCTCAAATCCCGCGGAAATGTGTTAGGGTAAGCGAGTTTCCAGATGATTTGCCTTCTTCGGGGAAGCAATGGTACGACTACCTACTGCCCTTCTTCAGCGCCGATGAACATTGCTAAACGCATGATTTCTGGTTCGCGCGGTTGCATAGGTTGCGATCAGAGCGACCTAGGCAACACGCTAATACGACCGTAAGTTAAGAGTATGCGGGACAATGGTTCGCCCTTCAAAACATATGAAGCAATGCAGGTCGCACCTAATTTGTTACGCCATCGTAAGTAACTGTTTTCCCTTTGGTCCTAACGTTGGTGCCGTTTAGGGATGCGGGAAAACATGGCGCGGTTTCCCGGTGAGTGAGCGCCGCTCGCTTTAAAACTAATAGGTCGTTGTAGCTGCAATATCCGGCGCGTTAGTCAGCAACGAATGGTGCAGGAGGCTTTCGCTTTGCCTTACCTCACTTAAATCGCAAAGTATGAGCAATTACCTCGCCGCATTTTTTAGATAGTCTTTCGATTGTGGCCAAGCCTAAGCCTAAATGAACGCGATAATTGTCAGCATGGCAACGTCTTTGGAAAGTGGATTGCTTTGACTCAATCGGCCGGGTATTGATAGCGCACAAAAGCAGACCGCATCCCAATAGACCTTTCCAGGTGCATGCTACGAGTGTAGTTACACGCGTTGCACGTGCTGGCGTCTGCAGTAGTAACTGTTCTAAAGCAAAAAGTCTAAAACAAATTTAGCCTTGCACGCACGTTCATCAAATCCGTATTACGATTATTTACTTCGAATCTTTTATAAGAGGAAAGCCAGCGCGCGCGGACCGTAGAATTACACTTCCAGCGTTCTCCTCGATGCTTGGGTAATTTTGCTTTAGTGTGTTATCAATACCTAGCCGATTAAGTCAAGGCAATCCACTTTCTAAAGACGTTGCCATGCCGCTACTTTTTAGGTTCATTTAGGCTTAGGAATGGCCAGAATCGAAAGAATATCTATAAAATGCGGCGAGGTCATTGCTCATGTTTTGTGATTTAAGTGAGTTAAAGCAAAGCGAAAGCCTCCTGCACCATTCGTTGCTGACCAACGCGCCCGATATTGCAGCTACAACGACATATTAGTTCCAAAGTGCGCGGCGCCCATTCACCGGAGCACCGCCATGTTTCCCCACATCTCTACCGAGCCAGTCACGTGATTTTAAAATCCCTCTCCTGGGTACTGCGGCTAACTTTAGCCGCGGTTAGCGCTTCGAGCAAACGGGCCCTAGAAGCACAACCAGAAGTACATTTCCCCGTACTTTAAGCACCGTGCTACACCTTTCTGCACCGGTGCAGGCTGGTACAAATAAATCGAATGAGCCCATTATCTGCTTGTGATTTCCCGCATGGCGCATGAACCAGGGTGAACTAGATTCGCATTCACCTCAAAAACCGCAGTAAAAAAAGGTCCGTTCCTCGCGGAACGTCCCTAATTTTCCCTTTATGTGTAAAATATATATATATATATGTGTGTGTGTGTGTGTGTGTGTGTGTGTGTGTGTGTGTGTGTGTGTGCGTGTGTGTGTGTGTAGGTGCATTTTAATTAGCTTTATGTTATTGATATCCAGACGAACACGTTTCAAGCGCCATAAGCATCGTTTTTTCTCGCGACAACCAAATCTTGCAAGAACTACCTCGCACAGTGCATAAAAAATGAGCAAAAGCTATTTTTTTTCTCTTGATCTGACAGCACTTATGGAGCAAGTAAATAAGCTACGCTTCAAAACAACGACATTTCAGCCATCTTAGTGCTTAGTATTATTGTTGACAGCTATGTGAGGCAATCTCTGATATCGTCAAAATGGGTTTCCGACCTTCGAGCAATGTACAAACAGCCCCGAAACAAAGCGAAACAATATCCCCTTGCTTCGCGACAGCAAATCCAAAGCTCGGGAAGTCGCATTTTCGAATCGTGCGCCAAGCACCAAAATGGCGGCGCCCGCAAAAAAATCGGGGAATGGGGTGCCGATTTTCTGAGCGTAACTTAATAGTGAACGAGCGACACGGGCTCTCTGCCATTCCACGTCTCGGTGACTGAACCCGTTCAGTCTATCCACTCGTGCCATTTGTTTGTAAGCAGTACGCTCATCTACTATTTTCCGTGTGTGCATCTGTACGCTAGAGGGCGTGCGTTCGGGCGTGGACGCGATTGTCCGTGCCTCAGTGAAATTATCTGTTTTCGTTTGTCCTTTTCTTCTGCTCGTAAAGCACATCACATTCGCCAAGTTTTAGGTTACAAAGATACACCCCTTTATAGTTATGCACAACTGCAGAACACCTAACGAAGAAACTTCCCCCCAAAAATACGTACGTTTTTACTGTGACCTGTAAGCCGGAAAAACTATATAAAACAATAAAGCGTGTTTCGGAGTGCGCTTCGCGGAGCGCGATTCGATCTAAATTTTTTCCAGCGCACCGAGAGGATTCCTCAATAATCAGCCTTCGTCTAGACGAGAAAAGAAAAACAGCCTACAAATCCCTCGCCGCGCAACCAATCACACGACGCTCGAACGCGCACTTACAGACAGCCAAAGCATGGGAGATGCTTGGGCACGAGATCGTTATATACCCAACCCAAATAACTAACCCGGTCGTGATGGGGGAACATTTTCCAGAGTTTGCTTTCTCTCGTAGACTCCCTCGTCCCCCAGCCCCAAAGCTCCAGTTTGAATTCGTCTCTCCTCCGCCTCACCTCGCGATGTGGCGCGGAAGACGCCACGAAACCGAGCCAAGCCAATCCAGTGGCGCGTGAGTGTCACGTGACATCCGAGAGAACGCCGTGACGACACACTTTTGGCGCCGCTTGATTGCCTCCGTCAGAACGTAGCGTCGACTACGGATCGGACTTCGCCTGAAACGGGGTGTAGTATATAGTCACGTGATATGTTCACGGTGCTGGATTGGCTGGGATGTCTCGTAGCGTTGGCTGCGGTCCATCTTGCGGTGTAACCCAGTATAGCGCATCGCATTGCCTAGAAACGCACGCTCCGACGCGTCCGCATCCACAGCATTCGTTAATGTGGCTCCGGGCGACGCCTCCACGCGTGCACGCGGCGGGCGCTCGCCCGCGGGGACGACTGGATTGTAGCGAGCTTCTCTTTGACCTGGATGCGTCTCTTCGCCCGGCCGTCGAACGATGTTTGCGGCAACGGCGACATTGGAGTGCGATGCGCGTTGGGGTGAAGGCCGCGACTATACACGCTTTGCACACGCGCAGACTACGGCCGCCATTGCTGACTTTCTCTCGTCTTACCTAGACGCCGAGTCAATGAAGCGGGCGTCGCCGAGCTTCCACAAAGGCTAATGCTTTACAAGAGGACACACTAGAATCTAAATGGCAATAACCTGCCCTGACGACGTAGTCCAGTAAACGTTATAAGAGGAAACACAAATGGAAGGTCGGGTATGGCGGCGCCCATGTGCAGCTGGTGCAAAGCGTCTATATGCCTCGCCTCAAAAAGTCCCTCTCCGAAATTCAATCTGTTCCCTTTGATCACGGTCATTATCGTATCAGTCGTATCATCTGTTACGCACTAATGGCGGTCTTCTAGCGTCTGATGAAAGAAGGAGTTGACGTTGGGCGCCCAAGTGGATGATGCAAGAAATATGAAGCCGAGAAACTGAGAAAGAGGGAGATACGAGAGCGTGTGGAGACGCCAGAACACCGATCTCTGGTCGCAATGATTGGTTGGTAGACCTCAAGCTAGCTGCCTTTGTCTCCACTGCACTCATGGAACGCGATCGAACGCGAAAGCCAGACGCCGGACGCCGGCGTTCCGTGTTCTAAAGCGTCTCATATGAATGCAGTGGCGACGAAGGCAGCTAGCTCTAGGTCTACCCAGCAATCATTGGAACCAGAGCTCGGCGTTCTGGCGCCCCCCGCGCGGTCTCGTCACTTCCTGTCTCTCAGTTTCTCGGCGCATACATTCGAGACGGCAATGTAATGAGACGCTAGAATAGACGGATCTCACCAGCCAGCTTTGCTACGCCACACCGCTGCATCAATGCAGCGAGGGAACTTTGGTCTTTCTACACGTGCAACGACCACGCTGGAGCTTTGCCTGTGCAGACACGAGAGGGCACCAACCGTCCCGTGCCTTGCCGCCTGCTTCCTGCATGTGAACTCAAGGTATGGTGGCGTCAAACCATGCGCCGAACGCTTGGTGAGATCGATCTATTGAATACAAAAATACCTGCGTAAATTCGGGTTCACACTGCTTATAGAGGGTATTCACTGGACGCCATATTTGAGGGCGATGTTTAGAGCGCATGCTCGGAATGAGCTCACATTACTAAACTGCTAAGACCGGTAATCTTCATCGTGTGGAATGTATACGTTGCAAAAGAACTGTGGAAGCTCGCCTTCAGCACGCCCTTAGCAGTCGCGCACGCAGCTATGGCTGAAAAAGAATAGCCCCTTTTTATTATACAAAAGGCAGTCAGCATACATATTCGAGCGCGAGTCACCGCGCGATCCTTGCTTCGAATTCAGCGTAAGAATGAGTTCAGCAGTGTGACTCCAGCTTAAAGGGACTATGATTTGAATTATGTGCTGAGATAAATTAGAGAGTTTTAGTAGATCGTTCCCATGACTCCGATAACGATACCCGATACTTCGCCACCGCCTCCCTTGCGCATGCATAGTATCGTTATCGGGGCTATCGGAGGTGTCGGAACGATCTACTAAAACTCTCTAGTATCAACCACATATCGTTTAGTAGGCCAAAAGAAGGAGGCTAAAAAGTCAAAGGCAAGCTTTTCGGTAGGAACATATGAAAGTATAGCAGACTATTTCGTACCTCCTTTCCTTCGGAAGCTCTCCGCTTTTTCACTGTGATACATCCGCGGTACCCAAAGCACGTCAGTGGTGCCAAAATGACGTCAGCCGACCCCCGCTCAAGCATTGGACACGAGAACTGTGTCACTCGGACGAAGGCGCCTGTCAACAATCAATCCGTCGACGAATATTTGGATTCGCGTTCGTGGCCAATGAGTGCCCTGGCGGAATTCATCGTCACTTGCGAATGAGAAGTTTTATGGTCTGGCTAAAGGGGGGGGGGGGGGGGGGACACGATGGAAGCTTGGAGTGATCGCACCGCTGCCCAAGCCATATCACGACGACGTAATTTCTTAATTCGCCTTTGAGTTGAGGATTAAAGCTAAGGAGGATGAAGTAGAAAATTATTTTATGACCCCTAGAGCCACTAAATTAGCTGCGCTTAGAGTATCGGCACTCTGTTCCCCGACATTGTTGTGGCTGCCGCCATTTTGGTTCGTTTCGTATGCAGAGCAGACGCAACTGCCGATCGCCATAATTTAAAAGTGCGACTTCCTCAGCATTAGATTCGGTGCTAGGAAGCTCATGTAATATTGCTTTGCTCTGTCGCGAACTGTTTAAACATTTCTGAAGGGCGAAAAACTGTTTCCTGTGATTTCAGGTAAAGCTTCAGATAACTGGCAACCATGATTTTAAGCCACAATATGGCCAAGTGTCATTAGTCTGATGCGTATAGCTTATAAGTGACACTAATGGCCCCTTTAAGCGTTCATGCCTAAAGCCTGGTTCAGACAGTGGCGTTTGACTGCGTTGCGGCTGCGAAAAACCAGGACATTCCTGTTGCTTATATCGCGTGCCTAGATGATTCCTTGAATTGGATACCACGCTTCATACGAAGTACAGACGTGCCGGTGACTCACTTTCGGTTCTCGACGCACCGCAGTCAAATGCACTCAAAGGCAAGTGTCTGAACCGGCCTTAACTCGGGTCTAATAAGTCTGTTTATGAAATACAAACAAAAAAATCTTCATTGCAGCCGTTAGTACGGCAAAAGTTTAATTATTATCTCAGCTACCAGATATGTGGTTGAATTTGGAAAAGGTACTCGTGGAGTGTTAAAATGAATAGAGTACACCCCGTGTGCAGAGCCAAACCCGACTCTCTAATGTCGACACTATAGCTTCTCCTCACCAGACAAAGCGAACGTCTTCGAAAGCATTAAGCAAAAAGCGGAAAAGATCCTTTTACTTCACCTCCCATTTACGAAATTGAGGATGCTTGACCTAGCCGAGCACGATCTCCTATCACCGCCATTAGAGCGGTAATATTAGTACTTTTGGAACAGCTACAAGGTGACTCTGCCTTCTGAAAAGAGTCTTCTGAGTTGCTAGACCCGGTCGACGCGCGAATTGCAACGCTAACATACAAAATACGGTTAAGGTATATTCATGGGAGTACCAACCGGGAGGGCAAGGGGGCGCTTGCCCCCCCCCCTCACTTCTCTGAGTGTGTGTGTGGGGGGGCAGGCATGTGTTTGCCCCCCCCCCCCCCCCCCCCTGAAACAGCTGCCACCTGGCAGGGCAAATGCTGGTCGGCGGCGCCCAAAGGATAACAAGGGCACCGCCCCCTGCCCTGGGGGCAGGGGAAGGGGGAAGGGGCTTCGGTTTGACACCCCCCCCCCCCCCACACTCAAAAACAATATAATAATAATAATAATAATAATTCTTTATTTTCTGCGCCCACAAACAACTTCTCAGTCTCCACTGTGGTGCACTAAAGTACTAAGATACAAATACCACAAAAACTAGTATACTAAATACAAATACCACGAAAAGAATCTCATTCTAGTTCGAAGCAGTCAACGCAATTTCAAACAACAAGAGCAGGGATCATAGACTTTTCTGCGCAATGTGTGCTCTAAATTGCTTAGCCTGGCAGATCTTTGCCAGATGTGCAGGAGGACCTGATCACCCCCATGATCAAAAGCGAAAATAGCATTATCACAATCCCGTGTTCCCCTTTTTTATCTTGTAGGAGAGAATGAAAATACTTACGTTACTCTTAGTTTCTACAGCGATTCATGACTTAAGCAACTACACAAACATATCATGCATTTGTAACGCAGAATGTGTTTTAGCAGCCGTTTCGTATCAAAAATGACATTACGGGCATCAGACACGCTCGACTGTCACACTCCACCGTTAGGTTACACGGTTACGCGTAGTTTAGAGTTTAAGAAACCAAACTTAACTGAACTCAACACCCTAACGTCACAGTGTCACGTGACGTCTTAAGGTCACGTGACCTCGTGATGTCACGTGACGTCACGCACACGCAGCTTGCGCCCAGCTCCTTCGCGACACATATACTGTTCGTCCACGAGATTATCAGATATGATCAAGGCGTGCTTAATTTTTGTGATTCTTCTCTCGAGAGAGCGCTCTTCGATTTCCCGTTCTTTCTGCTACGGCTGACCTCACATGCGGTAGAACTGGGGAAAAAAATGCGATTCCTTGAAACACAATTTTCAAATACGCAATCGTAAGGAATGTGTGAATTCGTACCAGAAACGCGCTAGAATGAGTTATTAAAAATATTGCGTCGAAATATGGCGAACAGCGCAAAAACGCACGCTGCAATGCCAAAACCCCGCTGCCTACGTCAGTGACCGCTTAGCGCAGAACACTGAAGCTGATGCCGAAATGCCATGCATGAAACAAGAATCCCACATCGCACTTCGTGACACTTACAAAAAAAAAAAAAAGGCAAGACACAAAACAGTTGTGTGAAGAGTAAAACGACACAAAAACTCGCGTTGGCGCACCTTGACCTGTTAGCAAAGTGACGAAAACCTCGTCGTCCCCTCGATTTCCTAACAAAACAGCTAACAGCCATTGACACGGTCACGAGAAAAAAAAATGCAAAGCGTTTATTGTAAACGCCGTGATCGACCAACAGACGGCTGGCGATGGAAAACGATATACCCCACCGAACGAAGCGTTGCCTAAGCGTACATAAACATGCACACACACACATACACACTTGTACTTTACTTCTTTTTTAATTCTTCTTTTCTTCTTTTTTGTATGGGTAGCGAAACCTACTTTCACGGCGACGCCGCTCTGCGAGAGCCGGTTTGGCAACTTTTGGAAGCCGACTGCCGACGCTTGAGGCGGCAAGATGGAGTGATGTGATCATCGAGCGAGCGTAGCCACGGGCCCTCGTCGAGTTTTTGATGGTTCTTCTGCGGCCCCGTCAAACGTGGCAGGCAACGCTGTTACGACATCCGTTGCCACATCGAAGTGAAAGCCGACCACTCCAAGAGTCCGACTTGAAAAGTAGAGGGGCTTCGAGAATCCGGAAAGATTATGGAGAGAAGACTCCCAAGATGTAGTGATATCGAATACTTTCCGTACCGTCAGCGTGCAGGCACTTTTTAATTGTTACGCTGCTAAGTTATTTCAATTATTTATGAGCAAGCCTTACGCACTCACGCGACAGTGACTCGGTTTGGAACCAACGAAGCCGGCGGCACGCATCTCACATTTACACACTTTAATTATGCACACACGGGATGATGCGCTCGGCACATGTCGAGCGCATCACTCTGCTGGACGCAAATGCAATGACCAATATTATTAAAAGGTTTACATGCATACTACGTTGATACCGATATAGTAAGATCTCAAAATTTGAATTGGAGTAATACAAACAAAAAAGTCGTTTGTTGGTCCACGGGAAGTAGAGAGATCAAAACAATGTTGGTTTTTATTGCAGTAGAAGACTTCATGGACGTCGATGGAAAATATTTCTAGAATTCTTGCAATACTTCCTAAGCAGTTTAATAAAGAATCGCTTACGACATGCGAGGTGGTCCAAAATGCCACCGCATTTCTACGACAATCTTTGCAGCGAGTTTGGCTACATTTGTTTAGAGAGTTGTAAACATTAGTCTCGTAGAACGCTTCCCGTATTTTGATACTGGGAAACTGAATAAACCGCTCGCACGACGTTCATTCCCCAGTTTTCTTAATTTAAGTGTGTACGTAAAAAAATTAATTGTATGGGTAATTAAAAAAAAGATTAATGTGATAAAAATGGGTGGTGCAAGATATCGGTACAGGTTATAACATCATATTGGCAAAACAGGAGGGTTAAGTTTATCAAAACATGCTTAATTAAATTATTTATTCATTAATTTATTCAAGATTGTGTGTCTCTGTGTGTGTGTGTTTCTTGTTTGTTTTTTGCCGCGAAGTACAGGCGTGTTGCCCGAATATTGAATTTAATAAAAAGTTGGTAAAAAACTTTGTTTTAGTTTACACGGGTTTCCTTGTTATCTCTCGAAATGTCTTCAGTGCGCGTCATACATGATGAGTTTATTCGTTAAGTGTGAACGACGTCGAATCCATGAATCGTTTTCCTGACGAATCACCTAACAAATGAGACACTCCACTTCGACTCGCGGAAGCAGTGACGAATACACGCACCATATAAAAAAGACGAAAACGCGCTCGTTTTATTCTCGATCAGCCAAATCAATAATAAAACGCAATCAATCTAGCCGAAGCTAAAAGAAAAGAAACAAATGCACCGCTCTTCCCAAAATACGGCGAGTGCGCGAATTCGTCCGGGCATCAGAGACCTCAAAAGAATTCTGCGCCAAAACTAATGGCTCTCTTTCCAATGCTATCGATCAAACAAAATACGAAGCGTCTAGACATGCCCCTTTCAGCGAAGCGTCGAAAATTATCTGGAAAAGTTCGTTCTATGTGCCTTTACATTGCAATTCAACTCTAAGAAATCTGGAGCGTCTGAAATCCCGCAAAACACAGCTTTAGTTTTAATTATTTTTTTTTATGTGGTGGGGGCGTTGACGAATTTTAGGCCCCGTCATTCTCCGATCTCCTTCAGTAGACCGCTGCGATTGGCTCTCTCAAGTGCTTTGAGGGAAATGAGACGCTCCAGCTTTCTTCTAGCGAACTTGAACAGACAGCCGTGAAGATTTTTTTGTGGCCAGAGTAGGGTGCCGTGTAGCTGTTCGAGTTTCTACTGTGATAATACTTATTTCGCCAACGGTAGCTAATTTGTGCGCAGTGTCGTCACAAAGGCGCGGGAATCTGGTCTAATATTCAGCTGGATATTGAATCAAAATCTACGTACCAATTAATCGCTATTATTCTAGACACGAAGAAAAAACAATCTTTGTGGTCATATTTTCTGTCCGAACTTCCCTTTGAGGATTAACCTTTTCTTTTTATATCACCGATAGGTAAAGCCTGCGCACAATTATTTCGTAAATGAGACAAAAGAATTGGATACGACATATTATGAATGTGTATTTGTGATGAACGCTTGCATGCTGAAAATAAAACGTTATAACTGCAGCTATAAATAGGCTGTATGCTAGGGAAACGTTACATTCTGGAATCTATATACAGGCGCTCATTACGTTCTTCAGTCACCTTTTTCTCCCACTTGATTTTCCATTAGCGAAAAAGTGATCAAAGTGCAGGCGAGCTGGTACATATTAACCATGATGTTTAAAGGGGTACTCCGGCGTTTTCTTCGTAGTCTCCGATTTGCCTAAAAATGTGCTAAACACACCAACAAACATCGCTGGAATAGTAACTCAAATACATGTCCGAAATATTTCTTTTCCGCGAAGTTATTGATTAGACAACTTTCGTCCTCACCGTGTTTTTCATTGTGAAAGTCTCCTCTGGAAACAATAAAAAAGTGAAGTCAGCGGAAGGCAGAAGTCCATTAATTGGACTCTAGGCTTTGTTCCCACCTGATCACAAGTAGTTTTACTGTTTTACATTAATAATTTGGAAGCTCGCTCCAACACCCGTGCAGCAGCACGAAACAAGTGTTCCGCATAGTCCATAATTAGACTGCCCGCTCGACCTGCAAACCTGCTTTCCATGACGTCACGGCACTGAAATGCGCGGGTATATTTGAATACTGATATTGGCATCATTTTCACTCGACGGTTTCTCAGTATCTATTTTTAATTTCGCAATCCTCAACAGCACACCGGAAAAGGTAAAGTCCGGTGATTCCGAAAAGATAGTTAGTTCGCGTAACTCAAGACATCGCAGGAGTACCCCTTTAAACCCTGAGGCTGGGAAGGAAACTTGAAGATGAATTAGAAGGGACAGAACAAAGGTGACAGACAATCTTCGTATTTCGCCTTTCTTCTGCCCCTTTTAAATTATCTTCAGGTGTCCTTCCCAGTCCCAGGGTCATGATTAATTTGACATTAAGGGTTCGCAAAATACATCGCCATTTTTGACAACCTTTAAGGGTTGATCTGACGCCCCCAATCAAACAAATGTCTATGTAAATTACGACTTAGTAGGTATTGAATTGTACGGGGCTCCGAGCGGATGCACGTTCCTTCTGTACACGTTGCTGCAGATAATTATCTTCGTTCAAACTTATCTAACACCAAGGTAATGAGGGGGTAGCAATAAAACTGAATAGCTTAATGGTATGCCGAACGTGTGTGGGAGATCAGTGATATATTTTTTTATATTTAAGGTTTCGTGTTTTCGAATAAATTCGAAAAAAACTCCGAAAAACACTTGACGGTAAAATTTTGTAAACATGGATTTATCCGAAAAACTCTGAATTTCAAGGTCACAATAACAAAATTTAAAAAAAAATGAAAAGCAAAAAATGCGGTGTTTTACGAATAAATTACGGAAGAGCACAGGGTCGGTGGTTTTGAGGAGAAACCACCTCAACTTCCATTCGAATCTTACTATTGTCAAAGAGAGTATACCGTTTATCTAGTCAAGGTTCGTTCAGAACAGCGGGTGACTGTATTTCTGGACCACGACAAAATTTTCTGTTCCGATTTTCAGTTTGGAGCATTCTATTTGTGCCTCTAAAAGGGAGGAGGGGTGGTGCTTTTATGAAAGTGAAAGCTATGAACCTGAAGATTTCTTAGGAGGTGGGCAGAGCAGCTAGAGTTACCAAGCGACTGCGTCCAGGTATTTAATTATTTCAAAGGATTGACGTTAATTGAAGCAACGCTTCTTTGCAATATTTGTCGTGGGACAGTTAGTATTGACAATGGCAAGGGTTTTAATGCCAAATGCAGCTGCAGACATATCATTTAATACAGGTGAGTTTTATATGAGTTTAATGTAAGTTTGTCTCCGGATAATATATGGTATTGTTTTAATCCTGAAGATCTGGAAAACGTAATACTGAACTTTGAATTTCGGTGAATTGAAAATATAAAAAATAAACTAAAAAAAGTTACCCTCCGAATTTAATGAAAAATAGATCTTGAAAAAGTGGAATTCTAGTTATGTTTAATCGAGGCCTAAGATTTGATGGACGTTCAATAAAAGTGATCAACTCGTCTTCAAATGTAAGGGCGCAAACGAGCTGGTTTTATACAACGTTGTATAAAAAATAAGGATCATTACTTCAAAATATATAAGCATGTAGCTGAATGTAACAATTGTGTATAACTGTGTGGTTCAACTTCAGTAGAATTGAAAAAAAAACAGTGATCATAAGCGCTTGTTAAACGAATCGCTTTTTCGCCAACAAGAACGTCGTTAACAAGCTTTCGTTTTCGTGTAGGCTATGGGCTACGACGGTTTCTTAGAGTTTGAGAAGTTTTGGGTAAGTTACTTTAGAAAAGTAATTAGTTATAGTTAAAGATAGTTTGTCAAAATGTATTGAAGTTACAGTTATTGCTACTTAAAAATAAAAGTAACGCGGCAGAGTTACAGCTACTTCGTCATAGTAACTTAGTTACGTTCAAAATATTTTTGTTTTTCTTTTTTTTAATTTACTATGAGCACATTGATGACGACACACAATTACTACAATTTGGAACTCTGAGAAAACTTTCTTCTTCACTTTTTGAGATATATATAATCACCGTCACACGACTTTGTTGAATCAAAGCGTTTGATGCTTCGATACGAGATGAACTAAATAATAAATTATTTAGTTCATATTGTAAGTATCTTTGAAAAGCAACTGCTTTTCAAAAATAACTTTCCTTTTTTTCATGCTGAAGGCATTCTGGCCCTTGCAAAAGAGGCGCTCAAGGGGCGCCTGGACGGCAGTGAAGTATTCAGGTGTAAACAAATTTTCCTTGAGCATCGTACGGCGTGCGGTCGTGTATCACTATACTGCGTGGTGCACGTTAAAGACCCAAGGCTCGCTGCTGGACTGCACTGGCTAAATTGCTCACACACAGCTGAGAGACAAGTCGCCCGTTGTGGCAGACTAACTTCAGGCTGTATAAATATACACACCAACAGACAAACTTTCCTAATGGTAGGAAAGTCGTTGAGGCTGAAGAGCGCTGTTGCTGTGTCGGCCTACCATCGTTCCGTCTCCCTGCCTAGCGGTAGAGTCCAGAAATGAAAGTCGAAACTCACCCCGAGGTGCTTGTGAATGGTAAAGGAAGAGTACTTCCCGGCTGCGTAAATATTTTTGCAGTGAATTTGCAGCGGGCAGTGAAGTTATCGCCACTATATTCGAAAAGGTCAAAGTGCAGTTCATAGTCGGGCCACGGTAACGCCTGCCGCTCGTCATTCATGACAGCCTTTCGTTTGAGCGATAACGGTTAATTACCATCCAACTCTTTGCCTTTTTTCTTGTGGCTCTTTTATTTCCCTTTCTGAACCGACAGGAGGGGGAGATACCATGGAACAGACGGGTCTATTACAATAATGGGAAGGGGAGCAGAAGGCTAAACCCACTGAATAAAGTGGAAAATACCGTTAGTATAAAACAAGGTCAAAAAAAGGAATGAATAAAAACAACACAAAGTCGGTCTCGGATTAAGTTCCGCTTTTCGTTTTTATTTATTCTATATGCAACGCAGAATAAAAGACTCGACCGTGGATCACGGGCTCACGGCCCCTACAGCGCTCTCGCGGACGAGCGAACAACCAGAGGGGCCGCGGACGACGGCGGAGACGGTGGCAGGGATGCTGTTCTGGTCCGCGTGTTCTGGTCCGCGGGAAACGCGAATGCGTTAAAATAGGAACTTTTGCTGTCCGCTTCGCAACAGCGTTGCACAAAGAAACCGCGATTTCTCATTTTATTATGGACGTTTCGTAGATCGCATACGGTGTAGATTTGAGCTCCTGCGGTCGCTAGCACAATCTGTGCTCAACGTGACGGCAAAAGTTCCCGCTAGCTGTGCAAAGCTCTTGCGTACAATCAACGATAATTTTATTCTTTCCAAAAAGTAGAAAAGAACTGCTGCGTAACGGGTGTATCGAGCTACAGACATCAGGAATGAATTCGCATTTTATGCGCTGAAAGCCCGTGACAAGAAGCATGGCAGTTTGTTCCAAGCACTTCCAAAAGACAGACTACAGTGTACACGCTTTCAGTTAATTACAAAGGTAAATGAAGAAATTCCCGTAGCATTGGTAAGCGCGTCTGTGTGCGGAGCATAAGGTGTGCTTAGAACGGGCAGGTTTTTTTAGCGAGGCCAGTCTCGACGATACGAATAACACGGTACTTAAATGTTTGCTTTGGCAGAGCAATAAATGAAATCTATAGACACGCCGAAGGTGTGATTATGCAGTTCTCGTATAGCCTTACCGAAGGCTACCGTAGGCGCGGCAATGCTCGTCGCGCGCGCTAAAAATCGTGCTTCAAAGGTGCAGCGTGAACCTCTGGTCGCAATGCCTCACCGCAAGGTAGCCTACGGCTACGCTATGCTAAAACTGCCCATTAGTAACTATGGCGCAAGTTGATCACGTGTTGCAGTGCACTAAAACCGCGACGGTGTGCACTGAGAGCCTCTAACACGGAGACATCAATACTGTGAATGCTGGTCTATACTGGAGCTTGACGGTCAGCATGCGCGGCTTACGCACTAGACCACTGGTGGCCAGGCACAGCGCTAACTCCACGATATTTTCATCACCCAAAAAACTATTTTGCCACATTCAGTGATGTGACCAGCGCCCAAAGCACGCTCTCCTTCCACAAAATGTCACAAAGTTCTATGATGTTTCCGCCGCTTCTAAAGAAACTACACGCTAATTTTCCTAACTTACGTCAAAATCTCCGTCACCTGTGATGCGCTCCTGCCCTGACCGTTTCGTATTTGTACCCAAATAAATTCATTTAAGCATGCTGATCAACGTCAGCGTGCAGCCGGATAAAAAATCTATCCCCGTCTCTTCCGCCATCTTGGAACTACCGCCCCGCCATCTATAGGGAGTTGGAGTTGCGATGGGGCCCCGACGCTTTTGGTACCCCGAACAGCTTCGGGTGGCGCATTGCGCGTGTGCAGAAATTCTACGCTTGCGGAGTGTTACGCATCAAGTTGCACGGGGGATCCACAGCGCGTAAGACCCCTATTCTAAAACTCTATTTTTAAAGCCTTATCAAGCAAACAACACGCTTACCATGTATCTGTGGAAAATATGCAGGATTGTTTTTTGTTTTGTTGTTTTCTGGCATTATTTTCTTTTTTTTTTCTTTTTTTTTTTAAGCCGTGAAAGCTACGATAATGTGGTCTGCTTATGCAAGTTATACTGCCGGGGGGACATAACATTGGCGGTTCATCGCCACAATAAGTCGGCTAATTAACTAAAATATCTTAATTATTTTTTTTAATTTGTTGAGATAAACACATAGTTACAACGGGGAAACTTGCTTGCGTCTTCGAAAGCCACTCAATTTGTTGTGGAAATACATGAAACACGTGAGAAGCACGTTGGAGCGCTAAAGTTCGTGAGAAGCACGTTGGAGCTAAAGCAAGGCTACCGGTGTGATAAAGCGCCCGTGTGATTTTACTGTCTCTTATCATCCGCGTTTTCTCCCCGCCAGCCTTGAGCCTGTTGCACAAGTAGTAACTTCAGCGCGATATTTTCCTCCCCACGCACACTAATTCCGTCTAAATATTGCTGATTTAGTGCTTTTCGTTGAGACTCGGCAAGTTTCTAATTTAAACATATCTTTATTTTCACTAATTAAAAGTTAATTAACAAATTTCAGTTAATTAGAAGGAAGGGTAGAATCACAGGCAAGCAGGTGAAGAACTTCCATTATAACCGGAGACACGAAACGATAAAAAAACGGACGAAGCAACAAGTCTCAATTATTCGGTATAATTAATTAATTAATTATTCAATTTTTTATGACGACTAGCCTCCTATATTATGTCCCCCTTGCATTATAACTCACCTGCACAAACCGCATTAGTGTAGCTTTCACGGCTTATTTTAAAACAAATCAGCAAAGCCTATAAGAAACACCCTCCCATATACGGTCCGCTGGCAACACAAATCGGTGGTTTTAGTTTCTGGTGTTTGCTGCGAACCTTTTCAGCATGATCGCGCTATCGATGTCTGCGACACCAAGCGCCGCGAAGAGCTTTCTGCGACCACCACTCGGCTTAGTAGAATAAGGTCTTTGGGGACGCATTTGGCATAATTTTATAGTTGTACCATATTTACGCGAGTAATAGCCGCATTGTTAATGAAGAAAACCGGAGGGTTCGCTTTTCCGTTGAGCATGCGGCTTGCCAATCACCGCAATCGGCAGCATGATTCCAGCTGTTTACAGGACAGAGATAACGCCTTCGGGCGAAGATACCAGCTGTGAAGATTGCATTTGTATGGAAAATCGTGTTCTCGATCTAGTTATTCGCTATGTTATTTATGCGCAACGCGATGATTGGCTGTATTCGTGCCCTGCGGGAAAGCAGACGCAAGGGCCTTGTTCACAAATAGTGCGGGCATTGCTCGAGTAAATACTGTATCTGCGTTTGATAACGTCGGCCTTATGCTGATGTTCTTTTATTAACACAATCTAGCTGAGAATAGTCGTTTTTTCACGTTTATGAATTAGAGGAATGGAATCGTAGAGTTCAGTTATTCCAAGAATGAGAATGGGCACATTGTTTCCGTTCTTACTTAGTTGGAGGTAGTGGAATTGTAGGAAACTCTGATTTCTCAGATTGGATTTGAAATGGAAGGGGTTTGCTCATTTCGCCATACTGGCGTACATTCGGCGTCCCACCTCGAGTGACGAAAGAGATAAAACTCGGGTTGTCACCTTTCTGACGCTGCACCGTTCCTTTCTTTCAACCCAGTAAATTGCGCGGAACGCATTTCCAAGACCATATCCTTGGAAGTCGAACGATATTTATGTACATTGTGAGGCATCGTTACAATTACGGACCTCTACATTGCATAAATAATAAAGCCGATTCAGAACTTGCCAACTTGCTGATCCAGCATCAGCGACGGGTGATACAATACAGACTTTTTGTGTCCATTTATGACTGTGCACGGCTTGATTAATAGTTTCAGCTTGTTGTCAGGAGTGTTTTTGGAGTTCTATGTGTACCTTTACGGGAAGCTTCAGTCTGTTTTTTTTTTTTTTTTTTTTTTTTTTAATATATCGATTTTTTGTATTTAATAAAGCTCAGACTTTAGATTCGTGAATTCTAAATATCTGAATTTTGAACTCATGATATTTTTATGTAGGCTAAAAATGTAATCACTCTGTAAGAAACGTCTTCAAACTAAATTAGAGCAGATATGTAGTTGTACGTCCCCTGGACATCACCCTATTTCATTATTTGTTAGAATATGCCCGCTTCCGTGCTGTCTTTGTCTTCGAAATTTGATTTCTCTTGGCATTATACTTCGTTTCAACTTACGTCCAGGCACAGCCGGCGCTACGAGCTGATGGTACTAATCAGACAGCATAAAAAGCGCACCATCATGGTGTTCGCCATGTTTCTGTACGTGTTCCATCATCGCTTAACCAATGATCAACAAAAAAGGCTCACTGACCTGCGCTTTTGACGTTTGATTGCTCATATTACCTCAAAGCGTCGATTGCGTCTGGACTTAAACTGGAACCAAGTACAGTTGTTTGGTGTCAGACTGATGTGCTCTGTCATAGCCTCCTTTACACTGACAAAGTCTGGCAGACCGCCACGAGAAGCGGCCGCCGAAATGGAAAAGGTGGAGCTGCAGACAACGGATGAAAGGAGAGCCACGTGACTGGCGTCCCGCTGCGGCGAGACGCCGAAACGCAGCGTTTCGCTGCTGCCGCGAGATGCTGCGGCGAAACGCGAGGATCCCAAACTGTATTTCGGGTCCTTGCCGTTGCAAAAGATCTACGCTGACGTCCAGGTTTTCCGAGAAATTGCTCTTTGATGCTCTGTGCTACCAGATCCTCGCGCTCCAAATCTGCGACCGGGCTCCGTCCTCGAACTGCTAGGCTTTGTGAGTATAGAGGAGGCTATGGTTCTGTTCTTCTGAACCTGAGTGTGTGTCTTTTTTTCATTTCGTTGAAGTGTGCAAGCACGAAGGCCGCGTGGATATTTCTGGACTCCATAAAAACACTGATTGATTCACTGATTTGTTCACTAATTACTACTATCATGTTTTTTACTTTTGCCAAGAATACTTCTAAAACTAATTCAGAGCCCGATTCGACTTAACGACGTCAATATTGTTGTTGAATCATTTCCTGTCTTTAAACTTCAACCTATCGTTGGTGTGCTGCCTCCTTCGCACTCTAAACGCTGGAAATGGGAAGGTATTTTTGCAGACTTGGGAAGAAATCCGTTATGAGTAACTGATTACCTGTAATCTGTTACTTCTTAAATAATTTTGTAAATGCCATCTTACTTTTTTGCTGCAGTAATTTATAATGTATTTTCGGATTACTTTAACCACTCATTACTTTTTAAATATATGAACATAATACTGACGCTGGAGTAATACACTCTAAAAAAGCCCGTTCGTCTGCTTTCCCGCACAACACTCGGAGAGCCAATCACCGCAACTTACGGAGGAAGCTCAGCGAATGACGATGCTGAAACATTGTTAAGACAAAAAAAAAAAAAACGCAGTCTGGGTTGTGACATGAATCAATGCGAAACTCCACGCTTGAATTGGTTAATGTCACAACTCAGTCTGCGTTTTTTTTTTTTTTTTTTTCTAAATAATGTTTTAGCATCGTCATTCACTAAGCTGCCTCCGTAAGGTGCGGTGATTGGCTCTCCGAGTGTTGTGCGGGAAAGTAGACGGCCGGCTTTTTTTAGTGTGTTTGAGCAGCAATTCACCAGCATAAAGATAACAAGTTCAACAAAATGGAAAACAACGTGTAGAGGAGAATAATGGAAAAGAAGAAACAATTTTTTGTGTGACCGGTCAATAGAACAGCGAGAAAAACGTGCGAAAACCAGATCAAAAAGTCAACGCCGAGTAGGCGTTGTCTTCTTGATTTCCTAGCGGAGGTATAGACGAAGCTACTGAGCATGCGCACCATAAGCTTTGTTTGCAGAATCCCAGGGATTTTTTCCGGTCGCCGTTAGCAAGCGGGTTGGCGGGTGTGGTTGCAGCTTTCGCTGCCTTGTCAGCTTACAGGTCAACGGAGTGCACCTACCTTCTTTCTCTTAAATATAATATTTTATTTTTGCAAGGACTATCAAAATGCGGGCGTGTGAGAGACTGAAAGTAGTGTTGCAGACTATTATGTTTTAATATAAAAATTATTCTTTTCTTGATAAGTGTGCGGGAAACGTAACATGAAAGTAATGGGTAACGTAAAGTGAAAGTAATTGGTAACGTAAAATGAAAGTAGTTGGTAACGTAACGAATAAAGTAGTCCGTTACATTGAGCGAAAGTAATTTGTAACGGTAATCCCTTACATTTGAGTCCCGGTAATTTCTAATGTGTAATTGTAATCCATTACATTTTTTCAAGTATCGGGCACAAGTCTGGTATTTTGCCAGTATTTTTTTTTTATACGTTAAACAACAATCTTGCGCCGCAATATATAAAAATCCCCTAATCATCCGTTACAAAAAAAAAATGTAGATGTCAGCCGATATAGATAGGCACAATCCGGTCTCATTTTGTAAACACCTCGCTACGGTTGTTGTTTATACATGTAAGTTTCACGCATGCCCAAATAATAAGCTTCCTGTACTTTTACATTCATATGAACTTTTACTTTTCAAGTTTGGTGTGCTCACGATAAAGACATCTGCAATGTAGCGTCGCAAACTTGCAACGCGTCGTGCGTTTTTTTTGTTTTTTTTTTTTTTTGTCTTTGTTTTTGGGAGTAAGCGCGTACCAGGTCATAGAAACATTTGCTACTTTTTTTTTTGCATGAATAAAGCAACGTACACTAACAGCAGATAAAGCCGTCTGTAACCCACAGAGGGGTGCACCTTTGTGGGAACAAACAATCGGCTCTCATCTTGCCCACAACATATGCTTTTTTTTTTTTCTTTGCGTACCGCTGTTGTCCCCGACGTCAAAAGGAATTCCACCATGGCACCGCGGGGAAGGTCTGGCTTTTCTTTGTGCCAAATCGATATTTCAACAACCCGTCCTTTACCGCGCCCAGTGAACGCCTCAGGGACGCTGTTTTGTCGTTTGTAACCAGTGCTAGAGATAAAAGCATTTTTTTCCTTTTGAAACGCTTTTCTTGTTCGCGATTCGAGATCCCGATCTTTAGACCGCACGGAGACAAAGTTTGTTTTGCCCAATCACTGCCGATGTAACGCGTTCCATATAACGTAAAGGCCTGTGGCACAATCCAGATGTAGTGTTTTAATTATGTTTTGATGCAAAGCTACGTGCTTTTTTTTATTTAATCTTTGTCTCTTTTTTGGTTTCTTAAGGTTTTGCTTCGTGACTTAAACGACTTGTCACATCAACGAGATGACATTTCCGGGATACCACTAGTGCATTTATACCCGACATCACATTTTTTATAGTTCCTTACGTTTTATTCTAACTGTGTTTTGCTGGATCGTTTGTTGTTTTTTTTTCAACTAAAGTTTGTTTATTTTAGATATTGCGAAAGTATATCTTTCTTTTTCTGGCACGCCTTCTTCGAAGTAGTTAGTTTCTTTTTTTGTATTAGGCAGTATGGAGTAAGCGAAGCTTTGCCGACACCATTCGTATTTCAACATATTTTTCTCCGACTCTCCTTTTTTTTAAGTTTGTATGTTGCGGTATTTTTCTCAATAACATATATGTTTACTTTGAATGCGGCCCACCTTCCATTACAAGACGAATGTTTTTCTCTCTTTCTGTTCCTAAGTTTTTAGAGCTCAGCTCTTAAGGGCGTATTTCCGGCTTGAGGGGCGTCGGCGTCGGCGTCGCCGTTGGCATAACCGCGAGGTCACGTGACCCCCCTCCCCGAGGTCACGTGACCCCCCCCCCCCCCCGGAGGAGATTAAAGAATGAGGGGAGGAGGAGAAGGAGGAGGGTTATACCCTCCCTTCAGTACCCTTCCCTCCTCCTCCTCAAGAGCTGCGCCCGAAATCGGCGTTACAGGGAGTTGTAAACGGCTTTGACTTTTTTGTATAGATCTTTTTTTGTTGTTGCTATCTTCATCCATTATTTGTAACGCCACAATGAGCATGCAATGCAGGCACCTCATATGCTTCTCCCCGGCGGTTAATGCGTGGCTTGACCGCAGGTGTTGAGACAACTGAGCAAAAAAGGAACGCCTGCAGCAAAACCAGCGTTGGCGTTTTGTTCCGGCTGAGCCTTTCTCGGTGCTCTTGTTTCCAGACCTCTCCTTCGGGCCATTGGTTCATAGCTTCGACACTTCCCGTATCAAGTAAAAGACACTTAAAGCGACGTCGCCAATGGTTATAATGATATTACGTGAGTTTTCTCGTTCGTTTCTGTCATTAACGTCTCAATTGTCATTTTTTGCCAAATTACGTCTTGGAGATTTGTAAATGCCCATCTTTATAGCCATTTGAATTGGTATCTAAATTATATAATCTACAATTGCTTTCATAATAGCAATCTGAAAAATTAAAGAACAAACACAAATATTTTAATAGAATTAACAGTATAATCATGTTTGGGGTAATAATATTAGCATTATATGATTTCTTTTTTAAGGTTATAGAAGAGAGGGGGTTTGTGCCCCCCTCTCATATATCACCCTCCTCTCATTTCTTGTGCCACCCGCAGGCAGTTCTACGGGAATTCATGCAGCATAGCACACCTATCCACGGACCAATTCTTAATTTATTGAGATAAATATAAAATGTCTACTAAAATGTGGACTTGCGAACATCTTCGATGTATCTTTGGGTATTCTAGGGCAAAATGATAAAGGTGTAGGGCAATTATTTAAATAGGTAATAACCGAGCAAGAATAGCCACCTGCTTCTCATGTTTCTCCTTCAATATTAATGTTAAGAGGGTGAGCATTTTACACAGCGTACTTAGTAGTATTTGAAGAAGTACACGAAAGCTTTAAAACTTTTTGTGTTAAAAAATGCTTAATTTTTGAAACGTTTTCGAATTAATGTTTTAGAAAAGTTGTCATATTCGATTTCCAAGGTATGATCACATAAAGGTAAAGCAACGAATACTGCCGAAGTAGTTCTACAAATAAAATATATAAAACACTAAAATAGCCAACAAAACTAAAGGCGAAAAAACTTCATCCACAAATTAAAAAAATATCAAGTGTCCCTGTTAAAAAAAAATGAAAGCCGATTACAACTCCCTGTAACACCGAATTAGAACGCAGCTCTTGAGGAGGAGGAGGAGGAGGGAAGGGTATTGAGGGGAGAGTAGACCCCTCCTCCTTCTCCTCCTCGCCTCTTTATCCTGCCTGCTACCGCCCCCTCCGAGCGGTGTCGGCGTAACCGTGAAATCACGTGACCTCACCGGGGTCACGTCACCTCACGGGGGTCACGTGACCTCAAGGAAGTCACGGGCCTCACGAGGGTCACGGGACCTCACGATTAAACCGACGGTGACGCCGCTCAAGCCGGAAACGGTAGCCGAAGAGCTGCGCTCTAAAATGTAATATCCGTTTTGTCGCTGGAGGTGTTTGTGCCTAATTCAGTGCAATGAACAAAACACTAGATAGTAGATCTATATTGTCTGTGTCTTTAATAAAGTAATTATGTAGCTATTTCACCAACTTTGCTGCTTCGCCGGTCCTCCGTCAGGTTATTATTCCTGGTTTTTTTTGTCGTTCATTGATGGTGTAGAGCACTGGCAATAGTGGGGAGGCCGCTAAAACCACGACCAGCAAGCCCGTGGCAAATCTTGCCGTGGCTCAAATTCCGTCGTAATTGAGGACCCTGATCAAAAAGCAATGAAACCGAAGAACGCATACATGACGAAACGTATTAGATGTTTCCTAGGTGTACAATACAAGACTACGTTGTGAAGGTCAAGCACATAACTAATAAAAAGCTTGAGTGAAGTATACAGATAACTGTACACCACCACATTTTTATTCACGTTTTTGGGCTTACCAAGAACTCACGAGGGAAGTCATAAAATTCGAATAGAGAAGTACGCAAATATATTCAAAGAAAAGGCAAATGTGGTCCCATCACGTAAGATAAACTAAAAACGCGGCTTCTCCAAAAAGTTTAGATAATCTTGGTGGCAGTAAGTACTCCCCGGTGGCAATTCACCGTTCCTAAGAACGCAGGATTGATGACCTGGCGAAACAAAGCCAAGCACATTTCTGACGTGACTGGATGCTGACACCGTACGCTTTTTTTCCAAACTATTTGAGAATATATATATATATATATATATATATATATATATATATATATATGTGTGTGCTAACCTAACTTCTCGCAGTATTGACGCACCCCTTTCTTCCACGCGGAAATTGTCGCCGAAGTAAGGTTTGTATTTAGTGGAATTTTGTTTGAACGGCATCACACATACATCTCTACCTCAGTGGTTATACGTCTTAGGCAAAAGCTAGCAATACTTGATGTATTAACACCCGTGTATGGTTTTGCGTTACATTAATACATTGTATACAAACATCCAATGGAGACTGAGACTTAAGGTAAACCTCAGATGAGTTGATTGAGTACGATTCGGACTGACTTCCATCTCCTACCCATTTTGTATTTATAATTGCGATGCTCCGTAATGTTGTGTGTTCATTTTGCCACGTGCGTACCAGAACACCGTGTCTAATAGAAAGGATTTTTGAGGCCTTACTTTATGAGAAGAAACACTGACCATTTCATTCATATTGGAACGTGTGATTATATTTCGCTATGTCATGCCGCAATATAACTTCGAGTTCCGGGGATAACGTTAGGGCAGATTATTTACGCTAACTTAATAAATCATCTAAATAATATTGACTTTTTCTATTCAACGCAGGATGGGTTTAGAAAGGGGTTTTCTTGTGACACAGTTTGTTGGGTTCACTCATGGTCTTGCTGCTTCGATAAACTGTAAAAGTCAAATTTACTGTGTTTTTATTTTATTTTTTAGTTCAGAAAGTCATTTGATTTTGTAATATGTACTATGTTATTGCTAAAGTTAACTACACATTATATTTCATATATACATTTAAATGGCTCGGAACTTATATTCTTGGAAGAAAACGAAGCGTTGTCCTAAATGGTGCAACTTTGTCAAATTTTACTGTGTTATCGAGACTACCGCAAGGGTTCGTTCTTGGCCCTCTCCTCTCTTTAGTACATGTTAATAATGCAGCTCTGGATGTTTCTAACCGATAGTATGCCTGCAATTGCTGTGTATATTGCGATATATAATTTATGGCAGATTTTGGACTTTTGCAAAGTGGCCATATATTTCCTTGATAGCACAATTCGAACTATTGTTCGAATTGTGCTATCAAATTGAATTGTTTGAATTTTGCTTGATAACACAATCCAAACTAAATACTGAATACAAGTATTTAGGCGTTTTGTTTTCCAAAGAGTTACCTTGGAACGCTCATGTTAGTTGTTTGTCCACTAAGACCAGCCGCCCGTTAAACTTTCTGAAAAAAATGTAATTTTAGGCAGGCACCTGAAAAGCTTAAAGAAACTTTATAAATGACGAACGTGCGTTCAATTTTAGAATACGCTTGTACCGCCAGGAACCTTGAAATAAAATCGAGTATAGATGGGCTTTAACTCAAATAAAAACGAGAAGCGCGGTTTGTGTCAGGCAACTATGAATTCTCTAAAAGCTCTTCTGCTACATGTGCTAAGTTAGAGGGTCCCTTGCTTGCACACCGACGGAAATATTTTAGAGGAGCCTTGTTTTATGATACATTTAATTGGAGAACCTTCATTGATTAAAGTACAATACATAAAATAACTAACCTATATGTCGACGAAAACTTGAAAGTTTGTGAATACGTGTCAAAAATAAACATTTCTCATTGCACCTTTTCGACCCGAACAGTGCATGAGTAGAATAACATTCCAGCTGAAACCGTGTCTGCTCCTCCTTCTTTGTTGTTTACAGCACTACAAATCTTACAGCTAAACCAGTCATTTCATTGCTAGATTGACCTCTGTTAATATTTTTGTGCTTTCTCGTATTTGTTTTTGTTTTCTTATAGTACAAAACTGCTGCGATGATATTTTCATTTAAATTCTAGTGTTACTGTAAAACTTACCGGATCGTAGGATGTTTTTTTTTTTACTGGTAATGTGTATTCTGCTTTTCTTTTTTTTTTTTGTATTGTCTGCCCCCTGCAATACTGCCCTAGTAAGGGCAATGCAGGGTTTGTATAAATAAATAAATAAACAGGCATACCCCTGCTTAGAATGCCATGTGTCACTCACTCAATTGATTACCACGCTTCATACAGAGCACGGATATCCCGGCAACTCGCGGTCGTATGTCGACGACGTACGTACTGACAAAGTATAGACGCTTTAAACACGCGCCAAATTACAGCCGCCATTACTGACCTTCTCTTGTCTTACCGAGATGCCGAGCAACTGAAACGGTAGTTGACGATCCTCTACAAAGGCCGATGCTTTAGAAAAGGACACAGTTGAATCTAATATGGCAATAACCTGGCCTGCTATGGTACTGACAAAGTGAAATAAACTAAATAGGCGGAAACAAAAACTGAAGGTCAGTTATGGCGGCGTCCATGCACAGCTGCTGCAAAGCGTCTATAGTCAAGCATTTGCAGCCAAACGCTGCTGTTAAATTGGTTATTTTTCGCTCCGATTTCTCCTCCCATAACCGCTCTAGGGCAGCTCGCAAGCAGATGGCCAGAAAGGTTATTACACAAGTATAGTGCGCACAAAAAAAAAGGATGAGAAAAGAAGAGCGCCAGCAATATCTGGTAACGAACTGCAGTATCAGTATAAAGTAAAATATACAAAAACTTTTTTTTTTAATTTTGTGAAACGTGTTGGATAGCGCAAGACGAATTCAAGTTGGTCGATGACGTCAGCGACACCGATAAGCCGTGGCATGTCTTGGGGGGGGGGGGGGGGGGGGCGTCGGAGAGCTAGAGGTGCGTATCTGCTCTTGTTGTGGGGAGGCATCCAAGGAGATGCCTTTAAGAACATTAAGATCTCGTGTTTGAAGAAAGCTCTAAAACCACGTATCCCCATGGCAGCAATTAGGCAAGCCGCAATATAACTTGGTACTTCTCCACGGTGCTTAAACATCTCCGTTCGTATTCCTGCAGTCCGAGTTATCGCTCCACGCACTCCTAGCGCACCCGAGCTCAAAGCACACCAAGCAAAAACACGCGCTGCAGAAATCACTACTAATCTTGATCACCATCTCTCGGCCCGTTTGGATCTGGATGAGCATCGTGCCGGTGTGCGACCACGCCATCATTACTCCGTTACGAACGTTGATAAAAACCACAAACTAGAAGTAGTACTGTGCTGGAAAAATTGCCTACCTAAAACGGAGACACATATGACATCGCAAGGTAGGCTGAAGGATGTGACACATGCCCGAACAACCGAGCCGAGAATTGAAAAAGAATTAAAACGTGCAAAACCAGTAATTAAAAACTTTTTTTAGAACTACATTTGTTTACTGTGACAATATTGTATTGGAAATTCCCGTACGTTTAACTCGCTCGTGTACCTTTTGTTTAACGAAGTGTAGAAAGAGTTTTGCGTGTTTGCACCCAAAAAATGCCAATTGTAAGGGTAAAAGAAAAGGGCATAACAATCGTTACCGAGCTTATCTGACGTGTAGGGAGAAAAATCGCGTATGGGGGGCGTATGAAACTGAATAAAATGACGAACGTAGAAACAGTGTAATTGCAAGCCTGAAATTAAGTTGGTATACAAACAACTGGAGAGAATGAACAAAAAGTATTAAAGTAATGACGATAAAAAAAAATTCACGGAAACAATCACGGGCGCAAATGGTCATTGCCGAAGCATCGAAAAAAACGTAACGCTCAAGGGAAATGGAATGTAGCATTAAACGCACAAAAAAATAACTCGTTGAAATAACGAAAAACGAAAACCGAGCGGAGAGGTCATTGGGCACGAAAGAAAAGAAGAAAAACCCCAATAAGACGAAGTAGATACAAAAATTTGGAAGCGGGAACCGATCTCATAAAGATTCCGTGAAAAGATAGCTTACAGGTAAAACCTCTTTTCCTGCTTAAGAAATGACGACGGAGTGCAGTACAAAGAACCATACGGTGAGAGAGCCTTTTCTGCCGACCCAGACGGTCGTTCCGGTGCAAGACTGCTCCCGCCATCGAATATCGCTTTCCCACCATGTGCTGTGTTAGCACGTCGTTCACGTAAACATCTTAGGCCAAAAAGCGCGAAAAAAAAAAAACTAATTTGCAGCGCTCGAGAAGTTGTGCTAAAATAGTATGGCCCTTCCTTGATTAGATTCCACCTCGAAAGTTTATAAAGTCCATTTCGTTCACAGTAACGTCGGCTTCAGCCTTAATTCTACTGCGAAAAAAGCCATTCACTGGGGCTGCTTTGCCGAGCAGACTGACTTTCGCATCTTTAATATACTTCCCGCGGCTGCACATGAAATGGCCCAAGGAGCGTATATCCGCGAAATTGATTATAAACCCTAAGGTAGAAAAGAAAGCACAAATCAAACATATCCCCGAATGTAAAGTTCCTTTCTGCATTTATTTACTTTCTTTTTTAGCCTGTAATACGCTCGTGGCATCAAAAAGAGCGGGGAGGGGATTAATTAATGAGGTAGAGACTGCTGGCACACGTTTAAAAAAGATACACAAGTAGAAGAAAGATGAGAAACCCACTTCATCATTTCACACCGTGTAATAATAAAAACTTTTTTGAGACTGATATTTCGAACTAAGGTTTTGCATTTAAAGACACGTCGAAATATAAAAACATTGACGCAGTAACAAAAGCAAACCATCCATCAACAAAATAAAAAGAAATGTGAAAAAGGAAATAGAAGAATGAGTCTTTTACAAATCTCTGAAAAGCGAAATTAGAGCGCAGCTCTTGAGGAGGAGGAGGAGAGAGTACGAAGGGAAGGGTATGCCCCTCCCTTTCTCCATACCCTCTCCTGCTCCCCTCCTCGTCTTCTACTGCTCCCCTTTCTCCATCCCCTCCTCTCCCCTCCTCCTCCAATTCAACTCCCCCACTAAATTTAGCGGGGAAAATGACGTCACGTGACTTCGTGTCACGTCTCCTATGAACAAATTCAGTCTCTCCGCTAGATGTAGCAGGAAAATTGACGTCACGTGAGCTCAACACCAATTCAATTCTGCGCTAAATTTAGCGGGGAATCGCATTTGTGTTGAGGTCCCGTGACGTCAATTTTCCCGCTAAATTCAGCGCGGTTACGTCGACGCCGCCTGCGCTCATCCCGGAAACGGGCGCCTATGAGCTGCGCTCTAAAAAAGACTTCGATCTTTTGTCGATATCTTGTCGTGCTTGTACATTTATACCTCATCCTTTCTCAATGTTTTTACGTATTAAAAAAAAAACGCACGACTTAATAACAAGTTGGAAATTGTCGCAGTGCCAGCTTTTTATTGTGGCAGCCGACCGGGTATCGCTAAAACCTCCAAATTACGCCGAAATCACTTCGAGTGGAAACAAGTTTCGTTCGCGAGTTTATTGTGGTCTGTTTCAACCGCACTTTAAAGGTGCGTTCACACCGGCGATATGCAGCACTCGCGCAATAAATTTCATCGCAAGAGCGACCATCGCGGAAAAAAAAGCGATGCCTTTCGAGCAGTCGCTAGCTGACCCGACTTTTTTTATATGCGATCAAGTCGCGGAGCGGCTGAGCCAATCAGCGGCGTTCGGAGCGAGGGTTTTTGAGACATAGGCTACGTCTACGTGGATGCGATCGTAGCGCATTGAATCGAGCAGGGCCCAATCGCACGCAGCCCGTCTTCCTACTTCTTCCTCTTCTACCTATCTGGTACCAATCAAAATAGTCAAATCTCGATTCGATGCGCAACCGCCGCATCCATGTAAACGTAGCCATAGCTCACTCATCGCGCGCGCCATTGTGACCATCTGATTTTTTCGCGATGCGATCTGCTCGCATCCCGCTGTGCTCCACATCGCCGTTAGGAACGCGCCCTAAGAAGTCTGGTGCGTCTTCCGCTGCTGCAAATCATTTGGTGGGGCCGTTTGCTGCAATCAACGAAGTGAGCTCGGCAAATAGCAAAACTAAAAATATCATTACACCAAAACAAACAAAAAAAAAACGCTGTGACAATGTGCATGAATGACACTGTGCATGACGCCATACTAGTATCAGAGCGCATATATTTTGTTAGGAATAAACATATATTTCCAGCCCCATCATTGACCGAGCTCCCTCCGTAAATTGCAGTGATTCGCTCTCCTACACGCTAGTCGTGAAGGTAGGCACAATATATATATATATATATATATATATATATATATATATATATATATATATATATATATATATATATATATATATATATATATATATATATATATATATATATATATATATATATATATATATATAACTGAGAAGAAAAAACCCTTAGTGGAAACAGGAACAACGGACGATTTAATCTTCGACGTTTCGGCCGGAGTCCGGCCTTCGTCAGGAAGCCCACGCCTTCGGCCTCCCGCCACCATGCCCGTTATATATATATATATATATATATATATATAAGAGTGAATGGGCAGCCCGCGTGAATCGCTCCATCCGCGCAAGCAGGCGGTTTTTGAGAAGGTATACGATAACTGCAACCAAGGAAGAGGCCTGCCTCGTGGTTCGTGAAGGAAATTCGAGAGGGGACGTGGCATAACTCTTAGCGTTTAAAGCTTTGCGTTTCAGGAAGCTTCTACTGTCCTAACGAAATTTCAGGGCACATGCAGTTAAGAACGCAGAAACGCCGCAACATTGTTTTTCGTGCGTGTATGTGTGTGTTTGTGTTTCTTGCATAGATAATCAGTCAAATGTTAACTACTTTCCAGGCTAGGTTGTATAAACAGTACAATGTTGAAGAAATATATGTTGCGAGACCATCGATATTTATCTATTCGTGAAAAACAAACAAACCAAACAAAAAAAAATAAACGCCACTACGGAACCCAGCTCGAAAATTATACTGGTGGAGATTACGGCGGTTGTTGTGGAATCGTTGTCATAACGTATTTGAACGAATAAAGCGATTGAGCAGGGCTAGTGTGGTGGTTGTGTCCCAGGCTGAATTTCAAGAGCGTATTTTAAAGAGCTTATCTCATCTTCGTACGGGTTAAATCAATTACAACGCTATGTTCTGACTCCAACTAAATACGGTAAAAAAAAAAAATCCCTACAGCATATGTTGTAGGAGCCGCGGATTCGTTTCTTTGTCTTTTCATCTATTAGATATATTCTCTGACAGCCAGACACGTACAAGTTACTCAAGGGTAGTAGTTACGTTACTGAATATCGGCTTCAAAAGTGGTTCGAGTAGAGTAGCCATTACTCCATTTGAAAGTATTTGAGTAAATTAATAACTACGGGAAAAAGTACCGAATTACTTTGGAAGTTAGTCTCGTTAGACTTTTTATATGGTAGCAAAAAGAAACTGTTTTTATCCGTAAACGTTAACCCAAGAGAAAAAATGTAACTTTGTTCGGATATTCTGGTTCTCAATGCTTTCGTGTCTTGGACTTTAAAAAGAAAATTCTTAGACGACGTACAACGAGCTTAATTTTTTTAGGTTTTCATTATTAATATTTGTTCCCTCATGTTATGTTGGTTTTTTTAGCAGATACCCCCACGTTGTGTAATGTCCGTAAGGGCCTTCAAGGTTTAATAAATGATGATGATGATAAATGATGATGGTAGGCCGTTTCTACTTTGAGGTTTTGCTCTGTGCAAACTTGGTTTTAAAACACCGTGCTTAATTTTTTTTGTTTCGTTTTTTGGGTAAAGCATTATGGGAACCCACACGGTTTTTTGAACGATCTTTGAAGCTTGGAGGACTCGCGCATGCTAAGTTCTGCGAGGAAAGGTCAACGCCAAAGATTTCCCATGACTCCCTCCCACGTGTACCGGCTTGATTCCTCCGCTTTCTCTCCTTTCCCCCCACCGCCCAAAACGTTTCTCGAACACTGCGTCTCTTAAAGAAGTCTCCAGTCCGTCCTTCCTCTCCATTACAGAAAAACAAAAACCTCGGACTCAACCAAAAAAAAAAAAAAAAAAAAAAAACAAGAACAAAAGGAGCACGCGATTTTTTGAGCACAGGCAACACCACATAGACAGAAAGCCTCCGCATGGTTTCCTCTTCTTCTATAATAATAAATAATAATAATTGGGTTGTGGGGATATTTCTACAGCGTGTAGTTGGTCAGCCATTAAAGTTGCGACGAGTCACACGCTGTAGATGAGCAATTTAGCCAGTGCAGTACAACCGCTAGCCTGGGGTCTTGAACGTACACCACGCAGTAGTGATACACGACCGCACGCCGGTACGATGCTCATCCAGATCGAAACGGGCAGGGGTGGGGCTCGAACCCAGGATCCCTGGGTTCTGCAGCGCGAGCTTTCGCTCCACGCGCGTCGAGCTGGGTTCTTCTTCTATGAAACGTCATCACAGTCAGATCGCGCTCGGTCGGCTATTGGACCCGAGCCCGACCTTCGACGCGCTGATTGGCCACGAGCCGCAGCCGAACACTGACGCAGCACTCGTGCCCAATCTCTCGCCTCGATCGATCTGACTATGATGACGCGTGTGGAGGCCTTCTGTCTAGGTGGTGTTGGCACAGCACAAAACACTGGAAGTGACGTGTATCGCATAGTGCGAAATCAGAGAGCAGCGTGCACACGAGCCTCAGAGCGGATGCTGCATTTCGTTGGTATGTGCGTAATGGGCGAGAATGTCTACGGGGCACAGAAGTGGGAAGGGACAAGCCCTTTCTTCAACTGCGCGCACATATTGTCTCCGTATAAGCTTAGGAGCGAAGAAAAACGCCTGTCTCCGGCATTGACCAGCGATTACTAAGCCCCAACTTAATGTAATGTACCAGAGGCGCCTTCGCGTTACGTGTGTGTTTGTAACTGTGGTTCGGACCGAAAAGATAGCTTTCTTTCTGGATTGTCTTCACTTGAGGTCTTCCTCGTATTTGCGAATATCGGCTGATCTTCCGACATTTTATGTAGTTGTTCTTGTTGTTTTTTGTGCGTGAATATTTTTGATAATAAAAGAATCCACTGAATGTCAAAAGAAATTTGCTATATAAGTCTGAATTACTAGGGAAAAGTACTTAAAGGGCTCATGAAATGAATTTTGGGCTGGGATAACTCAGTTTAGATTGGGATTTCACTAATAGCATATATCGTTTAGTGGGCCAAAATAATGGAAATGAAAAGTCAAAAGCCTGACTTTTGGTACGAAAATTTGAAAACACAGCGGACTATTTCGTACCTCCTTCCCTTCGTAAGCTGTGACACATCCGCGGGCCCCACAACGCGACACCGGGTCCAAACGCACGTCACGCGACACCGGACCTCACTTCTTCTGTTCACCTCTAAGCTGACATTGTGGTGGAAGCTACGCGCTTGCCGGACCAATCAGCCGCCTTCCTTTCATTACCTGACCTCTTTCTCTGCGCGTGGGCCAGTCAGACTTGCCATATACATGGCAAGTCTGATTGGCCACAGCACTGTCAGCTTCGGGGGTGAACGGGGTGAGACAGCAACTTTTGTCTGAATTTTGAGCGACGGGCGCACAAATCTTCTAGGGAGACAGTGGCTGTGTACGGGCGCACAAACGAGTGTCCGAGCAAGAGCAAGTCTTCTTCAGCTGTTTGGTAGAAAGCGGGAATTATGAGCTGAAGAGGAAAGCTAAACAGGAAAAAGTTAAAAAAGCGTTTCATGACCCCTTTAAAGTAAACTTCTTGTCATCGAAACAAAAATGTAGTTTAAAGTTACTAAATTACTCAATAAGTAGTTAATCTACAGTAACTTGAATAGAGTATAGTAGTTAGGTTACGTACAAGTCTGAGTTTAACAAACGTACAGCGTTGTCTATTATGGTAACGTTTCTTGTTTTATGATTGTTTCTTTTTGTGCGTTTGTTTTTATCGGCGGATTCCGTTGTCGCCATGGTAATTGCCATCTTGGTCTTTTGAAATCCTCAAAGCTTCGAAAGGGTCGCTCTGAACCAGTCGCAGCAATATTGCTATGGAGCGTCATTGTAATGAGAGCGTTTTTCGGCAGTATAAGTGTATTTGGCACCGTGCATGCAATCAACTTATCAATCGGGGTTATCTCCGCCATTGTCTTACAATCATATTGTTAATCTCGCATATTTCTCTTTAAAAATGTTTCTTTTTCTTTTTTTTTTTAATGCCGTCAAGCATTGATTGATGCATTTTGTTGCGACACGAAGGTGCGCGTTCGTTTTCGCCAGTGCGTAGATAAACAGAATCTCGGTATACAAAAATATGTCTTTGTAAAGCAGCCTGTCGCTGGAAATTTGAATCGGCTCACCAAGAATCGTAGAATCGTAAAAGGGTTCCGCAGGGTATAACTGAATGCGCCATCATTGCTGACAAGTTTGACCAAAGACGTCGCTGTGGTCGGCCTTCCACAATTGGCTTATTTCCAGCTATGACGCCTTGAGTATGATAAAAGCTATGTTTATTAATGAACATATTTTTAAAAAAAAAGGTCAGATCGTTATCTTTGACGTTGTTGGTTTAAGGACACGATTACTACGAGCTTCCGCCGTGCTTTCTGACTGCTTACACGCACCATCGAAATTGTCGCTGGCAATTGATAATCTTGGTAGTGACGTCAGATAGGAACAATGGGATGGAGCCACGAAAACACCTCGTCACCAGTAGTCTTAAATATCGCTTTCCTTAGTAACACCCACGCTCTCAACTATCATTAAGCCAATGACAGTTGACTCAATCGCGATCGGCCGAAGTTACACGGCGACGCCAACTGTCATTGAGCCTCTAACGGTCATTGAATTCATCTGAGCTGACCAGGGGGGCTATGTTGCGCTTTTTGCACTCCCAGGAGACTAGGGAGAGGGAAGTGACGTCAACGACACAGAAAACGCACATTGGGTGTTGATTTCGTTTTCTTCTGTCAACATCCAATCTGCATTTGCTGTGTCGTTGACGTCACTTCCCTCTTCCAAGTCTCCTGGGAGTGCAAAAAGCGCAACATAGCACCCCAGCCTCAGTCATGCTCTATTTCACTTTATGATGTACAAAAGGAAAGATTACAAGCGCGAGCTCGTGGCTTTAGGGCCACGTCTGGGGCACATCTGGGGGGCCCAAGCTCGCTGCATTTAGGGCATCTGCCAGCGCTTTCAGCTCGCGCTTCTAGCCTTCGGTACAACGCAAGGTGAAATAAGGTAAACCAATATGAGGGTTCGCCCCAAATCGCCTCGAGATTCGATCGACACGGCTCATGCGGTGAAAAGCAGAACCACGCGTTCTTTTACACTTACCTTGAGCAAGACGAATGCTATGCACGCGACGCCGAAGCCATGGGACGCACCAATGCAGCGCTCGCGCACTGGAATCAACTGCTAAGAGCTCGTGCTCTGTACCCTCGCCCGTGCTCTGCGCCGTTAGTGTGGATGCTTTTTCTCCGCCCACATTGTGAACAGAGGAAATCACCACGTGCCTCATAGAAAACCACAGATAAACAAAAGCACCCTTGCACACAACTGAATCTGGGTCTCGAATTAGCATCGCTATTTAAAAAAGATGTGACATCAGTTTTGATTTCGCTTCGCTTTCAATTGTGTCCCTTGACGCGTGTCTAGAGGATCGGTGGCCGAATGGGCTAGCGCACACTAGCTCGGAGTACGTGGAGTGAAAGCACGCGCTGCAGAACCGTTGGATTCTAGGTTCAGACCCCTACTCTTGCGTTTCAGCCTACGATGAGCGCCGTATCGGCGTACCGGGTATGACTACTGCGTGGTGCACGTTAAAGACGCCAGGCTAGCTGTTTGTACTGCACTCATTAAAGTCCTCATCTGCAGCTGGGAGACAAACTGCCCGTTTAAGTAGACTAAGTTCTACGCTGTATGAACAAACAGATACCCAAATTTGCTTTTTACCCGCATCTCAGCTGCGGTTGTTAGGCCTATGTACCGTGTAACACCGGACAAATTAGTTGAACTTAGTGAAACTTGAGAGATGTCAACGATCATTGGCTTAATGACAGTCGAGAGCACTATTGTAACTAGGCTTTAAGTCCATGGCGCCTGCAGTGATGGGCAGGGCTCGTCAGGGTTTATTCTGCAGTGTTTTCTTCAGTTCCTTCACCCACTCACAGTGGTAGTGGAAGGAGACATAGCCTCGCTACCTATATGTCGGCGGCATACGCAAAATTCTTTAATTTCTGCGCTGCATAGCAGGAGAGGTGTCACTCCCGCGTTGCGTCAAAATGGCTGGTTTTTTCGGACACCCAAAAGTGAGCGCGCTTCGTCTTCGGCCTTGCAAGAAAGCACGAAGTGCTCAGTCGAGTCTCTGTACTTCCTTCCACGCTGAGCCAGAAAGGAGTAGCTCGGTATCCAAAGAGCTAAGGTGCATGCTGTAAATTACGCCACAGGGTTTGACACACAATACACCCTTTGCAAAGGTTCGTCCAGCAGTTCATCGAGCAACATTGGCGGCCGCCATTGCTTGGACACGAAGCGCGTGTTTGGATCCGAGTTCTGTCCGAAGGCTGACGCAGCGTTCATGTCCAATACATGCTCAGAGCGCATGATCGAGCAATGGGCGACGGGCGTACACGGACTTTTGAAAAGGGTCTGTTGTATATTAAAGGTGCCCCGTGGAAGTTTCTCAGATCGTCTAAATATGGCGAAAGCTCATTCTGCTGTTTCTGAGCATCCTGGAAATCCCTCAATCATGACGACACGCGGCCAATTTCTCTAATAAAAAAAGAAATAAAAAATCGCTTCTTTTAAGGTCGGTTACAATTCAGTCGGCAGGCTTAATCCGTTTGCTGGAGTGGCTTGCTAGGCCCTCTCATAACTCTAATGCGCGCGGGGGTCTTTTCCATCTGTCATTATCTCGCTGACTGCAAGCGCATTAAACTTGTCTCTCTATTCCTTCGAGAAAGTGACAGAAGCAACGGCATAAAATGGCTCTGCAACTGTTTCAACTGTCACGTTGACGCTGATATATATTTCGACTGAGTTCGAGTAAAGGACTTTTGCGTTTCTTCCCGTCATGACGAATTATTACGAAGAAGTATTAATGGAGCTAAATAACATTACGCAAAGACGTATAACACCAGGTTCCCTCTGAGAGAAGGGATTTCGGCAGGATTAACTTTTTCCGCCTGAGGAAGCTCCCGGAGAATGAATTAAGGATACCTAAGCATTGAGTTAAGCAAATCAAAACCAAAGCTCGCCGCGTTGGCATTTTGCTTTTAAACATAACCCGGTGGCCATAAAGTCCTCTCAAACATTCGACTAAACTAAAACGAAAAATAATAATTCCCAGGGGTGTTTATCTTTGAAGTTATTGAAGATTAGCAAAAGAGTGTCACCATTTAAACTGCGGGGCAGCTGGTACGTTTTTCTTTTCTATTTTATTTTCATTTTTTTTTATATTATAATACGTAAAGCGGTGTTGCATAATGAGCTTAGTGAAACTAAAACTGTCTGAGTTGCCGCAGGCCATAGCAGCGATAAATTAGCCCCCCCCCCCCCCCCCCCGCTGGTTTCGCTAATTTCCTCAACGCAAAACCTTTTCTTTCTCTGTACATAGATTTGTGCCTTTATTATCTTCCCCCGCCCTAGGTTTTTCGCATTTTGAATGTTCTCCATTCCTTTTTCATCCATACGCCACAGTGAACGTCGATTTTTTCGCATGTTTTGCATGCCTTCAATTGCTCCCCTTCACCTATAGAAGCTACTCGTGCAACCAACTTATCAATTCTGGAAAGTCATCTGCTCTTCAGAGGTGGATGGGAATGTATGCTACGCCACATCGCCACTGGGAGGCTGCCAAGTCGAGCCTACTATGTCAACATATTTCCACACGACGGTTGTAGTTCAAGTCTTGAACATTTACATACCACCGCTCTAGAAGGCTACTTAAGAGATTGACACTGCCGGCTCCCCACTAAACTTTACTTTAATTAAATTCTAACTTTCACTCTAAAAAAAAAGGTCTGCGAGTTCACTTGCGAGCATAAGACAAAGACAGCCAACCACGGCGAACAATAGAAGGATTCCAGCGAATTAAGAACCTTAGAATACACTTAGATAAACAAATGTGATGTGCTGAGAGAAAATGAGCAAGGTGAGCGACAATCTAACTGCCACCACGCACGTTGTATCTTGCTTTTATGTATTATTAGTTTTGTTATTTTCTGGGATACTCCTGTTCACCGTGATTGGTTATCTCATTCTTCAGTAGAAAAGTGAACTCGCAGACTTCTTTTCATGTGTATAGACATACACAGTATATTACAATGAACGAACCTGTGAAGGAAAAACAAGCACGAGCGAGCAATAAGGTCAAAAGCGATATTGCGTGCGCGTGTCAGATGAATTCTAAGTCACGTGATATAGGGACATGATGAGAAGTACACCTACATGCGCTACGCATGATAGAATGGTTACGGAAGTGTGGAAAGGATCGTGATGGTAAAAGTCTGAAAAACGGTACTTCAAGCAACGTGTGTCTTGTTTTTCTTACAACTCAGAATATTCATTACGAGCATAAAAGAAACGAAAAAAAAATGAAAGTACTGGACACAATGAGAGCCGACCGCCCAAATTATATACTCATGTCCATGACTGTGCGTGGAAAATGGTACTTTTTTACTGTCTAGACTCTAAACAAAGTGGTTTGAACGGCTCTCCGCCACGAAACACGACTCCCTCCTACTTTTGGTGGGCATGATTTCGCTCCTCATAGAGCACATGCATAGTTCCTAACCGGATGTTCATCCGCTTTCGGAGCGCGCTCATGAAGCACGCTATAAGTTACCGACCAAAATCGAAGAAATGTTCTATGAGGACAGCCCATATTCACTGGCACAATCGTACAGCTATAGGACCACGGCAAAACTGGGGAAGACCATGCAATGCACTCCAAAAATCCGTACTCATATCAAGAAACATTGCCTGATTGCGGTCACTAAAGTTGTGCAGCCTTTGTACAATGAGTGCCATCCATATCCGTGAACAAAAACACATTACGCGAAGACTGAATTTAAAGGGCAAGGAAGACCGTTCAAATTGGTATAAAAGCGTGTCCTTCACCGACGATTTTGTTGCATTGTTCATGGCATCAGTGTTTACAACGTACGGGGGGGGGGGGGGGGGGGGGGGGGGATCGGTGGTCGAGTGGTCTAGCGCGCACCAGCTCGGAGCGCGTGGAGCGAAACCTCGCGCTGTAGAACCCAGGGATCCTAGGTTCAATCCCCACCCCTTTTCCCCGTTTCGATCTGATGAGAATCATCGTACCGGCGTGCGGTCGTGTATGAATACTGCGTGATGCAAGTTAAAGACCCCAGGCTAGCGGTTGTACTGCACTGGCTTAACTGGTCATCTACAGCCAAGAGACAAGTCGTCCATTGTGGCAGACTAACTTCAGGCTGTACAAGCATATGCACAACGTTGCGTGTGCATTTCCTAGTTAAAAAGCAGTGCCAGTATTCAATCCTACGAATTCATGGTGGTGAAATTAAACAGTGATAAGGGAAATGCAGAAAAGCTATATGTATGGTGTGTAAACGCAGCGCACCTGAATGTCGAGCGCAAGTTCGTCTACTTCCTGCACAGGGGTTTATGACGTCAGAACGGCGAGCTCTTATTGACTGATTGAAAAAAAAAAACAATAGTGGGTAGACCTGAAGGCATGTAGCACTGAGGTCTACCCACTATGTTTTCTATCAAAGCCAATCAGAGCTCGGCGTTGTTGTGACGTCACCGCGACTCCTGTGCAAGAGGCAGACGACTTGCTCTCCGCGTAGTCACCCACCACTCAAGGAGCGCGGAGCGTGGAGCTTCCTGAGCATGTTACTATCACTCCATAGCTAATGAGATTGCAGCATTAGGTGATAAAAGTCTCCGAAAGGCCAATCACGAAGCGTGAAGCGGTATTATAACAGGCCACGCCCTGAAATCATTACAGTGACTGCGTCTCACTTTAAGTGTTGGTCAAGCACAACCCCCCCCCCCCCCCTCTCCCCGAGCCGCTTGAGGATGAATTCAAAAACAATTGTCGGGAAGAGAAGAAAAAAGAAGCGCTTTTACATGATCCTATCTTTTTAAGCTTCGTCACGTCCAGCGTGCCTTTTTGCTCAATAATAAATTAAAAAAATA